>NC_136501.1:16731514-16776514 GCF_053919585.1 Euprymna scolopes
ATGCAATTGTGTTTGGAACGTTATGACATGGATAAGGAAGGAGAAAGATTAAACAGAAAAGCATGGAGTAGGTAAATCACATTGGGAATAGCTGAACCACCACCCCTCACTTCTTGACAAAATCTGGCCCAGTTGATCTCTAAAAAATGAAACTTTTCGTTTTAGATATTATTCACTCAGGGCAATGCCAATCAAGAATATACAAACTTTGTGGATGTTTATTTTGTAGTTTTTTTTTTATTTCCAGCTCGACGCCCATAATTGTCTTTATATAAGAGCAGATTTTCGTTTATTTAAGTGGTGTTCTGTCTTGTATGGTTCTCCTTCATGAATTCATTGTTGCTCATCATTTTTGATGTTATCCAGGTGTTCAGACTTTAAACGCAGGTTTCTCACAGGCGTCCTCTGTTTCTTCTACCCAGAATTTTTCCCGTCAAACTAACCTGTTCTATTCCGTTTTTTTTCTGTAGACATGACCCATTAACCTCATTTGTCTTTTTCGTGCTGTTCTTATTAGAGACTTTTTTGTGCTTGCCATTTCTAATACCTCTTGATTTGTTTTCTTTTCTATCCAGGATATCTTCAAAATTCTCCTCAGGAAGGAAGTTTCAGTTGCCTCTAGTCTTTTCCTTGTGCCGTTAGTTATTGTCCAGCACCCTCAACCGTATAAAAGAACAGACCATACATACGTTCGGAGTATTCTAAATTTGGTGTCTATTTTAATGTTTCTATGAAAGTCTCTCGAAGGCGACTTTGGCTGTCAGTAGTGCACCTTCCATCAGATGTGATTCAATAGCCCAGATATTTGAATTTCTTGTTTAACTGGTACACTGCGACTTTAGAGCTTGCATGTTAGAGCGTGGGTGTTCTTGGATACTGTTATGCTTACCGTTTAAAGCAAGTCCTTTACTTTCATAGCAGATACTAATATTAATTTTTCAACAATAGTTATTGTTCTTTGAAATTAAATAACAAATCCGCACATTATTTGTATAACAGAGCAGGTATCTATTTGAATAGATCAATTTAAAAACTGCAAAAACTTGGAAGAAAGTAAAAGTATGAGGATGTATTTAGGGTGTGACAAAAGCCAAGTACGTCCAAGAATGGAGTACTGCTGCCATATCTGGGCAGGAGCTGCTATAAACAGCCTATCCTGCCTTGACAGAGTACAAAATAGACTTCGTGGCTTAGTGGGGGATGCCCTTTTCTCTACCTTGCAACCTCTCTCCCAAAGAAGAGACGTTGCGAGCCTATCCTTGCGTTATCGTTATTTCCATGGCAGGTGCTTGTCTGAACTCCAGTCTCTGGCTCCCCCCTCGCCAATCTTTCACGAAAAACACCCGTCTAGCTGAATCCACTGTGAAAAATTTCCCCCACTCTTTATCTGTGCCTAAATCAAAACGTGGATTCCATGAACAAAGCTTCTTTCTTAGAACTGCATGCCTGTGGAACTCTGTTCCGTCTGCCTGCTTCCCACCTGACTACAACTTGGATGTGTTCAAGTCCAACATTAACAAATTCCAAATGAACCACCCCCTTAAGTAAATACTTCATCAAATCTCCACACTAACGTACTGTACTTGCAATAACCCTTATCCCTGAGTGGCTTCCGAGCCTTGATAAGTGGTGACCACCGTGTAAAAAAAAAAAAAGGGGGGGGGAATACAGTGGCAGTCTTGCTTTGAAAAATCTCATGCATAACAAAAGCTCAATTTATTAAAAAAAAAAATTTATTTAACAATAAAAAAATATATATATATTGCGATTGGTTCACAAAATTCTAAAAATAAACATTTGTTTTTCACTGTTTATTTCAAGTTGAAACTTCTCATCGATATTTTCTTTGTTTTTATTATTTTTTTATTATTATTTATTCATTTTTTTTCTGCTACCCGGATGATCAGTCAGAACAGTTACTGAAGGAAATGGTTATTTATTTATTTTTTTATTTTTCCCAAGTTTCTGAATTTTTGAGATGAGGATTGAGAATTCATATTATTTGGATTCTTCGGACTACTAATCTCATCTTGAGTGTGTTATTTTCACAATGTTTCGGTCGATGTAACCTCCGACCTTCTTCAGGTGTATCTTGTCAAACAAGAGAATCTTTCTGTCAAACTTGGGAATCTGCACAGAATTTTGAACGGAACCCTTTTATTTAACCTACGGAGGTAGCATGCTCTCATTCCATAAAAAAAAAAAAAATTGCTAAAAAATGTTTTCAATTTGTCGTTATTTGTTTTCTTGTATTTTTTATTCATTTTATTTATAATGTGTTTTAAAAATGTTCAACTACCATGGAATTTCCATGGGTTCTGCTAGTTACTATTATTATTATTATGTTAAAACTAATATTTAGATGAATACCACCAAAACTTTACTAAATCATCCAAAGAAAGAAAATAAAGCTTTAGAATTTAAAGCTAATGCTATATTTATTAGTTGTATCCGTTCTGGGATGGGTATTCCACAAGTATGTATATATTAGAAAGACTGGTATCGCTAGAATTTATCCATATTAAATTGGCCTTACATCCACATTAATCACATTTCTACACCAACACATACTTTAATACACATACATACACCTAAAGCTGCACAGTATGGTTTATATCAGTTGGCATATATTAGGAAAAACAATCCTCTACTAATGCATTTAAAATAAATATAAGAATAAAGAACGATATTCTCTATAAGCTAGCAATATCGTTTCACTATTTATTGTTTCAGGGGAAAAGAAAGCAATATCTGATTACTCAACTGAAAAGAACTGTTGAAGTCTTGCTAACAAACATGACACGCACACACCCATTTATTCATTACATGTAGACACACTTTTGACAAGAGACCAACAAAGTAGGATTAAAAGATGTTAACTTGAAATAAATGTATAATTAATTAGTACGGTTCTAATTTGAAAGGACAGAGTACTTAGTGCACTTTTAAATTTGTTATTGTGAATTGATGTCTATGTCAACATTTTGAAATTAATTCACTCCTTTAATTTAATATATTATTGCATTCATGCTTCAAAAGTCCTACCTTCTCCTCCAAGCACAGGTTACATTTTAGTTGCAACTATTAGTTGGATTTATATAGGACCAACCATGAAAATATAGGTGTACAATTACTTTTCTTCTGTGACTAATATTTCAACAGAGCTGTCTGATATTTTTCAAGTTTTAAAAAGATCGTTAGTGGTTAGGTCATACGCACCAAGAGAAAATTCCAACATGGATTTTTCTGTTGTTACTGCTGGTGTGATTTTTTTTTTCACGTTCACCTCCCCCCCTAGCAAGCCATATTGCCACTTGCCTGGGAAAGATTAACAAAATATTGGTCTACATTACATTTAAACTACTGCATATCAGTACAGTCAGGGAAGCAGGTAGTAGGAAGGCAATTCCAAAGTCTAGTTCTTTGAAATAAGAAGCTGAAATAGAAGGCTTTCTGGCATTTAGGAACCTCAGCAGTGAAGAGGTGTGATTATGTTGCTAAGCCAATTTGTTGGAGATATATATATCGAAGGGGCACAAGTACAATGAGTTCATCAAGGCATATTGCATTAAAATATTTGTAAAACAGGCACAGAGATGCATCATTCAGCTTGGGTGTAGTTGACAAAGTGGAACTTATTAGATTGACTCTTTTTGGACCCTGTCGAAGGAGAAACCAGTGGTAGATATATCAGCTCAGAGAATGGTTGCTTTATAGAAGTACAGGAGTATCTCAGGTGTGAGTAGTCTTCTAGCACAATAGAGGGAGCCCACCTTCCTTGCAGCAGTCTTCACAATATCCCCAATATATTTGTTCCAGTTCATATTTCCTGTGAATGTTAAGTCAAGGAGTTTGTCATGGATATCGGTGGTTGGAGAGGCTTCTTGTAATTGTTAATGGCTGCCTTAATTACGACTTTACTTAGATTAATGTCACCCTCAATTTTTATTCTACAATTACACTTTTCGTTCGTATGTCTTCACTCTTTTTTTTTTTGTTTATTTGCTTGTGATTATTTTCATTTATTATGTTGCCCATGTTCTTGGTGTGACTAATTTTGTTAAATAATTTGCAAAGGAAAATTAAATTTTAAGCAAAAAGAAACAAAAACAGGAATTACAAGAATCGCTTTTGGCATTGTAAACTAGACGCAAATTCTTCCGATTATCATAAACCAAAAATTTCTGATTTTCCGATTTCTGATTTGCATTACACCCCAGCATACACATGCATAGATGCATATACACATAGACATTACATATGAATGTATACACACAATATATATATATATATATATATATATATATATATATATATATAACTACTTCATTTACTCACATAAAATTAATATACGAAAGTATAGATTTATGCGTAAACTTTAAGTATTTACTTCAAAAGTGCTCAATACATAGGTAGAGCTAGTTAGTAATTTATAAAATATATATGGCGATTAAGCTACACTGAATATTCGGCGTTTCATCCATCTAGGACACACACACACACACACCTAGGTATTAAAAACATTATTGTAATAATTATATGTATACATATATATATAATTTTTCAGAATGTGAGAGATTATATAATTATTTTCACAGCCAAACAACGTCGCAGCTCACAAGAGCCATGACAACCAACAAACCGGAAGTCAAAGACTCGAGTTTTGTCCTCATTTGGGCTCATCAGTTAGACATATCCGAACCCAGGATTTGAAACCCGAGCCTTGTCGAGACTAAGTAGGTCCATTCCACAGTCGGATTTCAGCACGGTTTGCTTGATCTGTGTTAGTTGATAGACTTTCTTGTGTGTGGGGCGTTTGCTTAGTTGGCAGAGTACTTGCCTCACATGCAAGAGGTTCGGGTTTCAAATCCCGGGTTCAGATATGTCTAACTGATGAGCCCAAATGAGGACAAAACTCGAGTCTTCGACTTCCGGTTTCTTGGCTCTCATGGCTCTTGTAAGCTGTGGAAATACTTTATACATATATATATATATATATATATATATATATATATATATATATATATTTATATATTTTACTTCAACATTGCTAAGTGCATGAGGAGAGCCTAGCAGAAACATGAAAATATACAAATAGCTAAGCTACACAGAAACGTCTAAAAGTCTTAGTTATTCATTTTGAATATAAATAATGAAGTTATTCTTCGTAGGACCGATCATTGCCCCATCTTCTCTGTACAAACCCATCTGGATGTGTTTGATTATTCTTCAAGATAAAAGATACCCACTAGGTCTGCAAGCTATGCGGAGTCAAATAATCCCATTCACTATTTAATTTATTTGCGTCCACTTATCCTCCATAGTAATCAGAATTGATTTGCAGCATGTCATGATTATGTCTACTGGATCCTCCAAATTCTCAACAAGGTTAATGGATTGATTACCCTAATTTGTTTGTTGCTCATAGTATCTTTTATTTTCTCGGTAAGAATGTCAGTGGATGTTTTGCTCCACTTTTCGAACTTCGAGTAGTGGTAGCAAAACAGTAGCACCTTCTTTTCTGCAACAGACCACGGCTGAGCTTTTAAGCCTCTTGTATTTTTCTTTCTTCTTGTTGCTGAATTTGATGTTTGGGGGCCAGGACCTCTGGCATCAAGGCCTGATGGCTGACCCTGATTATCCTCTGTCATGGTTGGAGAGCCACTTCCAGAGTTCGGAAGGTTTACACCATTGTTTGCATCTTCCCGCCTGGCGTATGAACGGGTTGAAGGGCCCTTTTTATCCTGGGTGCCGACCTGCCAGTATGTGTTTTTATTTTGTTTCATATATTGTTTTGATTTCCCCATTGTCCACGGCTTTTTATTTCTTATTCAAAGCTGCCCTTTATTGCTAAAGGGGGTGCCCCGGTCTGCAAACTGGGGGACGTGCTGGATGGCTTGAGGAGATAGCACACCATTTCTTTGAATATTTAGTCAGGGTTTACTTCCAATGAAGTGTCCTCATATCAGAATTTCTGATAAACCCCTGTACAGAGAGACCTTAGGCACTCGAGGATAGTGTCTAGTAGGCATTCAGTTTCTCTATGCATCTACGTGTGCATTAAAGTGTGTGTAGATGTGGATGGGTATGATAATGAAGACGTAAAGTCAATTCAATATTAATAAACTCTAACAACTTCACACCTACTTGTGAAGTCTTGAATCTGTAGCTGGACTGACTATTATCACATATGATGAAGGGTTAAAAGGAGAAATATATATTAAATTGAATCCAAAAATAACCTTGGATTTATTTTATGTAATGTACATTCTGTTGCACTTTGAAAATAAATCATTGAAAATTTTATATCTATATAATTAAAGATAATGTTTTTAAATTGCAACAACATACACATTACATAAAATAAATTCAAGATAATTTTTTGATTCAATTTAAATTAAATTTTTATACCTTACTTTGTAAAATTTATAAAAGTGCACTTTGAAGATAAATAAATTTCCAATTGAATCTTGTACATTTATTTTTAAAGCCTATAATAAAAACATTTTGTTTAACAATTTTCATGCCTTGGATGAAAATGCTTTTCTAACTTGTATCTTATCTTTTTGAGATTATATTTTAAAACTCTCCTTCTCTCTATTTCAGTTTGTATTTCTCCTCACACCACAACTCATTTTTGCAACCTCCTCTTTGTATTATTGCAGGTCTGAATATTCTCTCTGTTTCAGTTTGTATTTTTCCTCACACAACTCATTTTTTGCAACCCCCTCTTTGTAATACAGGTCTGAAGAATGAGAAAATCTGAATTTTTTAACAAAAACTTTAAAATAACTTTTTTAGATTAAATTTTTTTTAACTTCTTTCAGAATAGAAAATCTTTTAAATTTAATAAGGAACATATTTCATATATGTTTCATTAACAAATATTCAGTACATAACGAAAAAAATAGAGATGAAAATTTCAAGAGGACTGTATAACTGGTTACGGTCAATAGTAGTCCTCGCCAGCGGAAATCTTTGTTATTGTTATTCTATTATTATTTAAAACATTTTGTGTCCTGCTTTTTCGCGCGAGGACTAATATATATAACTCTGTGTACCTAGAATTTTCTTAAGCCAAGTTTTTTCCTGGAACTGTTCATCTGTGGAACACAGTACCACAGGGCTGCTTCCAGCAGACTATAACATTACCGTTTTCAAGTTCAATGTAAACAAATTCGTCATGAGCCGTCCCATTAAATAATCAATTACTCTACCACAGTTAAAATAAGTGTTATAAATCCTCAGTGTTTCACTGTCTACATGCGCAAGCCAATAACTCTTATCCTCGAGTGGTTTTTGGGCCTTGATAGGTGATAACTCGTTTGTAAAAAAAATAAATAAATAAAGTATATAAAAATTTATTAAAACTGAACTTTCAATAAAAGGAATCAGTAAGTACCCCACCTCTCCTTTAAACTTTTTCTTGGGTCTTGAGGCAAACATTTTTCGAAACCAAATTGTGAATATTTTCCTCTTTTTGGGGCTATGCAATCAAACATCATTTCTAGTATTTAAAAAAGAAAGCCAGAAATATGAACATTCTGACTTATTTAAAGTTATGTAAGAATCATTGCATCAAAAATGATAATTTTGACTTTAGACACAAACTTCTTTTTCTCAAACTAATATTAAATATTTTTAAAATGTTATACCCATCAGCATTATTTATTTAAATGAAATGTTGGCTCTGAATTGCAAAATTGTCCAAGCAGCTCTATAATGTAAAACAGAGAGTAACGATTAGAAAAAAAAAATGGCCGCCAACAAATTCATAGTCCTATCATAAAAAGATGTTAAGCTCAAGTCTAGAACCAATAAACAAACAGCTTAATATCCTTTTATGGTAGGACTTTGAATTTATTGGCGGCCATTTTTTTTTCCAACCGTTACTCCTTTTTCACATTCTAGAGTTGCTTGGACGATTTGGAAATTCAGAGCAAACATTTTATTTAAATAAATATTTATTGGTTCTACACTTGAGCAATTCCAATTTTAAAACTTAAGTTTCTTATATTCATTCTGAAAGCAAATGGAGAAACTTTTAAAAGGTTTGTACAGAAGATTATTTGCCCTCACCTCTCCCTCGTTTCTAGTTTGTTATTCTAGAACTGCGGGAACATATTTACTCAGATTTTTTTTCTTTGAGACAATTACTTTTGGCGATCAGACATCTTATTTATTTATTCAGATCTTTACATGCAGCACTGCAGTTAGTGAAATAAGATATATAGTTTTCATAGCAGACAATATCGTATATTTTATTTTATTTATTTATTTATTTATTTTTTGTCTTTTCTTGGCAAGGTTTCTATGATCTATAATTATTACAAATCTTAAAATTTTTAATCTTTTTTTTTTTTTTTTGTATTATTTGGACTATTATTCTCATCTTGGTTGCTTTTTTCCGCAACGTTTTGGCCAATGTAACCTTGGACTATCTTCAGGTGTATTCACACTGGATGTTATTGGTGAATGGTGAAAAATGTTGTTTGTTTTTTTTTTTTTTGCTTTCCCAACGAACATAGCCGTTAAAAATTCAAAACGCAAATAGCGCCAAATCTTTTTTTTTTTTTTTTTTTTTTAATAAATCCGGGTCCATTCCGTTTTTTTTTTTATTATTATTTTTTTTTATGAGGATTGATAATTATTTTTAGGATTGTTTGGACTTGATTGTTGTTTTCCCTCTATAATCTGACCTCTTTATTGTATTGGAATCGGTATTGGAAAAATGTGTGCCTAGTTTCTGATACCAAAAGCAATTCTTTTATTTATTTATTTTTTATTTGTTTTGTTTAAAATTTAATTTTCCATTTCTAATGCTATTAGGTAGGTGCAAAAATAATGTCGTTTTTTTATGTTCAATTTCATGTAAAACACGACATTATTTTTTGTTAATAAAATGATAAATATTTATTGATTTTAAACTACCAATAAAATAAAATCTACAGCTCCCCCTCCCCCAAGTTTATTTTTATGCTCACGAAAATATATGCCCATATTTACATGGTTTTTTACAATAATCCGGTAAAAAAAAACAAAAAAAAAAAAATGATAAAACCTTACTAAATATTTAGAAATTAAAAAAAAAAGTTGGAATCAGTAATTGTATTGGAATCGGGAAAAATATTGGAATCGACCCATCACTATTAACATATTATTATAGTCATACAAACATAACTTGATTCTATCATGTGTTGTTATATGTTTGAGTGAAAAAGTTTGAGTGACACCTAAAGGTCAGAGATGACTCCAGATGGATACCAATGAAATCATATGATTTCTGGCTAGGAATTTTGTAGTTCTTTTGGCTGGTGAGACTTCAAAAATATGTCTAGGTGTTGTTCCCAACAAAGTGAGGGGCAGTGCACACAGTGTAGCAAGATAGGGTAAACGTTTATTTACATGTCTCTCTCCCTCTCGCCTACAACCGTCAATTTGGCTTAAGGCACACATTCGTAGTCAAGAACTATAACTTTTGCCCATTTTAACGGACAAAAAAAAAACAGGTAAAATAATCTATACTCCTATAAATTTGCTTTTTTGTGTTTTGACATTCATATTAAAAACCATTTTTTATATGTATTTAAAAAGAAAATAGAACTTTGTTATATATGGGTCGTAGAATTGCATTTATCTGCAAAAGATCTAACTAATTTGCATATTCTTTTAAACATTCATTTTAATTAATTCCCTATTAGTTTTTTTTTTTCGGTTTTCTTATGGTATGATCATCTAACTATTACGTGTAATTATATTCATGCAGATATTCTACATGATTTATACTTGGGTAATATTTACATTAAAAAAAAACTTTTTCTATATATATTTATGTATGCATATACATTTTTTTTTTTTTTTAACACAGTGATCACCACTTATCAAGGCCCGGAAGCCACTCAGGGATAAGGGTTATTGCAAGTACATTACATTAGTGTGGAGATTTGATGAAGTGTTTAATTAGGGGGGCGGTTCATTAGGAATTTGTTAACATTGGACTTGAAGACATCCAAGTTGTAGTCTGGAGGGAAGCAGGCAGACAGAACAGAGTTCCACAGGCGTGCAGTTCTAAGAAAGAAGCTTTGTTCATGGAATCCGCGTTTTGATTTAGGCACAGATATAGAGTGGGGGAAATTTTTCACAGTGGATTCAGCTAGACGGGTGTTTTTCGTGAAAGATTGGCGAGGGGGGATCAGGGATTGGAGTTCAGACGAACACCTGCCATGAAAATAACGATAAAACAAGGATAAGCTCGCAACGTCTCTTCTGTGGGAGAGAGGTTGCAGGGTAGAGAAAAGGGCATCCCCCACTAAACCACGAAGTCTATTTTGTACTCTGTCAATGCATGATAGGCTGTTTTTGGCAGCTCCTGCCCAGATATGGCAACAGTATTCCATCCTTGGACGTACTTGGCTTTTTTGTTTAAAAAATTTTGCCTACCAAACTCCTGTCAGTTTCTTGTCAACAGACATGATACTCAATATACAGGGTATTCGAACCCATGCAAAACTTTATAATTGGGTTTTAGCCAGGGGAAATCAGTGCGAAAGTGTGAAAATTAAAAAATTGGAATTTGCCAGGTGAAGATCGACCAAGGCATTACGAATATGCATGCATAACATAATTAATCAAAATATCATAGTTAAGCGTATTGTACGACCAGGCAATTCTGGGCGGCCTGCTAATAAACTAATAAAGAGAGTTATTTTTAGTTGTGCCCCCACGACGTAGACACCCTCGACAAACCCGACAGGCAGTTAAATCCCACCCCCCACACAGTCGAGATTCCTAGATGTAAAAGAGCTTTCTACTCCAGTAATTTCTTCCCCAGAACCGCTAGACTCTGGAATTCTATTCCAGGTCCCTGCTTCCCCAACTGTACTGACATGCAGAAGTTCAAGTGTAACGTGAACCGACATCTTGCTGCCCAAATCCCAACATAGTGCCCCTGTAGTTGTTGCCCTGATAGTAGCCCCTACACCAAAGTGGCAATGTACCTTATTTGGGGTGAAAATAAATTTAAAAAAAAAGGTTATGCAAAAAAAGAAATATCTTAAAAGAAATGTTGTAGTGGTTGTAACAAACATCATGCAATGATTTTCTTAGGAAATGATTAAAAAACAAAAAAAGTTTCAAGAAGCAAAAACAAGATAATAATACTCTCCTCCAACAAAAAGATGACGTCATTATCTTCAGTTTTTACCAAACTAAACTTCCACAAAGTGTCAAGAAGTATGGCAAGAGAGAAAAGGGAGAGCACCATCCCGACCTCTACTGGAAGGGCATGGAGAGTACTGGAATATTGGGGAGGCTTATTACCACTTGAATTCCAGAAAAAAGTCAACAGTCATTATCAATGTGAAATCGATGACAAATGGTTGTAATAATGCAAAAATGATTTGACACGGTGGACAGTGAAGAAAATCAGGGGAAACGATGTCACTTAGATTCCAGGGAAGATCACTTTGTGAGTAAGTTATAATATTGAGGATGAACATCTTCACAAATAAATTTAGGAAATAATATTTCAGAGAGTCAGAGATTTTTTGTTGTTGTTGTTGTTGTTGTTGTCATAAGTTCAATTTTGAAGAAAACCTTGCACTTTTTATTTTATTTTTTTTTATGCGCACGGAAAGTTGCTCACAAAGACACAACAACAAATCCTAAAACATTTCCCTAAAAGCTTTTACTTTCTACACATATGACCTTGTAGCATTGTTGTAGATCACGTTAGAAAAATAAATGTTTCACACAAACCACAATAAGTGATATCAGAATTTCATTACAAACAATTGCAACATGAAATATATCAATGCCGAGAAAATGCTTCACGTACATTTTTTTAATTATATAGTATCTCACATTAATATATATATATATATATATATATATATATATATATATATAATGAAAATTACAATTGAATTTACCAAAATGATCCAAGATGGTAAAATTAAAGTAAATTATAAATATTAAAGAATTAATATTTATAAAAATATCTCAGCTAGATATAAAAGCTCGATAAAACCAAATAGGAAATAGAGCTTATAATATGAGCAAACAGTTAATAAAATATGTTAAAAAAACACTTTGAAATGAGTTAAAAACATATTTAATCTGAAAAGGAAACACTAGATAAATGGATAGTATTTTGCTAATTCCTATCCTCTGATGAGAAGGAGAGTATTTCTTTGAAACTCCGCGGATTAAGGACTATCCATTTATCTAGTGTTTGCTTTTCAGATTAAATATGTTTTTAACTCATTTCAAAGTGTATTTTAACATATTTTATTAACTGTTGGCTCATATATATATATATATATATATATATATATATATCTTCTATATATATAAAAGCGAAAATGTATGTATGTATGTGTGTTCGCTTTTTCTGTATGTCAACAAAAGGCTTTTTTCAGAGAAGCGGTCGCTCACTTAACAACTTTTTATATCACATATAAATCATAATATCTCAGTTAACAACGAAGCTCGCCTGTCTATTTAATTTGCTCGATTTCGGGAAGATAAATATTCAATATTTGTCGCTCGCCGCATGTGGGTTAGTCTTTTTCCTATAACATCTTGGGGGTGGGGGAAAAAAAGCGTGCAGCAGTAAATGAATACTATCCCGCAGTTGACCTCATTAGCTCATTAAAACGGGCACCTGCTAAATCCAACTAATTAAATAAATTCAAACGTGTTTCCGTTAGCATCTCGCGGTGGGGCAATGGTTAACATCGCACATTTTTTTTTTTTTTCACACTTTAATTTACAATTTGCCTCAAGGGTTCCGGTTCGATCCTCATACTTACTTTTTTTATCCCCCCCCCCCAACACTCGGGCAACGCCGGGTACCTCTCGCTAGTATAATATAAAGCTGAACGTCTCTGTGTGTGTGTGTGTGTGTCTATTCACGAATAGGCTTCTATATGGTTGACTATTTTAAAAAATTGATTACATATAATGATAGATGTATCGAGGATCAGAAATGGGTATGTTTGATCTGGCAGAACGGCGGTTCATAAAAATTGTGGGGTCTGCGTTCGCACCTGGCCCCCAAAGTATAGAAATAAAAAATGAGAAAAAAAAAACGTTTACAAGGGTTTTTGATATAGATGTACATAATACTTTGATAAGTAGGTTTCAACTTAAATAGGGATGGCATAATAAAATTGTGGAGTCTGCGTTCGTGCCTGTAATTCATGGAAATATGGCACAAACTTTAACAAAGACTTTTCATATCTATTTGCGTAAGTATACTTTGATAATTATGTTTCTGTTTGAAGAAATATGGTATGATAAAATTATTGGGTGTTCGTTCGCGCCTGACCTCCACAGAATGTAAATATGTCACAAAAATTAACAAGGTTTGTTTAAAAGGGGTGAGGGTCCACAATAACACCTAACTTTAATCTTAATTCATGTTAGATTTTATTTATTTTTTTGAGTTGAATCATATTGTGTCGAATAAATTCACCTCATAAATTCACGTTCTTATTAAAGTGAAAGCCAAAAAAAAAAAAAGAAAATGTCGGAATTCTCAACACAAATTTTGCATAACTCTGTTTTTTCTGTCTCCACTTGCACGTGGAACTCTTTCAAAAATAGATAAATAATAAAAAATAAGACCGTTACTTGTTATATCAAAAGAAGAAAAAAAATCCTGCTCACGTGATTACATGTCTTTTTAAAAACATTTGCATAACCTTTTTATTTTTATTTATATATCTGTTTAAGCTTTTTTTGTCAGTGTACTAGAAGGAATTCAGTTGATTACAACCCTTTCTGCGTGTTCTTTACATTACAATAGTACAACCCTGCACAATACTACACCGTTCAATACTGTAAAACTGAAACGAAACTGTTCTGCTTGAAAAGGGCGCCATTTTCTTCTTATTCATATTTATATCGATTCTTTTCTTTAAAAAACTAAAGTAATTACGTGTTTACTTTTTTAATATCCCATTTTGCTGTTTTGGATTATTTTACTAAAGTAAGTAAAGCTTCATTATTTTTCAAAACTGTTTTTGTTTCTTTGTTTTTCGATATTTCGTCGATGTTATTAAGTAAGAGTGTTTAGCAGAAAACCCAACAAACGACTACCCGAAAAAATAAATATACAAGAAATAAATGTTACCATAGTCAAAAGTTCAGTTCATGTTTTTTTTTTTTTGTTTTGAAATAGTTTTTAATGTTCTTTACTTGAAATAATTTCAGCGAACCGAAATTAAAACGAAATTTGAGGTGATAACGACTTTAATGAATTCTTATATAAACTACACATGCCATAATCGAATATTCCTCAAGCACAAAATAACAGAAAACATTAAAATATGTTTATAAATATTCCTTACGTTGACGGAACTCTCTTAAATTGTTAACACAGAATGCTCAGGTGCCCCTCCTTCAAATTGAAAACGGGGCTCTCCATTTCAAAGTTGCTGCCATTTCGATTTTTTTTTAAACCGGTTCAAGAATTAAAAAAAATCTTTTTACAAACTACTTAAAAATACAAACCAATCAACTTTTCTACCATAGAAGTAACTTTTATTGACTATGGTACCATTTATTTCTTGTATATTTATATTATTATATATATAACATTTTTTCTTTGTAAGGAAACATCATATTGTTGGTCACTCTTGGCTACGAGTGGAAACAAAGTTTATATAAAAAAATATATTTTCGCAAAATTAACTTTAGTTTCATCATATTTTGCTTAGAGTAAAATTTTTGAGTATCAAAACCTATCTTTTTACAACCCCCACCTTTTCATAACCTATCATACTTCAATCAATCACAGTCCATTTTCTGTAGGCTGTTTTTGAACCCAGTCAACGACGGGTACTTCTGCTAGTATAGTATATATATATATATATATATATATATATATATATATATATATATATATATACTAGCATGGGTGTTTAGAGGTGTATGCTGAGCAAAAAAAAAGTGGTAGGAAGGCAGGCTCGAACCTGTACCATGAAGGAGGAAAGGAACGGGGGGAAAAATCTGACGTCTTTGCTGTTACGACCACCACCAAACCGGAAGTGACTTAGGTTTAAATTAAGGCTAGACAATCGAAAAGAGGAGATGACTTTCGAAAATATCGGTGAAAAAAGCGACCCGACCCGCCCTGTAGAAAAGTACCAAGTTGAAGGTGAAGATATTAATGTTTTTAGCCAATTTTTCGATATTTGTCGACTGAAAGGTCAAACTTCAAAATGATAAATTGTAAAAATCCGTTGCCTATGTCAAAAGTTTTAGGCAGACATGCAAACATACATACATTTATATATTAGTAGCTCAAATTTTCAACCCAAACTGATTAAAAAGCTTGCCCTTATCTCTGAATACCCTTTATGTAAAATTTCAAATGTTTAGACCAGAAATTGTCTGAGTAATTTGGGAGAGACTGAAGCAGTCAAATTTTTAAAAACTTTGACCCCTATTATTACCCCTTAACATTTATTGTTTTGGGCTCAAATCAAGTTATTAAGTTAGATCCATGTCTAAGGAACCTATATCTAACATTTCAAGTGTTGATACTCAAAATTGGCAGAGGAGTCTGGTAGAGTTCTCAAAGGTCAAATCGTTGAACATAACCAGCCAAATTTCTGGCCGAAAATCGAATACAAAGATTTTCCCAAATCTCAATACCCAGTATATCAAATTTGGAGTCTGTATACTGAAAATTGACAAAGTTATTGTGTAGGGAAATGTACACAGACAGACACTTTCACTTTTATACATATATAAATACGGCATAATCACGTTGACACACCGGTTCTCATCAGATCACCAAAGTTAAGCAACATTGAGCCTGGCTAGTACCAGATGAGTGACCATTTGGGAATTTTATGCGCTGTATGTGCTTTCCGCTTATCTCGGCATTGTTTCCAGTCGTCCTGAACCTCCACTTGCCACTGGTATTCAACAATGGCAAATCAGGTGTGGTTGGAGACTGCACAAAAATTTCTTGCACAAGCGCCTTTACTGTGGGTATCCATAGTCTGTCCAGACTGAAGGAAGCATATATATATATATATATATATATATATATATATATATATATATATATACTAGCAGGGGTGCCCGGCGTTGCTCGGGTGTTTGGAGGTGTATGCTGTGCAAAAAAAGCAAAAAAACAAAAAAAATGGTTAATTTTTTAAAACTTTGACCCCTAAATTTAAAATTTATAGTTTCGGGCTCAAATCACTTTATTAAGTTAGATCCAGGTTCAAGGAACCTATATCTAAAATTTCAAGGGCCTAGACCCAAAATTGTCGGAGGAGTTTGGTAGAGTTCTTAAAGGTCAAATCGTTGAAATTTGACCCCTTAAGAGCCAAATTTCTGGCTGACACCCGTCACATCGATTTTCCCAAATCTCAGTACCCGGTATTTCAAATTTCGAGTCCATAGACTAAAAATTGACAGAGTTATTGCGTAGGGAAATGTACACAGACAGACAGACACACAGACAGACAGACAGACAGACAGACACGTTCACTTTTATATATATATATGTGAATTGTGTTTTCCCTGATATAAGCGTTGTTTCAATTTTAATATAAAATATGTATGGAATATGTTTGAGCCAAATTACAACGCAATATTATGCAAAATAAACACATTTATTTGTTTAAAAGTAATATTTCGGTAAAAGATGCAATCTTGAGAATTTGCTGAAAAGATGTTACAGATTTTTAACGACCTCCTGAAGTAACTGGAATCCAACTATGAAGTTTAAAGTAAATAGGTTATATCCAAATTGACATTTATATTGTTACATATAAAAATTGAAACGATTACAAAGAATCACAATGGTTAACATTTGTTCAGTATCACAAACACATTTCTATAAAAGATATAGCAAAGATACGGCAACATGGTGTGTACCATCCCAAGGTGGGTGTTTGTAAAAAGATGCACCAAATATGACCATGACCTTCGACCTTGAAAAATAGTGTGCACTATCTCTAGGTGGGGGATCATCATCATGCCAGGTTTGGCCATGATCGGTCGAGTGGTGTGGGCTGTAGGAAAGTTGTACACACACACAAACGCTACTACTTCTATATATATATATATACTAGCATTTCAGCCTGGCGTTGCCCGGGTGTTTGAAGGTGTGTGTTGAGGAAAAAAAAAAAAGTGGTAGTAGAAGGCAGGCTCGAACCCGTACCGTGAAGGAGGAAAAGAACGGAAAATAAAACGTGACATCTTTGCTGTTACGCCCACCGTCAAACTGAAAGTGACGTAGGTTTAAATTAAGGCTAGACAATCGAAAAGAGGAGATGACTTTTGAAAACATCAGCGAAAAAAGCGACCCCTACCTGTAGAAAAGTGCCCAGTTGAGGGTGAAGAAAATGTTTTTAGCCAATTTTTCAGCATTTTTCGTCTGAAGGGTCGAGCTTCAAACGATACTGATCTTGTGAAAACCCATTGCCTATGTCGAAAGTTTTAGGCAGACATGCAAACATACATGCATACATTTATATATTGATAGCTCAAATTTTCGACCCAAACCCATTAAAAAGCTTGTCCTATCTCTGAATATCCTTTATGTAAAATTTCAAATGTTTAGACCAGAAATTGTCTGAGTAATTTGGTAGAGACTGCAAACGTCAAATTTTTTTTTTAACTTTGACCTCTATTATGACCCCTTATTTAGCCTTTGTTTTGGGCTCAAATCAAGTTATTAAGTTAGATCTATGTCTAAGGAACCTATATCTAAAATTTCAAGTGTTTAGACCCAAAATTGGCAGAGGAGTTTGGTAGAGTTCTCAAAGGTCAAATCGTTGAACTTTACCCCCTTAACAACCAAATTTCTGGCCGAAAACGGATTACAAAGATTTTCCCAAATCTCAGTACCCTGTATATCAAATTTCGCGTCTATAGACTTAAAATTGACAGCGTTATTGTGTAGGGAAATGTACACAGACAGACAGACAGACAGAGACATGTAATCAAATATGATTTAAAAATGGAGGAGAAAAATGCACAAAATTTTGCCCGTCTTATGCGGGCTTTTTCAAGAGTTAAAATGGAAAAATTGGGCTTACGGAAACATACATGTGACAATGATAAAAAAAAAAAAATAATTGAAAAATAGCTCATGATTCAAATATACTAATGGGATTGTCTAGTTTAAGACACCAGAAAGTTGAAATAAGCAGCTGATATGGGTTCAATTATGGATAGAGGTTAAGAAATTACTTGTTTCATTTAACCATCTTAAGACTTAGCTTTCGTCTTTCAATCAGAGTTGTGTCCCTTTTCTTCCTGAAATTCTAATAAATGGCTCTAAAATTTATTGGTCTTCTTAGAATTCATATATTAGACCGATTGCTCTTTCTGCGTTTCGTAAAATTGATTCTCTCTATCACTCTGAAAATTTTCTGACATTCGAGGCTATTCTCTATATCTACGAATCTACTATCCGATCATGCATGGAGTACTGCTGTCCTATTTGAGATGGTGAATCTCTGTCCCATCTGCAGATTCTTGATAAGGTGCAGAAACATCTCTGCAATTTGATTGGTCCCACTCTTTCTCCTTCACTGCAATCTCCCTCTCACAGACGTGATGTTGCTAGTCCTAGTCTTTTCTGTAAATACTATTATGGCATGTAGTCTTCAGAATTATCTGATCAATTCCTGGCTTCCTTTGTTCCAGCTCATTTGACTCGTTGGTCTAGTTGTCTCCATCAATTCGTTGTTTAAATACTTCATGGTAATACATTCCAATAGCTCATTTCCAAGAACTGCAGGATTGTGTAACTCTCTTCCTGCTGTTTTCCGCCTACTTGATCTTTTTTTAAAACTAGAGTCAATAGGCATCTCCTGTCTTTGCGATAATCTTTCATTCTTGCTAGCTCCTCAGATTAAGTGGCTTCATGCCTTGTCTTAAACGATATACATTAAAATAAGCAAAACAAAAAACAACAACAAATAAACAAGCAAATGAACTAATAATTTATGTATATGAATGTGCATATGTTTGCAGTAGTAGTGGGACCTGAAACAAAATTTACTTTCATAGTCGTTTTCTAAAGCAAACAAGCTGCATTAATGTTGCCGGAATAATAACATTTTCGAATCAAATTTTAGCTTCAAGTGGAAAAACGTCAGCTTAAAGCGCATCATTTTAAAAACAATCAAACGGCAAACTGCAAGCAGCTCAGCTTCAATAAATATTTGAAATCCTTGAGAAAGGAGTTTTGTAAGAAAAACATACATTTTTTTTTTAATAAATGGAATGCCATAGCTTGAAGCACCTTCCATCATATAAAACAATAACACTTTTCAGTGTTAAAACAATGAATGCAAAGTAATCTTTCTTTCTCTGTATTACTATATCATATATGCACTCATGAATTATATATATATATATATATATATATATATATATATATATAAAATAAAATGAAAATTACAATTGAATTAACCAAAATGATCCAAGATGGTAAAATTAAAGTAAATTATAAATATTAAAGAATTAATATTTATAAAATTATCTCAGCCAGATATAAAAGCTCGATAATACCAAATAGGAAATAGAGCTTATATATATATATATACATTATATATATATACACATATACATTATATATATATACATATACATTATATATATATATACATTATATATATATATATATATATATATATACATTATATATACATTATATATATATACATTATATATACATTATATATATACATTATATATACATATACATTATATATACATTATATATATACATTATATATACATATACATTATATATACATTATATATATATACATTATATATACATTATATATATATACATTATATATATACATATACATTATTTATACATTATATATATACATATACATTATTTATACATTATATATATACATATACATTATTTATACATTATATATATATACATATACATTATATATATATATACATATATATACATATACATTATATATATACATATACATTATATATATACATATACATTATATATATACATATACATTATATATATACATATACATTATATATATACATATACATTATATATATACATATACATTATATATATACATATACATTATATATATACATATACATTATATATACATTATATATATATACATTATATATACATTATATACATATACATTATATATGCATATACATTATATATACATAATATATGCATATACATTATATATACATTATATATATACATTATATATACATTATATATATACATATACATAATATATACATTATATATATACATATACATTATATATACATTATATATATACATATACATTATATATACATTATATATATACATATACATTATATATACATTATATATATATACATATACATTATATATACATTATATATATATACATATACATTATATATACATTATATATATATATACATATACATTATATATACATTATATATATATATACATATACATTATATATACATTATATATATATACATATACATTATATATACATTATATATATATACATATACATTATATATACATTATATATATACATATACATTATATATACATTATATATATACATATACATTATATATACATTATATATATATATATACATATACATTATATATACATTATATATATACATATACATTATATATACATTATATATATATATACATATACATTATATATACATTATATATATATATACATATACATTATATATACATTATATATATATATACATATACATTATATATACATTATATATATATATACATATACATTATATATACATTATATATATATATACATATACATTATATATACATTATATATATATATACATATACATTATATATATATACATATACATTATATATATATATATATACATATACATTATATATATATATATATACATATACATTATATATACATTATATATATATATACATATACATTATATATACATTATATATATATACATATACATTATATATACATTATATATATACATATACATTATATATACATTATATATATACATATACATTATATATACATTATATATATATACATATACATTATATATACATTATATATATATACATATACATTATATATATATACATATACATTATATATACATTATATATATATACATATACATTATATATATATACATATACATTATATATACATTATATATATACATATACATTATATATATATACATATACATTATATATATATACATACACATTATATATACATTATATATATATACATATACATTATATATATATATACATACACATTATATATACATTATATATATATACATATACATTATATATATAAACATATACATTATATATATAAACATATACATTATATATATATACATATACGTTATATATACATTATATATATTATTATATATATATATACATATACGTTATATATACATTATATATATACATATACATTATATATATACATATACATTATATATATACATATACATTATATATACATTATATACATATACATATATATTATATATACATTATATACATATACATATTTATTATATATATACATATATATTATATATACATTATATATATACATATTATATATACACATTATATATATATACATATTATATATACATGCATATATTATACATTATATATACATATATTATACATTATATATACATATATTATATATACATTATATATATGCATATATTATATATACATTATATATATATACATATATTATATATACATTATATATATACATATATATTATATATATATTATATATATTATATATATATATCATATATATATTATATATATGTATTATCTATTATACATACATGTATATGTGTGCATTTATAAATGTGCGAACATAGACAACTAAACTAACTTATATACGTATATCTATATATCTATAAAAGTAAAAGTGTATTCCTGTGTTTGTACATTTCCCTACGCAATAACTATCAATTTTTAGTCTACAGACTCGAAATTTTATATACAGGGTACTGAGATTTGGGAAAATCGATATGATCAGTTTTCGGCCAGATATTTGGCGATTAATGTGTCAAAGTTCAACGATTTTATGTTTGAGAATTCTACCAAACTCCTTCGACAATTTTAGGTCTAAATACTTGAAATTGTAGATATAGGTTCATTAGACATGGATCTAACTAAATAATATAATTTGAGCCCAAAACAATAAATTTTAAGGGGTCATAATAGTGGTCAAAGTTAAAAAAAAAATGACCACTTTTTTTTTTTTTTTTGCTCAACATACATCTCCAAATACCCGGGCAACGCCAGGCACCCGTGCTAGCATACACACACACACACACACACACACATGTGTGTGTGTGTGTGTGTTTGTGCATTTATGAATGTTCGAACATAAACCACTAAACTACCATATTATATAAGTGGTAAAACAAAACGAAAAGAAAATACATTCTATTAGCTACTAAAAATGTAATGCTAAAATTAACAGAACGAAAAAAGTTTAATTTATACCTGAATTTGTCCTTCTGTGGCTGGGTGTAAATATGCACAAACGTATACATGTCAATTGTATATAGATATACAAGAAGTATACATGTGTATTTTACATATACATACAAGCACGAAGAGATATGGATAGACACCACAGCAAGAAAAACCTTTTTATGTGAAATAGGTTTAATTCAGTTTATGACGTTTCGTAATAATGTACAATCTCTTCAGGCATACAAAACCTAAGAAAATATTTCCACGAGTCCTGCTAGTAATTGTTGCTATTATTACAACTGTTTTCTTATTGATATTGTATTATTATGGACATTGTGGTTATCATAATTATGGCTATTATTATCATTGGTATTAGTATTGTTATTACTATTATTATTATTATTATTATTATCATTATTACTACTAAACATACGGCATAATCAAATTGGTACACCGGTTCCCGTTGGCTCACCGAAGCTAAGCAACATTGAACCTGGTCAGTACTAAATGGGTGACCAATTGGGGTGTCCAGGTGCTGTATGTGCTCTCCGCTTACCTTAGCCTTGTTTCCAGTCGTTCTGGATTCAGGAGAGGTGTAGTTGGAGATTGCTCAACCCTTGCCTCACAATTACATGCGTAGCTGCCCCTTTCAAGACTGAATGGAGGCATCGACTATTATTATTATTATTCTCTCAATTATTATTGCTATTATTATTATTATTAATGCTAGTATTATTATTAATGTTAACCCTGCCATTATTATTATTAGTAGTATTATTATCATTATTATTAATGAAACCTTGCCATTATCATCATCATTATTATTATTATCATTATTATTAATGAAACCTTGCCATTATTATTATTATTATTATTATTATTATTATTATTAATGAAACCTTGCCATTATTATTATTATTATTATTATTATCATTATTATTAATAAAACCTTGCCATCATTATTATTATTATTATTATTATTATCATTATTATTAATAAAACCTTGCCATCATTATTATTGTTATTATTATTATTATCATTAATGAAACCTTGCCATTATTATCATTATTATTATTATTAATAAAACCTTGCCATTATTATCATTATTATTATTATCATTATTATTAATGAAACCTTGCCATTATTATTATTATTATTATTATCATCATTATTACTGATTAAACCTTGCCATTATTATCATTATTATTATTATTATCATTATCATTAATGAAACCTTGCCATTATTATCATTATTATTATTATTATTATTATTATTAGCATTATTATTAATGAAACCTTGCCATTATTATCATTATTATTATTATTATCATTATTATTAATGAAACCTTGCCATTATTATCATTATTATTATTATCATCATTATTATCATTATTATTAATAATACCTTGCCATTATTATCATTATTATAAGCATTATTATTAATGAAACCTTGCCATTATTATCATTATTATTATTAGCATTATTATTAATGAAACCTTGCCATTATTATCATTATTATTATTATTATCATTAATGAAATCTTGCCATTATCATCATCATTATTATTATTATTATTAGCATTATTATTAATGAAACCTTGCCATTATTATCATTATCATTATTATCATTAATGAAACCTTGCCATTATTATCATTATCATTATTATTAATGTTAACCCTGCTATTATTATTATTATTATTATTATTATTATTATTATTATTATTAATGTTAACCCTGCTATTATTATTATTATTATTATTATTATTATTACAATATTTTTAGTACAAATAAAAACT
Organism: Euprymna scolopes; assembly: GCF_053919585.1. Lineage (NCBI taxonomy): Eukaryota > Metazoa > Mollusca > Cephalopoda > Sepiida > Sepiolidae > Euprymna > Euprymna scolopes. Next base: position 16,755,895 of record NC_136501.1, read on the forward strand.
TCATATTAAAGAAAGTCCTCCAATCATATCAATTTTCATAATTATTCCAAACATTAAAAGAAAAACACATTTTTTGGTCTCGAAACTTTTAAACATAATGATAAAGATTAAACGATAAAAATAAGATGAAAGGTAGAAAAAAAATGATCACTTCAACATGGATGGTTACAAAGAAATGTTTCTGATTTCAAATAGACTTTGCTTCTCTTTTTGTTTTCGGTTTTAGATTTTGGGTAATAGAAAAATTCTATTTGGTTCTTGGCTTATAAAGACGTTTTTGAATTTCCTATACTTAGTGAGAAAATTGTTTAAAAATAAAATTGCTTGACAAGAGCCATCAGCAAAAGTTGATAATCAAATTGATAAAACAGAGTTTTATTTTCATCTTAAATTGAGAGAGAAAATAAAAAAAAGTTGTAATAATGATCCGATCCGTTGGAATCACTTGAATGTAAATGTGTGATAGGAAGAAAGGAGGTGGAACAATTGAAAATCCATTTTGAAGAAAAGCCAGATGTAAATAACAGTGTAGATAATGAAATGAAAATAAACCATTAAGATGTTGAACGTGAAAAGAGAAGAGAAAGGTGTTTGCAGGAAAACGAAATAGGTGGAATAGATAAAGAAAAAAGGGAAGTGGAAAGCGGAAGAAAAAGGAAAGGTGAAGAAATGTAAGTTAAGGGAGAGGAAGAGAAAGAGAGAGTGGTAAAGAAAGGGGATGAGATAAAGAGAGGGAAGGAAAGCAGGAAAAAGAGGGAGGACAGAAAGGGATAGAGACTGAGAGAGAAAGAGGGAGAAAAGTGGATGGATGGGGAGAAATAGAGAGAGAAAGAAAATAGAAAAGGGTAAGAGGGGGAGAAGCGAGGGTAGAAAAAGGAGTGAGGAGAGGAAAAAGAGAGAGGGATAGAGAGGAAATAGGGATCAAATATATCCTGGATAAGAATTAGAGAGATGAATAAATCAAGAAAAATTTCCGGTACTTATGTTAGATATTAGAAGGGCAATGCCAAAAACATTGCTAGTCGACGATTTTTATGATCGTTGTAATATTTGTAAAAATAGAATGTTATCCTAGCAAAATAAATATTTATAGAGAAAATTATTTATGTTAAGATTTTTTAATAGAAACGAATATAGAACATAAACAATAATTTCAAACTAGGTTCACCTCTAGAGTTCAATGTAACCTTATGTAAAGGTCATTTTAAAGTGACGTGGACTTTAGAGTTTTAGGAATAGACACGTATGATTTGATCAGTCAAGAATCGTGAGGACGAGAGAGTGGATTGAGTCGGACGGTGATGGCTCTCAGTAGAGGGGATGAGAATGTGTTAGAACCAGCGACAGCTTTCGAATGGGGAAACATCGGTAAATAAAGTTGCTGTAAAGACAATCTGAGGTCTGTTGATTCATTAGGATGAATCTTCTTTGCAGTTTTTCTCGAAGATCTGTCAAACAAGATCAGTGACGGATTAGGGACGGACCAGGTATGTTTCTTTGCTTGGCCCGATGTTACAACAAATAAAGAATAATGTGTCTCTTTTATTACATGTCCGTTGTTAAAATGTATCGGTTGTCGTAGGTTTTAGACCACTAGACGATGCATGAGTTTAAACACACGTACATAAAATAACCCCTCCATGTTATTGTGACTTAGAAAAATTGTAATCTTATACAAAGCATGCCAATTCTGGAAAAGAACCCAGCAAAGAATAAATGATTATATATGAAAATATAATCCCTGTTTGAGCACCTTTAATTTCAGGACGCATGGAAGGAAGGTTTGAGGTATGTTTCTGCTGCTGTTCCAACAGACAACAATTCCTGTAAACTTTTAATTTATATATACACACATCAACACCCAGTAGAGCATACGGCAGACAAGTCACATATCAGAACGTTAACACTCCTAAGTTAAAAGAGACTCATTATAGAACACACATCTGTTATATATACACCCGTATATATATATATATATATATATATATATATATATATATATATATATATATATATATATATATTCTAATTAAGACTTCTCTTTGGACTACTGCACTGCCCGGGAAAAAACAATTTTCATTATTTCAGCTGTTTTAAAAACTTTCCAATCGGATTATATGCATCGTCACGCTGGACTTATTTTGGAATACATTCTATATAAAGAACTATTTTGCATTTTGGATCAACTCGAGAGGAGTTTAATTCAAGCTGAAATATTATGCGCGGTTTGTTTTTATATTGATTTTTTACATATCCCAAATTTTTTCATTTTTTTACTTGGCAATTTATAACTCAATAAATTGCGCTTTCACTTAATGCCTTAACTAGTAAATTCTAGCATTGCTACAAATATAATTTGCTGATGTCTTTATGCCCTCTGATGAGAAGTATAATAAGAAAAACATTCTTTGAAACTCCGCGGAATAAGGACTTTGTAAATTGTTTTTGGGAGTATTCAGTCGAACAATAAATTTTTATTGTAAAGTTCAACTTACAGTTTTAATTTTACAAACATATAGACGCTCATTATACAGCTACGATATTACAACGCCAAAGAACTGTTATTTGACTCTTTTGTTAACATGTATCTGTTGTTAACATGTATTTGTTGTTAAAAATGAATCTGTTGTTAAAATGAATCTGTTGTTAAAAATGAATCTGTTGTTAAAAATGAATCTGTTGTTAAAAATGAATCTGTTGTTAAAAATGAATCTGTTGTTAAAAATGAATCTGTTGTTAAAATGAATCTGTTGTTAAAATGAATCTGTTGTTAAAAATGAATCTGTTGTTAAAAATGAATCTGTTGTTAAAATGAATCTGTTGTTAAAAATGAATCTGTTGTTAAAAATGAATCTGTTGTTAAAAATGAATCTGTTGTTAAAAATGAATCTGTTGTTAAAAATGAATCTGTTGTTAAAATGAATCTGTTGTTAAAAATGAATCTGTTGTTAAAAATGAATCTGTTGTTAAAATGAATCTGTTGTTAAAATGAATCTGTTGTTAAAAATGAATCTGTTGTTAAAAATGAATCTGTTGTTAAAATGAATCTGTTGTTAAAAATGAATCTGTTGTTAAAAATGAATCTGTTGTTAAAAATGAATCTGTTGTTAAAATGAATCTGTTGTTAAAAATGAATCTGTTGTTAAAAATGAATCTGTTGTTAAAAATGAATCTGTTGTTAAAATGAATCTGCCGTTAAAATGAATCTGCTGTTAAAATGAATCTGCTGTTAAAATGAATCTGCTGTTAAAATGAATCTGCCGTTAAAATGAATCTGCTGTTAAAATGAATCTGCCGTTAAAATGAATCTGTTGTTAAAATATATCTGTTGTTAAAATGTATTTGTTGTTAAAATGTATTTGTTGTTAAAATGTATTTGTTGTTAAATTGTATCTGTTGTCAAAATGTATTTGTTGCTGCATGTTTTATACCAGACACACATACATAATATACACCCATCCATGCCATACAGACATCACCCCCCTTCCCGCTCCGACAATATAGCACTTGGCTGAATACAAACCGTGCAGAAATAAAAACATTGTTTAGAAACTTATTCTTCTGTACTTTCACGTAGCAATTCAAAGGCAAAAAAAAGAAAAGAAAGAAAGAATAAACTAAAAAATCAATTTTTTTAAATATCATTAGCAAAATAAACTCTTAATAATCTGAAGACATTGTCGCTAAGAAAATTTGCAGGAAACAATGATTTCATAAGGTAAATAAAAAAGGAATTCAAGAAATACGTTTTTTTTTTTTTAAATGATTACTCAATAATGATTAATGAAGAAAAGAACAATTCTTTTTAAGTGATCTAAGCATTAGAGGGGGGAAATGGTAGCTTTATCTTAGAGTGTACTAGCAGGGCTACTCAGCATTTCCCGGGATTAAAATTTAACATATTTCTATTAAAACTTCTATCTACCTTCTATCTTTGTCTCTTTTCCCTCTTACATTTCCCTTACCCCCTCCCCGAACTCTTTTATCTTCTCTGCCCAGCCCATTCCTCTCAAGTTAGACATACACACATAAACACAGACAACTTTCTTTCTGTGGAATTTGTCAGCATTTTCTTTCAAAATTAGTACGCAATAACATTGATCCTACCCCCCTCTTTGATAAAACCCAACCCAGTTGACTCAAAGAACAAAAAAAAATTTTTTTCTAAATTTTTGATATTTTTCACCTGGGACAATACTGATTCAGAAGATATCAACATTGTGGGTTTTTGTTTTGCCATTTTTTACTTTTAGTTGGACATACAAACACACAAGTAAGTTTTTTTTATATATATTATAGACTAGCGGGGGTACCCGGCGTTGCCCGGATGTTTGGAGGTGTGTGCTGGTGGTGGGGGTAGATTAAAACAACCTTGTTAAAAAAAAAAACGTTGGCCAGTTGTTTATAGGTGTAAAAAAAAAAAGCAGGCTTGAACCCCAAACGTTTGACGCAGAGGTGGAAAAATGGAAAAAAAAAACCCTGCGACCTAACCATCTCGACCACGGGAACAGATGAATTGATAAGTGTGTTAAGTTGACGTTTATAAACCGAGATTAGCAGGTGCGACAACGTCAAGTTGCGGAAGCCAGTTTCTGTTTTCCCCGCTACACGGCGATCAAACAATAAAAAAAAACTAACGTAAAGCAAACGAACGATGAAAACAGAAAAACGAACATGTGGAAAAAAATCGGTGGGTACCCGGGTGTTTTTTGGTGTCGCTAAGAATAAGCGAAGTAAAAAAAAAAAAAAAAGCAGAAAAACGAACGTTACATGAAAAATGGCTTAAATAACACTGATTCAATATTTAAATTTAAAAAATCGAAAAAAACAAACCCCATCTCACACCACAATTCGAACCCAAAACGTTTAGATAATGAACCAAGGCCTTAACCAACTCAGTTAACTTTGCGAAATTTGTTCGGTTTTTCAACTATTTAAAGTAAATCAGGTCATGACGTCATCTGACGCATGTGTAGAATCGGTCATTGTCACGAGAGGACCGTTTTGTTGCCCCCCCCCCCTGTCGAAAATTGTCGATTTCGGGGTGAAAAAGTTAACATTTTTGGCCAATTTTTCGATATTTTTCGAGCAAAAGATGGAGTTTCGATATGATACCAAATTTGTGAATTTTCGTTGCGTCTGTCGAAAGTTTTTAGTAGACACACAAACACACATACAAACATACATACACACATTTTCGCTTTTATATATACAGATTATGCTAATATTTTAAACAACTATGCATAAAATAAATGACAATGGGCATAAAAAATGTTACACAAAACTCAGCAATAATTTTCAAGATATCAACGACTTAGAAAACAATGAAGAATTCAAGTAATTAATTCTCACTGACAATTCCCTGTCAAGAATGATAAGTTATTGAATCGGATCATTTTCAATATTATCCGTAATTTATCTGGAAGGAATCAATTAATTTTCACGATGGATTCTGATCAAATATCTATTAAAATAAAGTCATATTCCTGCCTGTTGTTCACAATTTGATTTCTACGTACAAAAGGCATATTGTTTCGCAAATTAATTTTTATACTGAAAACAGACTTTTATACACTTTCATTCCAACATGATTTCTATATATACTATTTATTCAAAGGAAATCTACATTCAAGGAGTAACTTCACTTGCATATTTACATGAAAGAAATCTATTCTAATAATTAGCTCCATGTTATGTTTGTTTTAATTGTTCTATATAAAAATATTATTTAAAGTTGATTTATTTATTTTTTATTTATATTTATTTATTTTCAATTATTATTAGTCGGCATCAGTTACATTTAAACCGGAAATAAGTTTGTTTCTTTTTTTTTTTTTTTTTAAAGCTATTAGAGTTATTTTCCCGTTTTAAGCTATTAGAGTTATTTTCCCGTTTTAAGCTATTAGAGTTATTTTCCCGTTTTAAGCTATTAGAGTTATTTTCTCGTTTTAAGCTATTAGAGTTATTTTCCCGTTTTAAGCTATTAGAGTTATTTTCTCGTTTTAAGCTATTAGAGTTATTTTCCCGTTTTAAGCTATTAGAGTTATTTTCTCGTTTTAAGCTATTAGAGTTATTTTCCCGTTTTAAGCTATTAGAGTTATTTTCTCGTTTTAAGCTATTAGAGTTATTTCTCAGTTTGATTTTTATGGGGGAAAGATGGATGTGTTTTATGCTCCCCTAAATCCAACACGTGGTCCACTTTCAGGAAAATCATCAGAAGTCAGGTTATTTGGTGTATCTTAAATAATATGTAACTAAAGCCTCCACTTGGTAATTTTTCAACCTGACAACGCCAAGTAGATACAGCTAGTATATATATGGCAAAAACAATGGTAGATTAGGGTTTATGTTTGGGCAAAGATCACGGTGTAGTATCTGTTCTGATGCTACACTTAGTCTTTTCTTTTCTCGGTCGGTGGCGGAGAAATCATTCATGACCGAGACAATTTCTACTTTTGTCCCTATCCAGAGTACCCCTTTTTAGTGAGCTGAATTTTTCCCACATTAAAAACCGATCTTGCGTTTAACTCTGCCCTCGTGGTGAGGCAAGTAAATAGGAACATTTATGTATGATCAAATACATGTTTGCATTTCATGATTTTTTTAATCTCTTCGTTCGATTATCGTAGTCTGAGTCTATCAATCACTAAAACAAAACAAAAAAAAAAAAACTCTTCAACATTTTCCCTCCATTACAGAAAGAAAATAATTGATGAGATCATTTACAAATCAGAAAACATTCTGCCAAAACTGTTAAATATATGAGCATCAATTATTTACCAATGATACACACTGATTGAATTCATTAGAAGAAAGAAAAAGTTTTTTTTAACTCACAATTCCTACAATTTTGCTTGTGGCATTTTTTTTTTCAAACATGTAATCACGCTAAATAAAAATTTTCTTTTCTTGGAAATTTGCATTCAAAGTCAACAGAAAATCCAAAATTAGACAAATTGGCCCAAGGAACATTTTGTTTTAAGTTTCAAAAGAAAGAAATAAAGCAACACAAAGAAATAAATGAAAAATAGTTTTAGGCTTTCGTTGTCTTTAAGAACTATTTATCAATCAAGTTAACTTAGTGTTATTCAACATTTTAAATAGAAACACATTTTGTGGTTATTTTTATATTCCTGATTAATGCAGAAAATAAATTTGAAATCGGTTGCCTTTTTTCTTTTAATATTTTTTAAAAATAATAATAAAAATATAATATTTTAACTAGCCATTCCTAACAGGTGTTGCTTAAAGTATAATATAGTCATTTAAGTTAAGATTTTTTTTTTTTGGGGGGGGGGTGCATATTTTTATGGTTACACAGGAAAAAATAATAAAATCTGTTTTTATTCTTCTATAATTTAAATAATAAATAAAATTTAGATTTAAAGTGAAAAAAAATAAAATAAAATAATAAAAAAAAAACTGCCGAACTTAATCTATATATATATAAAAGCGAAAATGTATGTATGTATGTACGCTTTTCCTCGATGTCCACAAAAGGCTTCTTTCAGAGAAGCGCTTGCTCGGTTCACAACTTCTTAAAACTTTTTATATCATCTATAAATTGTAATATCTCAGAGTTATCCACGGATCTCGCCTGTCTATTTAATTTTATTGACTTTCAAACGTTAATTATTCGACATTTCCCGCATCGGCACGCGTTACATTCGGTTTTCGGTATAAAAAAAAAAGCGAAACTTGACTCTAATCACAGGCTGAAAGCCACTTGCCCGCGCGCCCTCCGGGGCCCGGGTGACATGATCAAAGTGTAGTATCTGTTCCGGCAGATGCTGCAAGCTATGACTAGCTATGACTAGCAAAGACCAGATGTGGGGGCAACCCCACATGCTTGACCTTTAACCAGCTCCCATTTCCCTCCTCTCGGGAGCTGGTCCCCTTTTTCCCTTCCACCTCCCTTGACTCCTCACAATAAAAATTGGCCTTGTGCCTAATTTGCTCGGTGGGGGAGCAAATAAATACCCACAGGCCGAAAGCCCCCCCCCCCCGCTTCGGCGGCACAGGGGACAAGATCAAATTGTAGTATCTGTTCCAACAGATGCTGCAAGCTATGACTAGCAAAGACCATATGTGGGGGTAACCCCACATATCTGACCTTGGTCAATGTAGGGGCAACCCTTCATACCAACAGTTACTATCCAGCTCCCATTTCCTACCTCTCGGGAGCTGGTCCCCCCTTTCCCTCCCCCCATCTCCACATTAAAAAACGGCCTTGTGCTTAATTTGCTCAGTGGGGAAGCAAATAAATCCCACAGGCCGAAAGCCAGTTGTCTCAAGAGAGCTAAGTAACGTTTGTTCAATGTCGACTTCGTCATATCAGACTGTAGCTTTCATTTCGCTCCTCCTAATAAATAGGGAGCGGGTTTTTAAAAACAAACAAACCGATTTATTCACCTCATTCAAAACTGTCCCGCACAAAATGCTAACTGCTGAATACCTATCGCCGTCACGTCAATCAAAAATGCGCACCTTTTTTTTTTCTTAACACTTAACTATTTTCCAACTGCGCGTCGTGAAGGCTACGTTTTTTTTTTTTCACGGGCACCTGTTTTTTTTTTCACATTTTCAGGTTTTTTTCACATACCGCGAAAAACACCCAGGCAACGCTGGGTACCCCTCGCTAGTGTAAGATAAAAGGATACTAGTGCACTTATTGATCCGTGCTGAAATAATAACGTTATTATTTAAAAAGCCATTCTTAACATGGGGAGGGGAGGATAGGGTGTTTTGTACCTATTCTATACTTTTACCTTACAACTGAATAAAAAAACATCATAAAACTTTAATTAAACTTGGAAATACGATTTAAAAAATAGCGCAGGTCAGTAAGTGCACTAGCAGCGATAAAAGAAGGGAGAAAAATCTTTGCAAGTTAAAATACGAGTTACTACCACCACCCTAGTATGTATGTATGTGTCATGGCTTCCATGTTATAAATTATTCAGTGATCGGGAGATCCTATTTATTAAAAAGGAGGATAGAAGGTGATAATATACTACAAGCATTACATTAGTATATAGATATACTATGAACATTAAATTAGCGTGTTATCTTTTTCTGTCCTCTTTTTAATAAATAGGATCTCCCGATCACCGAAAATGCAATTAAAAAATAAATAAATTAAAACATAAAAATGATGTCGCTTTTGGGCCGTACATAAAACTAAAATATGCTTTCTTGATCTTCTGTCTAGAATCCAAGGGTAGTATCTGTTCTGTCCAAAGATGGTATAATGATATCGTGGGGTTTCATTTTGCATTGGGCGTCCATGCAATGGAAATATGTCACAAACTCCTATAAGGAGTTTGGAGATAAACCATAATAACCAGATATATTCTAACACTACATTAACCAGATTACTTAGATAATTTTACAGTTTTAACAAAAGCAGGGGTTTCATTCACATTGAACGTCCCCCCCCCCCAGAATGCCTAGCAGCAATATATTACATATGAAAACTGTTGCTGTGGAATTTCCACGGGCCCTGCTAGTTATTTATAATTCTTGCAAGCATAAAAATTTTCCTAACTGGAAACCTAAACCAATGGTGGTATTGTAGAGAACACATACGAAGGAAGAACACAACAACCTAGATATAATTTCCATCTGAACGTTTTATTTACCCATCATGCATTGTCTGAAATAAATTAGCGTCATTTTATTTATTTATTGTTTCACATTTTTATGGTTAAATAAAATTTCAGCTTTTATTATTTTATTATGTCAACCAGCCTGAGTGCCCGGCGTTGCCCGGGTGTTTGTAGGTGTGTGTTGGGCAAAAAAAAAAAAAAAAAAAGTTGTAGTAAGCAGGTAGGCTCGAACCCGTGATGACGCGAAGGCGGAAAAGAAAATGGAGGTGTGTGTAAGGGTGTCGGTTGAGAAAAAAAAAAAAAAAAAAAAAATGGTAGTAGGCAAGCTGGCTCAAACCCTTACCATGAAGGAAGAAAAGAAAGTGAAAAAAAAAAAAAAAAAAAAAAAAAGACGTGACGCTTTTGCCAAACCGGAAGTGACGTAGGTTTAAATTAAGGCTAGACAATTGAAAAGAAGCGATGACTTTCAAAAATAGCGGCGAAAAAAGGAACCCCTTCCTATAGAAAAGTGCCCAGTTGAGGGTGAAGGAATTAAGGTTTTTGGCCAATTTTTCGATATTTGTCATCAAGCTTCAAAATAATACTGATCTTGTGAACATCCATCGCCTCTGTCAAAAGTTTTTACGACACATACATACGTACATACATAAATTTAAACAAACAGGTGAGATTTATATTATAGATGACCAAGAGAAAGGATTAATTATAGTAGCAAAACAAATACTACACTTTAACGTTAATTCTATTTTTTAAATAAAAACAAACCAAATGATAAAATATTGTAACATCAGCCAATATTCGGAGGAGACATAAAATAAATTTTCTAGGTCAGTACCAAAACATGGATAAATCCTATTTTAATCACTAAATTATTTATAGTGAAATAAGTTGGGTTTTTTCCTGCTTTTTGTTTCATAGTTAATAATACTCTAATACTTATATGTATTTTTAATTATATTTTCCGGGCAATACCATGACACAGATCTGCTTATATTATATACTAGCAGGGATACCCGGCGTTACCTAGGTGTTTGTAGATTCAAACCCTATGTTTTAAAAAAATCAGAAAAACAAAAAAATAAGAACAGGAAAAATAAAAAAATAAAAAGTTTTGGTAGGTAGGTAGTATCGAACCTGAAAGGAAAGTAACTGAAAGCAATTTTAATTATTAGTTTATAAATGACAGGTGCGCGGCAAACTTAATTAGGTCAGAGAACCACACTTAATTTTAATTGCGGGATAGTTCTTTTGGGTTTGTTTTTTTTACCTAACTTCATCTGGTTTTGTTTCCCTAACGTGTTGGGGAAAACTAGCTCCCCCTTTATTAGGAGGAGTGTCCAAATGAAAGCAATTGTCTGATATGACGGTTAAAACCGATATGGACCAAACATCCATCGCTTTCTGGACGTTCCCGGTCCATAGCCGAGAACTGCTCATTAGTTTCATACAAAAAAGCTAAATCAACGTGGGAAGCCAAAATAGCAATAATTTTTGTAAAAGTCGCTATAAATAAATCTAGCCGTGACACGCGTTTGCAATTCGTACATATTATGATCTACACGGTATATAAGAAGTTCTAAGCGATAGTAACCCCCCTTCCCTGAGAAACCCGCACGTTTTGTCTTTTATATGTATAGATACTGTTGTTGTTGTTTGGCTGCTATCAGGTTTTAGTGATTTTCTAGGTAGTTAGACATAACACATAACCTCAACAATATTTAAGCACTTCAGGAAAGAAAACAACACGCCCCTATACATAAACACCTCATCAAACTCTAACCCATCAATTATCAAGCAAATACCAAAATCCATCAACCACACGCACTGTGAAAACTTTTCTAATGTTAGTATTTTTAACAATAAAAAGATATCTTACAATAAAGCATTAAAGGATAGCAGATACAAGCAACAACAAAAAAACAAATAAAAAGCAACAATCTAATTTAACACTAACCTTAATAGCGAAAACAGAAAACAGCAACACTGAAAAGTCATTCCTCAAACTTGTATAGCAACACTTCCCAGAATCAAACTTTACAACATTTTAACAAAAATAACCTGAAAATCAGCACTAAACACTGTGTAATATATATATATATATATATATATATATATATATATATATATATATATATATATATATTATATGCCAAAGATTTAACATCTTTATCGAATGCACATTACAATTCTTTTTATTTTTCAAATAGTATATTTATGCTTAAAACATCCCGTTGTGCATCTTCCTTTGTCTTATGTTTTTGCTGTTATTTTAATAAATTTAAAATCTGCACTTTTCCATTGATCTGAACAAAGCCAGTAAAGATCTCACTTTTGATGATTTTATTCTTTTGTTTAATTTCTTTTCTTTGTGTTTTTACTCAAATGTCTTGGAAGTTTTTCAACCTTTAAAAGTGTGCATATATATATATATATATATATGTATATGCAAAGGAAAATGTTTTTAGTTTGCTAAACTATAACCAAGACGTCTTCATTCCATAAACATCTATCTCATAATGACAATCACACTAAAGACATACAAATAAAAATGCTAACCTCAGAAAAGGACCTAGGTAATGTGAGAATTAAGGAATCACCAGAAATTCAAACGATCTTTCGCATGACTAGGTCTCAACAAGTCTTTCTCAGTGATTTAGAATACAGGCCTTCCTGATTGATTTGAAAATATACTTGTGTTTGTAATGTGAAATAAATGATTTTAAGTTTCTGAATTTTTGAGATGAGGATTGGTTATTCATATTATTTGGATTCATTGGACTACTACTCTCATCTTGAATTACCGAGTGTCATTTTCATAACGTTTGGATCAATGTAACCTCCAACCTTCTTCAGGTATGTCTTGCCAAACCCTGGAATCTTTCTGTCGAACTCAGGAGTCTGAACAAAATTTCAAATGGAACCCTTTATATGGAAGTAGCATACTCCCGTTCCATCAGCCATGACTGGATCCAAGTGCTACGTAATTTGCAATTGTATTTTTCCGTTGCCACACTGAGAATTGAACTTCAACCTTGAGGAGAATATCACTTTTATAATTGACTTTTTCCAAGTACTCTGACCACTACACCACAGGTCCTTTGTTGTGTTTGTAATCTTTATATTAATATGATAGCGTGTGTGTTATTTTGTGTGTCACACACCTTTTTTTTTTTTTTGAGTGACTGTGGTTTAATTGTTATGGACTTCCATTTCTTGTACTAAATAATTTTACCAAGAATTCTTCAAAAATTTTGGTTTCGGTTTGGATTATAACGGAAGGAACTGAAGTTATACATGTGTGTATTTTTTTTTTTCATAAGTTTTGGTTTCAGTTTCGATTCAAGCTGATGTACCTTATATATGGATATATATTTTTTTTTATTTTTGAAATCGCAACTTTATAATATATAAGAATCGATAGAAAATTGACTCTATAATAATATATATGAAATCTGCGTAAATTGAAATATCCCATTTAAGCATATTTTACAACCGGTCTATGCCAGCCGTCCCTGCTAGTTTAGATAAATACTTTTGCAGTTTTAACAAAAGAGCTACAATAATATCAGGGTATCTCCATTTATACTGAACATCCACAGAATGCCAACATCAATCTATATATCTATAAAAGTGAAATTGTCTGTGAGTGTGTACATTTCCCTACCAAACTACTCTGCCAATTATCAGTCTACAGACTCGAGATTTGACATAAGGGGTATTGAGATTTGGGAAAATCTTTTTAATCGGTTTTCGGCCAGAAATTGGGCTGTCAAAGGGTCAAAGTTCAATGATTTCACCAAACTCTTCTGCCAATTTTGAGTCTAAACACTTGAATTTTAGATGTAGGTTACTTGGACAAACTTTTTAATTTTATTTCAGCCCCAAACAATAAATGTTAAGATCAAAATTGGGGTCAAATTTAAAAAAGAAAAATGTAACCTTTGCGATCTCTACCAAATTACTCAGCCAATTTTTGGTTTAAACATTTGAAATTTTACATAAAGTGTATTCAAACATAGGGCAAGCTTTTTTATCGGTTTTTGGCCGAAAATTTGGCTGCCAAGGGGTCAAACTTAAAAAGATTTGACCTCTGTGATCTCTAGCAAACTATTCAGCCAATTTTGGGTCTAAACATTTGAAATTTTACATAAAGGGTATTCAGACATGCTACAAGCTTTTTAATCAGTTTTGGGGCAAAAATTTGGTTGGCAAGAGGTCACAGTTGAAAGAGTTAACCTGTGCAAACTCTACCAAACTCCTCTGTCAATTTTTGGTCTAAACACTTGAAATTTTAGATGTAGGTTACCTTAGCATGAGTTAAACTTTTTAATATATATATATATATATATATATATATATATATATATATATATATATATATATATATACATACATACATATGCACATAAAATTATGAACAGTACATAAGGCCCGATCAAAGCTGGGCTGAACTGCTAGTATACCACGTATGAAAGAGTTTGCTGTGGAATTTCCATGCGTCCTGCTCGTGTGAAATAAATAATCTTGTTCTATATTCAACTGCAAAAAATAGCAGTTAATTATGTGTATATATATATATATATATATATATATATATATACACACACACACAAAATGTATGGTGAAGCCAAAAAGAAGTTTCATGTAATATGTAATTTATTTCAATTGCATCAATCAGGTTCTCCAGACGAAAACTATGATTTACTTACATGAAAAAAGGCATGGAAACCATCCAATGCTGATGTTGCAAATAATGTTGTTATGATGTTTCATTATTATTCCAAAATAAAAAGATGGAGACCTGACCAACAACGTGAATTACACTCTCGGCATCGTTGGTATGATTTTGACTTGTTTGTGACATGGAAAGATTGTGTTTAAATATGTTTTTATCCCCCCCCCCATAGTCTGAAGAGTTTGCTGCATTCAAAAATACTGTGATAATATTTTTACTGTTTGTTCTTTGTTTGCTAACGAAAAAAAATAAAAACATGTGTTTTCAAAAATTGTGAATTATATATATATATATATATATATATATATATATATATATATATATATGTATATATATGTATATGTGTGTGTGTGTGTGTGTAGTAAGTAGTAAGTTATAAAATATATATGACTTGCTACCTAGCTCTACCTATGTATTGAGCATTGTTGAAGTAAATAAGTTTATGCATAAATCTATACTTTCATATATTAATTTATGTGATTAAATGAAGTAGTCATATATATATATATTTTTTTTTTTTTTTTTTTTTTTTACACAGTGATCACCACTTATCAAGGCCCGGAAGCCACTCAGGGATAAGGGTTATTGCAAGTACATCACGTTAGTGAGGAGATTTTATGAAGTGTTTAATTAGGGGGGGCGGTTCATAAGGAATTTGTTAACATTAGACTTAAAGACATCCAAGTTGTAGTCCGGAGGGAAGCAGGCAGACGGAACAGAGTTCCACAGGCGTGCAGTTCTAAGAAAGAAGCTTTGCTCATGAAATCCGCGTTTTGATTTAGGCACAGATATAGAGTGGGGGAAATTTTTCACAGTGGATTCAGCTAGACGGGTGATTTTCGTGAAAGTTTGGCGAGGGGGGACCAGAGATTGGAGTTCAGACGAGCACCTGCCATGAAAATAACGATAAAACAAGGATAGGCTCGCAACGTCTCTTCTGTGGGAGAGGGGTTGCAGGGTAGAGAAAAGGGCATCCCCCACTAAACCACGAAGTCTATTTTGTACTCTGTCAAGGCATGATAGGCTGTTTTTGGCAGCTCCTGCCCAGATATGGCAACAGTATTCCATCCTTGGCCGTACTTGGCTTTTATATAGATAGAGAATTGCATCAGTAGTGAGATATCTTCTGGAGCGGTAGAAGGATCCCACCATCTTTCCTGCGACCTTGGCAACAGACTTGATGTACGTGTTCCATTTCAGATCAGGAGTAAAGGTCAAACCCAGAAGCTTGTCAAAACACGGGGCCTCACCCAGACGAGAGCCATCCATCACAATTGATGCCAGCTGGGGATCAGAGCGTTGATGATGTAAGGATAGGAGTTTGGTTTTAGATGCATTAAAGGTAACTAGCCACATCTTCCCCCACTGAACCACGCGCTCGAGATCAGAGGAGAGAGAATCAGAGAGAACTTCGTCATTTACAGCCTTTGATGTGTTGCCGTAGATGGTCGTGTCATCAGCATAGATGTTAACGAATGATTTAAGTATGTGTTTAGGGAGGTCATTGATGTAGATCAGGAAGAGAGTTGGGCCGAGAATTGACCCCTGAGGGACTCCAGCATTTATATTGCAGGCCTCCGATTTTTGTCCATCTACCACTACTCTTATGAGCCTATCGGAGAGAAATGATTTAATGATTGAGAAAACATTTCCAGTTATACCGTAGCTGGAAATCTTGTGAAGTAGACCCTTATGCCATACTTTGTCAAAGGCCTTTGATATGTCAAGAGCAATTGCCCTAGAAAGGAAGCCTTTGTCAAGAGATTCACTAATCCTGTGGGATATAACCGTCAGCACATCTGCAGTAGATCTTGCAGAGCGGAAACCATATTGTGTGTCACTAAGAAGGTTGTTTCTGCTGAGGTGGTTGACTATTTCTCTATTTAATATTGATTCCAGTAACTTACTCATAACACAGAGAAGACTTATTGGTCTGTATTGAGAGGGAGATGACTTATCACCTGAATTCTTAAATACAGGGCAAACTGATGAGGTCTTCCAGGGGGTCGGAAAGCACTTCTCCTTAAGGCAGCGCTTAAATAGTTTCGTAACTATGGGAGCAAGTTCTGGTTGAAGCTTTTTTAACACTATAATTGGGATGCCATCAGGGCCAGTTGCTTTACTGGAATCTAGGTTTTTTATTAGCTTGGCGACCTCATGCACGGATATTTGTATATTACCTAGCTTGTTCTGTGTTATAGGAGGAAATATGGGGAGTTGATGGCCTTCGTCGCATAGGGTAGAATTAGCTGCAAAGTTCTTTGCAAATAGTTTGGCCTTGTCTGACGCTGACGAGATAACCTCTGGTCCATTGATAATGGTTGGGATAGAACGCACACTTCTGTTCAGGATCCTATTTGTTATTTGCCAAAACTGGTGGGAACCAAGCCGCTGATCAGCTACCTTGGATTTAACAGACTGGGCATATAGCTCTCTTGCATTTTTTATTACTCTTTTACAGTGGTTGCTGGCAGTCCTGAAAGCAGCTTTAGTCTCAGTGCATCTATTACGTTGGTAGTTATGGAAAAAGTGATTTCTGTGCGCGATAGCAGCAGCACATTCTGGGGAGAACCATGGCTGGCTGTTAGGTTTTTGTTGGAATTTTTTTGATGGTATGAATTGGTCTATGCCTACAATTAACGATTCGGTCAGATCTGATACTATAGAGGACACTTCCTTTTTAAACATGGAGTGCAGAGGTAAATCAGATATGAATGTACGGAAGCTATCCCAGTCAGCCATAGAGTATCGGTATACAGTACGGTGGAGGGGTACGTCTGATGGCTTCTTACATTTTGTTTTTATCTTAACTGATACGACGGAGTGGTCGGAGGATCCTAAAGGAGAATGAACGGTACATGAACATAGCTCAGGGGAAGTTGAAAGAAAAAGGTCTAAGAGGCTTGCATATTGATTGGGTGTATCGGGCACACGGGTGGGTTCGCGAACAATCTGAGTGAGGTCATAAGCAATGGCAAAATCATGACAAAACCTCCCCTCATCATCTGTCTTATTTGAATGGGTCAGCCATTCCACGTTATGGACGTTGAAGTCACCACAGATGTGGATGTTAGCCGAGGGATGTGAAGACAGTATGTGGTCTATTTTCTCAGATATGCTCTTAAAGATAGTAACTCCGCTGTTGTGGGGCCTATAGAGGGCAAATATAAATGCAGTGGTGTTAGCAAGTGCAACCCTGAAGCACATATAGGGTAAATTAGGATCTTCTCTAGAGATATCCCTGCCACATGGGAAGCCATCCTTAATGTAGGCACATATTCCATGCCCATGGCGATCTTGGGAGTCAGATTTAGCTGTTAAATTGGAGTATCCATTAATTATGAACTCATCTAGGGAAGTGGTCGGCCCTATTCCAGTTTCACATAGAAATAATATGTCCGGTTTCGTCTCCTGTAATTGGGTTTCAACCTCTGGAAGGTTGGAACGTAGACCCCTGATATTGGAGAAGGAGACCTGGTAGTAGGGGTCTACGCTGGAAGATGGGGTTCTAGGTTTAATCGAGTTTTTATTCTGGAGATATTTCATGTTGAGGTTTGGGGATTTGTGGAATAGGTCGGCATACTTGGTTAGAGCAGTACAGAGAGGGAAAGTAAGAGAGAAAAAGACAGGAAATTTTTTTTTTTTATTTGTAGCACACGAAAAGGTAAAGCCGTAACAATTACCCACTAGTATGGCATCGAGAGGCCCCACCAGAGACTACTGCATGGTCCAGATCCACTCACCAAATGGCAATACAGCAGTCCCAGTACTTTGCGCCTGCTGATAGGACAGCCTCCTTAGTGGTTAATCCAAGGTTCGGGTCCCTGACTATCAGGCGGATAACGTCAGCCCAGACAAAACGTTTACCTCCAGCACCCTTACTAGTGACATGGCAACAAGGACAGACAAAGACAGAAAAATATCCGACATCTCAGACTACTGGTCACCAAGTAGTACCGACCTTTAAGCAGCTTTTTCTTCACCCTTTGTCAGAAACATCACTCATTGAATGAGGACTGAATGACAAAATAGGAGAAGCGAGAGTTACTGGAGCTGCCGATAACACATCCACTGTATTATCTACTCTCCAATATATATATATATATATATATATATATATATATATATATATATAGAGAGAGAGAGAGAGAGAGAGAGTTGCTTGAATCTGAAATAAACCAAGTTGTCAACTTTCTATACAGAAACAATCTACTTAGCAACAATCAATGTGGATTTCGTCCTGCAAGGTCTATAGAATATTGCACAGGATCAGTGAATCTGTTGGTGGAGGTTTCGTTTATAGGCTAAAGCTCTTGATATATCATGAACCCATGGTATAGTGGATAAAGTACTTAGTAAAATTCAGTTTTAAGTTACTCTCCTAGAAGTTGAACGTTCAATCCTCAGTGCGGGCAACACTGAAAAATATTTTCATAAATTACTAAGATCATGACTGATGGAACGAGAGCACGCTACCCCCAAGGATTTAATAAAGGTTTCCATTCAAAATTCTGTGCAGATTCTCAAGTGCAACAAAGATTTCTGAGTTCTACAAAATCCCCTTGAAGAAGGGCAAGGATTACATTAACCAAAAAGTCTCAAGATGAGAACAGCTGTCTGAAGAAATCGAATAATACGACCAATCAATCCTCATCTCAAAAAATTCAGAAACACAAAAAAGAAACATTTTTAATTCTAGTTTTCAAAAAAAAAAAAATATTGATTGAATCAAAACTTGTTTTTTTAAAAACAATTTAAAAAAAAATATTGATTGAATCAAAACTTGTTTTTTAAAAACAATTTAAAAAAAAATATTGATTGAATCAAAACTTGTTTTTTAAAAACAATTTAAAAAAAAATATTGATTGAATCAAAACTTGTTTTTTAAAAACAATTTTAAAAAAAATATTGATTGAATCAAAACTTGTTTTTTAAAAACAATTTAAAAAAAAATATTGATTGAATCAAAACTTGTTTTTTAAAAACAATTTAAAAAAAATATTGATTGAATCAAAACTTGTTTTTTAAAAACAATTTTAAAAAAAATATTGATTGAATCAAAACTTGTTTTTTAAAAACAATTTTAAAAAAAATATTGATTGAATCAAAACTTGTTTTGTAAAAACAATTTTAAAAAAAATATTGATTGAATCAAAACTTGTTTTTTAAAAACAATTTAAAAAAACAAAAAAACAGTTTATTTACCTGAAGTAACTCTTGCCTTAATGTCAGCTTTTTGTCAAGCTCATTCCAGTTTTTATGAAGTTTGTCAACTTTGAGTAGAGCTTCTTCAAGCATACCATCATCTGCCATGTCTTTCAGCTGATTCGTTAGATCTTTAATGGATGAGATGGAACCTTGGTGCTTTAACATTTCACCTTTTGTAGTCTGGAAGAGAGAAAAAAAAATTTTAAAATGTCATTGTTTTATCAAAATAAATACAGAAGATGAGATAAATCGAGAATGACGAAAAATAATCACATAAACATGAACAATGCTGCTGATAACAGAGTTGAGTAATATTTGATTACGACAACAGAAACCAGCTAAGAGATGGAAATGGAAGTTCACTTTTGGTTTTGATCACACAGAATTTTATTTTTTTCCCTTGGAAAAGTTAGCGTCTTTTTAAACTGAGAGATGAAACTTTGAAAAAGTCATATTTATGATCTACTTGAGTTTTTCCAAAACAAACGAAAAAAAAAAAAAAATGCCAGGTCAGATGAACTCCCTAGGTATTAGAGGTTCTGTTTTGTTTATAAATCTATAGATTTATAAAGGATTATCTTTTTCAAGTTGATATCTGGGTTGTCTTTCTGGTGTGGTGCCGGTGATATCTCTCTCTCTCTCTCACAAACACATATCTATATATATATATGTATTCTATCGCCGGGTTCAAATCTATCGACCGGTGTTATTCATGACACCCTGCACTAATGCTTCTTATGCGCAGATCATCATATAATGATTAGATCACTCTGACAGACATAAAAACATTTTTTAAAAAATAAATGATTAAATTTCAACAGTATTTCTTACGGTTAATGGTGGCCGAATGGATTAGGTCCTTGCTAATGAAGCCAGAGATGGCTTCTGTCACCAGATTCGAATCTATCGACTGGTGTTAATCGTGACACTCTGCACTGATGATTCCCGAAAGGATGAAACACTAGTGTCTGTAGGTATTTAATTATTATTATAGTAAATAATTTATATATATATATATATATATATATATATATATATATATATATATATATATATTCAAGCAGAGGGG
>NC_136501.1:16781514-16841514 GCF_053919585.1 Euprymna scolopes
CCACTTCAATGTTAGCGATTTAATATTTTATTTTTATAAATAAAAATAAAAATATGTTTAACTTCTTTCATTTAAGAACCAGACACTTTGAATAGCAGATAAACGTTTTTTTTAATAAACCAGTTGCTCCAAAACATTAGACACTATGTAATATTTGTCTATATAAATAAAAATCATATTTTGCTCTTTTTTATTGAGCACTCTTAATAACCTCGTTTTAATCCATGGATTTTATCTCCTGAATACCTTTAACTTGGTATATATATATATATATATATATATATATATATATATATATGGCGATTAAGCTACACTGAATATTCCGCGTTTCATCCACTCTAGGAGTCTTCAGGCTTACGCATAATATATATATATATATATATATATATATATATATATATATATATATATATAGCGACGCTCGCTCTTTGTTTATAAACAAAGCAGTTAGAGCACTGTAAAAGTGGTGGAAGGATGTTTGTTTAAATAGACATTTGGCAAGATTATTTACAGGCGCCGCTCCTGTGGGTCGATCAGCAGAACTGCAAACTGTCAATGCGATGGTTCTAGGTTCAATCCAACGAAACAGGACTGTATGTCTATGACTACATATATATATATATATATATATATATATATATATATATATATATATATATATATATATACAGGGTGATCCCCCAAAAAAACAAAAGCTAAATGGAGGCCATCTAGAACATATGCTGTAGAATGAAGAAAAAAAGGCCAAAGACCCTAGTGTTTTGATGTGATGTTTTGAATATAATAAATTAGTTATGACCAAAGTTTCATTTCATTTGGACAAAACACTAAGAAACGGGACCTAATTAGAGTTGGGGCTCGGTTTCTTTTGGGTCACCCTATATATATATATATATATATATATATATATATATATATATATATATATATAAGCAAAGAGTTAATAAACCATGTTAAGCACACTTTCACAAGCGTTAAAAACATAATATCCAAAAAGGAAACACAAAAGAAATGGACTGTCCTTAATCCATGGAGTTTATATATACTAAAAAATAAAACAACGTCTAGAATCTTAGAAAAATGGTTTCCTTCATTTCTATATTTAAAATTTTAGTTTGTAATTTTGGTGATTGTTTATATTGGTGAACTTTTAAACCAACTAAACCAACGCTTTTCAGGTGAAAACATAATACTTACATGTCATGTCAAAATTAGTGTAAATTCCAAAATTACGAAAAAATAATCCAGTAGAAGTGTTATATGTACTTAAAAAAAAAAAATACACAGATTACATTCTGAAATGTTTTTGTTTAAAAATGTCGGAACCTTAAATTTGTCAATTTAATTCCAGAGTTATCTCTCTTGTTTGTCGTACAGCATTGATCGCACAACTTTTCCACATTAGAACACGCGATAAAACTCGATAAATTCTATTTTTACTTATCATTTTTCCACTGGATCATTTTTCATAATTTTCGGAATTTATATTAATTTCGACATGACGTTCAAGTCGGTAATAATGTTTGCATTTGAAACGCATTGGTTTAAAAGCTCACCCAACGTAAAGAAATATCGTCTATTTCAATTAGAGATTTTTATTTATTAAAATAATTGGCCGACATAGCGACTAAACGTCAAGAGTGGAGAGGAAACAAAATCAAAATTGTCCATTAGCAATCAAACCGAAATATCTTAATGCATTCCAATATCTGATAAATCGATAAACATAACATTTTGATGTTAATTAAGACGCAATTAATAAACGACATATGAAAAAAAAAAAAAAATCAATCAAAAATCTTTATATAAGAATTTTTTTTCATTAAAGACAAGTCGCTGGACTTTTCATACTGTCTTCCATGGTAAGTGCTCGACTGAGCTTCAATCTATGCCCCCCTCCACACACACACTTGTAAAAAACCTTCTCACCAAGAACTCTTCTTTCAGCCAACAGAGCAAAGAACTTTCCTTTCTTCCTCTGCATACCTAAAATCAAACATAACTTCCATGAACATAGTTTCTTTCCAACACCTGACATGTTTCTGCAGGAATGTTTCTTTACAGACGTTTTTAATCCACATTGACAACTATCAAATCGTCGCGTGAATTAATCATAGTTCTTAATCCTTTCATAGTACAGTTCCATAATCCAATTACAAATATTACTGACCTTTATCCTCCAGTGGTTTGTGGTCTGAATAAGTGATGAATAGGGCTATGACAACAGCATATTCTTTTCATTGTTTTGACTCTCGAGTGTGTATCTCTGTTGATATCTTATATGCTTTTATATAGAGTGATGTGGTTCTCAGTTGATTAACTGTGTCTAACTGTGTCGGATATATACTCGAGAGTCAAAACAATGAAAAGAATATGCTGTTGTCATAGCCCTAGTTATTAGTATAACTATTAAAAAAAAAAAAAAAACTGCTCTGTGAACGCATCGTGACAAATCCATGATTTTTTTTTTCAAGATGAGGATTTTAAAAATACTCACCTAGCGAGTTTTTTTGTTTTTTTTTCGGGGGGGGGGGGGGACTTGCCCAGCCATAAAATATACGTAAATATATCTTAATTTTATGCAGATTTTATATTTATTATACCAGAGCCAATTATCCATTCAGTATTATACTATACCGAATATATACTACTGATTTCAAAAGTAAAAAAAAAAAAATGAATAAATAATAAAAATAACTAAGTTGCCATCAGCTAAATTCGAACCCAAACATTTAGCGCTCCAGCCATGTTCCTTACTATTTGAGCAATCCACAGATAGATAAGAAAGATTTAAAATTAAACCACTCCAAGCTATGAATGAATTTGTGCATGCGCAAAAATAATAGAAATATGTCGGCAAGTTGAAATGAACATTTTGCATTTCTGTACGCGTTATTCATCCATCCAAACAAAGATTCCACTCATAAATCCTCCCGGTGTATGATTACTATTTCCTATTAATTTCAGTGTTATGTGGCCAGTAGTTTAAGAGTTTATCGGTTAAATATTTTCACACAGACGCACACACATGCATACATCTGTTTTATTTATATGACCGAGTCACAGCTTATTAAGGCCAAAAGCCACTCAAGGATGTTAATGAGATGGATGGATTGTCAGTTGAACAATGGAGAACACTATGGATTGCACAGAATCAGTAACATACCGCAGTCAACAGAGAAAAATAAAATTTGAATAATTGCTTCGACTCTGATGACTCTGGTAAACCCCCGGCTGAGCTTCTGTCACTATTTGAGCTTAATCTATAAGTCCGATATCAAATAAAATAGTCTACTACAGGATTCTCATTTTATCCACAACTAGTTAAGAAGTACTGTTTGTATTTTTTTAAAGCGTTTGTTTGGTTTTTTAAATTCAATTTTAAAAATTTCTATCTTTACAAATAAAAATAAAAATAAAATAAAAATAGTACACGAGATTTTGGTTTAAAAAAAAAATCACACAAGAGCAATAAGCACCATTTTTGTCGGTCGAGTTATTAGAGATCAACTGGGCAAAAAATAAAATTTCGATTTCATTTGTACAAGAATTCAATTTGTAACGAGTGATAATATTTGCAGCAGATAAATCACTAAATCTCATAATTCACATCAACACCAATTCTAAAGTGATAGAAAAACTCAAGCATGGATATCAATATTAATGAGTGATTTTAACACATACGTACATATATAGCTGTGTGTGTGTGTGTGTGTGTGTGTGTGTGTGTGTGTGTGTGTGTGTGTCTCTGTTGCTGCCAATCGTAATTATATTTTTCATTTTCAAAAAAAAAAAAAAAAATATGATAAGAATAAAATAACTATTTCCATCACGTTGTTGTGAAATGAAAGCTTGTTTCCAAATGAGAAAAAAATATATATTTAGATTTGAGAAGATGTTTAACATATTTTTTTTTTTTTTTAACCTTTTACCTACCCCCCTCCTCGCCCAACTCCCCAAACAAGGCATATTTTCACTGAAAACATAAGGGCCATTGGATAAGGAACAATTTCATAGGGAAGGGGGAGGGTCAACTTGGGTGGGGAGTTGGACAGCAAGATATCTGTTCACATTTACATTTAAGTTTCTACATAATGGTACTGTCGGGGAAAGAGAGAGCAGGAAGGAAATTCCAAAGGCAAACAGTCTGAGGAAAGAAAGCTACGAGAATATATTCTATACAATTTTTTTAAAGATAAAATTTAATTATCTATTAAAATAAAGAGATAGGAAAAGGACATAATAAATACACAAATAATGAAGAAGAAGAAGAAGAAGAAGAAGTAGTAGTAGTAGTAGTAGTAGTAGTTTAATGTCCGTTTTTACATGCTGGCATGTATTAGACGGCTTTTAAGAAAGTAATTTTCAAACTAACCTGTTGAGCTTTATTCATCCATCTTTCTCTCTAATACATACTTACCGCCCCACCACCACCACCACCGGTTTCCTTTGCCTTTCCTCTGAAAACTAACTGCTACTTCAACTAATTTGCATCTACTAACCCAATAATTCTCATCCATTCTTTCAATGTGACCAAACTAGCGAAGTCTCCTGTTATGCATTCATCTCCCTATACTGTCCAGATTTAATATTCCTCTAACCCAAGAACTCTCATCCATTCTTTCAATGTCTGCATACATCTTATATTTTGTAACACCTGTTCATGTCCAATAAAAATCGTTGTTCATGTCCAATAAAAATCGTTGTTTTTATATTCCATTTAATGCCTGCTTTACAGGATGATATGTGTTGGATATTGCTTTTAAAAATAATTTTCTTAACTTATCTTTAGCCAGGTCTTTAAATGTTTTTATGGAAATTGCTCCAGACAAGGAATAAAGCCACTTGATTTAAGGAGTTTAAAAAAAAAAATACTACTTAAAAGGTCAAAAAGATCAACAATAAGTGTTGGATAAATTCTGACAAAAAAAAACAAAAAAAAACAGCAATTCTTTTCCCTTTGTCAGAAGCATTGCTCAAGGAATGCAAGGACTAAAGCGAAAGTTACGAGGTTGGTACCGGAAGTAGCCATGATGTCCACTTTCTTCTTTATGTTAAGTATGGAAACAGTTTGTGTTTTATCTTTTTCTTTCTTTGTGGCATGATGTCACTAGAAAATCAAAGGCTGTATTGTCTTAAACAGTGATTTTGCTTTTTTTTCAAATGTTTCTATGGTTTGCATGAAATGAATTAGTGATCATTTTTTTTTTTTCATAGGTGTTGAAATTAGAATTTGCAAGTTAAATTTACACATAACTTACATTCAGGGGGAGAAAGTATTTTCTAATTTGAAAGTACAATTTTTTTTAATGCAATTTTTTTTTTTAATTTCGTTTTATGCTATCGTATTTTTTTTTTTTTTATTTAACTAAGTTCTAATTGCGTTTCTGAATTTTTGAGATGAGGATTGGTTACAGAGATGCACCACTGTAGAACTCATGCTCTCTACTGATCCAAGTTATGACAACAGGACCATTGCCAGCACCCTCAAAATGTATCGCTGGATTGTTATGAACACCAGGGACGTGCCCAGGGTGATGAAAACAAAGTTTCCGGCCACGGTTATGGTCTTTGGTGTGGTTTCAAGTGAAGGCCACATCATGCCACCTCACATCTTTGAAGTCGGCTTGAAAATCAACACCAATGTGTACCTGGATGTGGTAATCCCTTAGTGCAATCAGACCCTGGGTATGGCAGCAGGACTCAGCACTGGCCCACAAGTCCAAAGAGAAGGAATGCTATGACTTTATACCCATCTCTCACTGGTTCCCCCTCCTTTCCTGTCCTGAACCTGTGTACTGTTTTATTTGATCATACATCGAGAACATCACCAACATGACCTCCAACAACACCAAAGCCAGCTGGATTGCCGCCATCCGCCGAATATCTGCCGAGCTTCCACCAGTGCTTGTGAAAAAGGCATGCTCCCAGTTCCAAACCAGTATCGAGGCAGTGATTAAGGCTGAAGGCGGCTACATAGATTTTATCTCTACTACATAATCAAGTTACGTGAACCGATTTTTTTCAATAAAAGTTTTAAAATAAAGCTGTAGTGTTGTTTTCTTTAGGGCGACAACTTCATCGTTCCACCCTGTAAAGATTCGCGATGTTTCCATCTAATTATATTGATTCTTTCTTCCGGAAAGTCTGAATGCATACGGAGAGAAATGCCAACCATTCCGGACATGGTGTCAAAAGTCTAGAATCCGTCTGTCCATCAAATGCATTAGCAAATAATTTATTCGACATTTGCATCCTTTTTTTCTTGTTTTAAGTACAAGACAATGTTTGAGAAATTTTTAAATGAGGATTTCGATTATACAAATTATTCAAACTACTCTTCGTTTCTTATTTTTAGAACGTTTTAGCCGTTGTGACCTCTGACCTTCTTCAGGTTCATCTTTTTCATGGATCCATGGTGTAATGGTTAAAGGCGTTGTTAAACAATCAGTACTCCTGGAAGTTGAAGGTTTAATCTTTACTACAACTAATAGGATTGAGTTCACTTTCATAATTCTCATTTCCCTCACATTTTCATGAATGATGTTTCTGACAAAGGGGGAATAATTGCTGTTTTTTGGGTTAGAATCTATCCATCTGACTAGGAAAGAAAGTGGACCTGAAATTTGCTTTCGGCAGCCTCATAACTCTGGCTTTTGTCCTTTAGTCCTCACATTCCATGAGCGATGTTTCTGACAAAGAAGGAAAAATTGCTGTTTGCTGGGCTGGAATCGACCCATCTAATGCTTATAGTTGGAATATTTTTGATCTTGAAGTAGTTTTATTGTTAGCTCCTAACATCAAGTGGCTTCGTGCCTTGTCTGAAGTAATTTCCATGATAAAAACAACAAAAAAATAGGATACTAACTAGCAAACACTTCTACCTGATCATGGCTGACGGAACAAGAACAATCTACTCACTGTTGGTTAAATAAAGGGTTCAGTTCAAAATTTCGAACAGGTTCCAGAACTTGAAATAAAGATTCCCAAATTTCAGAAGATAAATCTAAACCCTGAAGAAGGTCGGAAGTTACAGCGACCAAAATGTTGTTAAGAATACGAGTGACATAGGTGCGTTATTGATTATATTCAGTCTTAACGGACAAATTGTGTTTCTTTATGTAAAAATGATTACCTGATTTGATTAGATTTCATTGTTTTTACTCTTATTCACCCCCCCCCAAAAAAAAAACTAGACATATTGCTACTTGGGCATAGGGAAGCAGGAAACAGGGAGGGAATGCCAGAGCCTAGAAAAAAAATATTTGAGTGGAAAGCTTATTGATATCTAGAGACCTCTAAAGTAAAGAGGTGTGATTTTGCTACTTGTTGGGTTATTCAGCAGTATATACATCACAGGGGCACAAGTGCAACGAGTTCATCAGAGCACATTCCATTAAAGTACTTGTAAAACATGTACAGGAATAAGATTGGAGCTTTGTTGACAAAGTGGGATATATTAGATTGAAGACTCGTTTTTGGATTCGGTCCAGGAGGGAGAGACTAGTGGTAGATGCATCCTACATGTGGCAACAATACTCCTAGGAGCCTCAACAGTGAAGGGATTGGATTTTGCTGCTGGCCAGGTTGGTCGGGAGTATATAGGTTAAGAGGGCACAAATGCTACAAGCTCGTTAGAGCACATTCCATTAAAGTACTTGTAAAATAGGCACAGGGATGCAAAACTGCAGCAATGAGACAGAGGTTGGGGCTTGGCCGATAGTGTTCGATCAATTAGATTTGAGACTTCCCTTGAGAAGTCATTTTGATTAATTGTTAAGAAATCAATTGTTTTTGACAAAACCTAAATTGAACTTTAAAACAAAAACAAAACTGAAATAAAAATATATAAAAAAAAAAAAAAGGTTGATTTATTGTAAATTTTTTTCTTAATGATAAAGTGCCCCTTTTTCGGGGAGCTGAATTTTCCCCACATTAAAAACCGACCTTGTGTCTAACTTTGCCCTCGTGGGGTGGCAAATAAATAGGAACAATGATAGAGATATAATAAGAAACATGGTTTTTAATATCTGTTGCATGAGTGTCTTTTTTTTTTACCTTTTCAACTTTAAAACTAGCAGGCATACTCTGTACTGCCCGGCACAAAGTGTAATGTATTTCTAATAAAACTTTTATCTCTACCCATCTTTCTATCCTTCTCTTCCCCCATTTTCGTTCTCCTACTCCACAATTCCTTTAGTCTTTTCCACCAAGCCGATTCCTCTCTCAACACACGCACACAACTATGTAATAGATGCCTCAAGGAATTAGTTGGCATTTTCTTTCCAAATTAATGCATAACACTGAAAAACCAAACATCCTTGATGAGACCTGGCCCAGTTGACACCCAGAGAATGAATAATTTTTTCTAAACTTTAGATATTGCCCAATCTAAAGCATTGCTAATCAAAAATATACCAACATTGTGGGTGTTTGTTATGTAGATTGGAACTTTTAGCTGGACATATGCACATACACAGACAATTGCTTTTTGTATACTAGCAGGGTTACCCAGAATTGTCTGGAGCAAGAGTATAACATATTTCTTTTAAAACATCTTTCTTTTTTCCCCCAATTTTCCCTCCGTTTCCACAACCCCTCTGTTTTTTCTGCCCAGACCATTCCTCTCTATGAATACTTACACACACATATAAACTCTCCTTTACATATATTCCTTGAGGTATGAGTGGGCATAAGGGAATAAACTGCTAGAAAAAAGTAAGAGTTACTTTTCTTTAGTTAGTGACTGAAAAACACAGATTATCCCCTTGACAAAATTTTTGCTGGTTTAAAATTAAAGAATGAATAACTTTTTACTAAATTTAAAATATTATTCATCCTGGGCAATGCCAATCAATAATATCTTTTGATTGGAATTTGTTTTATTATTTTTTAATTTTATCCAGCACATGCACAACTGCCATTATTACAGATGGCATTTTTGGAAAGCTTGGTGAAATTTGCTATGGCATCGTTTCATCATGACATTAATTGAATAAACTTGTTTAAAATTATAACATTCTTAACAAAAAATTGACTATGTTAAAGAATTGTCTGACAGACAATATATTAGATTTATTATAGAGATGAAATAGTCTTACCGTGATAAAATTGGTTTCCTCATCCAAGTTACATTTATTGTTCTTTTCTCTTTCTTCCAATTCGTTTCTGTTGGTCGTGATGAACTCTTCCAGAAAAATCTTTTCCTTTTTGAGTTTTTTCGCCAGTTTCATTGCTTTCTCTAAATCAGCTTTACCATGAGTTACCTGAAGTTATGGGTGGAAAATATTCTTTAAAAGCAGGAAAAAGGCAATTATTTAAAAGAGGTTGTAAAAGGTAATTATTTTAAAGTGGTTGTAATAGGTAGAGTGTGAAAAAGGTAATTATTTTAAAGAGGGTAAAAAAAGGTAATTATTTAAAAGCAGATGTAAAAAGTAATTATTTAAAAGCAGATGTAAAATGGAATTAGTTAAATCTGATGAAAAAGGTAATTATTCAAAATCTGATGAAAAGAGGAATTATTCAAAATCTTATGAAAAGGGTAATTATTCAAAATCTTATGAAAAGGGTAATTATTTAAAAGCGGATGAAAAGGGTAATTATTTAAAAGCGGATGAAAAGGGTAATTATTTAAAAGCAGATGAAAAGGGTAATTATTTAAAAGCAGATGAAAAAGGTAATTATTTAAAATCAGGTGAAAAGTGTAATTGCTTAAAAGCAGATAAAAGGGGTAATTATTTAAATGAAAATGAAAAAAGGTAATTATTTAAACCAAAATGAAAAAGGTAATTATTTAAACCAAAGTGAAAAAGGTAATTATAAATACTTTGTTCAAAAACAAAATCAAATATTTAATAATTTCTTATCTTTTACGAAGAGAGAATTTTTTTATACATATATTTATCGTTTAAGTGAAACTTGTGTCTAATGGCATAAAAGAAACTCATATAGTCAGACATGGATGGAATATATAAGAAAAATTTTAAGTAAAAGAACACAAAAAAATTGCATAGAAGAAGGGTAAGAGGAAAAAATTTAATTTGCTGAAAATTATTTTTAAAAAGAAATTGTTCCAAGGTAATCTAAGTCATCATTCAGATTTCAAATTAAATCGTTTTAATTTATATTATCACTAACAAAAATACGCAAACTTCATATAGGACTTTGCTAACTACCTCCTGAAGTGACTGAAATCCAACTATGAACTTTAAAGCAAATAAGTTATATCAAAGTTGACACTTATATTATTACACATGCAAATTGAAAAAATTGCAAAGAATCACAATGGTTAACATTAGTTTAGTGTCACAAACACATTTTCATCAAAGATATAACAAAGTAACATGCACTTTGCGTGGGACCTTGCTGTGCGCTCGAGTACCCACTTCGGAAGTACTTTTTCAGTAATTGGATGTTTAAAAGCAACTATTGCTTAAGGTGTTTTAATTTTAGCCTATGTTATGGACCACTATCATGCCAAATTTCATCAAAATTGGTTGAGGGGATAGGAGTGGAAGAGGGTGATCTGATTCCAATTCACAAAGAAGTCGCCGATGCCATGATGGTGGTCCCTGGGATGGTAGTGAACTCCAACTTGGTATGCACTAAGGTGGGTGAGTTTATGAAGAGCTGCACCAAATATGACCTTAACCTTTGACCTTGAAAAATGATGTGCGCTATCTCTAGGTCAGAGATCATCATGTCAGGTTTGGTCATGATTGGTCCAGTGGTGTGGGCTGTAGGAGAGTGTATATATATATATATATATATATATATATATATATATATATATATATATATATATATACACATAGGCTATGAGCTTGACCTTTACCTTGGAAAATGGTGTGCACCATCCCTAGGTGAGAGATCATCATCATGCCAGATTTGGTCATGATTGGTCCAGTGATGTGGGCTGTATATATAATGCAAATAGAATATTAAATTACCAAAGAGTGTTTTTAAAATTATCATACAAATGAAACATCTGGACGAGTGTGCTTTCAGAGTGTTCCAGTGAGTGTGTATATATATATATATATATATATATATATATATATATACACACACACACAGTTCCAGTGGGTGTGTGTGTGTACACACCCAACAGAACACGTTATATGTTTAATGGAACATTTGATTGAAGATCCATTTCCATGAGAAAAATTTTCCTATTTTTTACTATTCGTGAATTTCATGGTCAATCTAATTTTAAATAACTTATTCCTGAGTTAAACCAAGTTTGGTAGTTATCCCACCTGTAGTTCCATAGTTTATAGGAGAGACAAACAAAGAACTAGATTAAACTTTCATTTTTATGAAAGATTACGATTGATTTTCAAATTGCTTACCAGTCCACCAAGATGATTGTATTGCTGCTTGAGAGCATCAAGTATTTTGTTTAATTTCTCCGGAAAATCAACTTGTTTCTTGTCCACAACTTGCCGACCAGTTTTGATGACATATTCAACTTCTGATTTCAATTCACTCATGGTTTTATAGAATTTCTAGAAAAAAAAAAAAAAAATTGAATTTAGTCAAAAAATTATGTACAAGAATTCTGAACAAGATCTTTCTAAAAAAAAAAAAAATGAGATTTAAAATAAATATTCTTTGAAAACTTACACATACAAAAAAGAAAAAATAGCTTTGAGGTGCCTTCAATAAGTTTCCAGACATTCTGAGTATGGGCATGTTTATTGATACTAAACACATGAAATTCTAGTTCCCTTTGAAGTAATCTCCTCCAGCTGCAATGCACTCGTTGTACCATTTCAACAACTTTTGGAAGACCCCATGGAAATCCTCTTGTGTGAGCGTATCAATGACGCTCATCACAACCTCTATTATCTCAAAAATTTTCCCATAACCACAACCTCTAAGGTTTTCCTTAAGCTGAAGGAAATAACCAAAAGTCACAGGGAGCAAGGGAAGGGCTGTAAGGGGGGTGAGGAACTGCCTTGATGCTCATCTTGGTCAAATAATCTGTCACAAGGATAGAGTTGTGGACTGTACCCTTGGGAAAATCTTCACACAAATCTTCCGCATCTTCAGTTTCTCATGAATAATTGTGTGTACAGTTCCCACACTGACACCAAACTGTGCACTAATTGTCTCTATACACACATAACGGTCCTTATCCATTTTCTCTCACACCTCTCATCATCTCTCACAGACTCCCT
The DNA here is from genome assembly GCF_053919585.1 of Euprymna scolopes. Taxonomy (NCBI): domain Eukaryota; kingdom Metazoa; phylum Mollusca; class Cephalopoda; order Sepiida; family Sepiolidae; genus Euprymna; species Euprymna scolopes. Next base: position 16,793,697 of record NC_136501.1, read on the forward strand.
GCCTTCCTTGAATCTTTTATGCCACTCAAAAACTGATGCTCGATTCATGCTAGATGGAACATTTAATATGATTCTATGGCATTTTTTCCAAGTTTAAAACAGAATTTTATTGCATCTCATTCTTTCAAAATGTCCTCACGTCCAGATCGCATTTTTGAAATTCACGAGCTGTGATAATCAGGCTTTAGTAGGGTGTATTCCAATTCCTGCTGTAGCTGTTCATTTAAACTTGAAATCATAAAAATTAGTCATCTCATAAAATATATAGCAATGACATACTGAATTTAAATTGAATGACATCTATTTTATACTAGCGGGGGTACCCGGCGTTGCCCGGGTGTTTGGAGGTGTGTGTGTGGTTGTAGTAGATTAAAATAACCTTGTTAAAAACAAAAAAAAAAAAAAAAACGTTGGCCGGTTGTTTGGAGATGTAAAAGAAAAAAAATAGTTTTAGTATAAAGGTAGGTTTGAACCCCGAACGTTTGACGTGGAGGTGGAAAGGAAATGGAAAAAAAAAACCCTGCGACCTAACCATCTCGACCACGGGACCAGATGAATTGATAAGTATGTTAAGTTGACATTTATAAACCGAAATTAACAGGTGCGACAACGTCAAGTTGCGGAAGCTAGTTTCTGTTTTCCCCGCTACACGGCGATCAAACAATAAAAAAAAAACACAAAGAAACTAACGTAAGGCAAACGAACGATGAAAACAGAAAAACGAACCCGTGAAAAATGGCTTAAATAAGCCTGTTTCGATATTAAAGTTAAAAAAATCGGTGGGTACCCGGGTGTTTTTGGGTGTCGCTAAGAATAAGCGAAGTAAAAAAAAAAAAAAAAAAAAAAAGCAGAAAAACGAACATTACATGAAAAATGGCTTCAATAACACTGGTTCAATATTTAAAGTTAAAAAATCGAGAAAAAAAAAAAAAAAAAACCATCTCATACCACGATTCGAACCCAAAACATTTTGATAATGAACTAAGGCCTTAATCAACTGAGCTAACGCGACGTACATGAAATTTGTTCGGTTTTTCAACTATCTAAAGTAAATCAGGTCACAACGTCATCTGACGCATGCCGTCATCTGACGCATGCGTAGAATCGGTCATTGTCACGAGAGGACCGTTTTTGTTGACCCCTCCCCCGGTTGACAATTGTCGATTTCGAGGTGAAAAAGTTAACGTTTTTGGCCAATTTTTCAATATTTTTCAAGCAAAGGATGGAGCTTCGATGTGATACCGAGTTTGTGAATTTTCGTTGCGTCTGTCGAAAGTTTTTAGCAGACATCCAAACATACACACATACATTTTCGCTTTTATATATATAGATTTTACTAGCAGGGAGATCTGACTTTCCCCGAGATTGAATGATAATCATTGAATATTTCACACTCCCATATTTTTAGTGTCACTGAAATCAATAAAATCACCCATTTTTCAATCAAATCAATTGCCTGCTCTAGTTGGGGACCCATTATGGTGCACTCAGAGAAAGCTTCATATGCCTTTCAATGACTTAGTCCACAATACATTCTAGTTTACATTGCACTGTAGAGAAACTACTGTTGATTTTATAAAATTATTTTATATATAATGGTTTGAATTAAAGTTTAAAATATAAAAGTCAAGTATCATGGTTTGTTGTGTTCTAAACAGAAATATTTCAAACGCACCCTTGTCATATTAAAGAACCTACTGTTGATTTTATATGCCGGGCTTTTCTGCATGTGTGGTAATAAAACATTAAATGTACTTGTGATGTTAGGCTGTATAAGATGTTAACTTTGGTCAAAATCGCCTGTTTTTTTTCTTTCATTGGATGTTTTTGATTATCGATTATTGATACTTATTGAAGAAATACAATACAAACCCTATCTAAGAACACTGCCAGATGCATAAAGAACATTTGTGTGAAATTTCATAAAACTCGGCCTAGCCGTTTTGGAGTCCCTAGGGAACGAATTCACAAAGACACATACAAAGTTCCTTTTATAGTAGATTTCTAGGTCAAAGAAATCTGGAAAAGTATCTCTTTGACAATTGCCAAAAATGTAAATTTTCGAAGGGAAGTTTAAAAACTTAAAAGAAAAAAAAAAAACAATGATTTGAGTGCCATCAGCTAGAATCGAAATCAGAACATTTAGCACTCCAGTTGCATTCCCTACCATTTGAGCTATCAAGATATATAAGAAAGATTTAAAATTAAAGCACTTGAATGAAACTGCATATGCACAGAAATTATACAAATATGTCGACAAGTTGAAGTGAATATTTTGCATTTCAACTCGTTTCAAGAATGGTTAATAACGAGTAAAATCTTTGTTTGGATGAATGAATAACGTGTACAGAAATATGTCGACAAGTTGAAATACAAAATGTCCATTTCAATTTGCCGACATATTTCTATTACTTTTGTGCATGCACAAATCCATTCATACCTTAAAGTGATTCAATTTTAAATCTTTCTTATCTATCTGTCGATAGCTCAAATAGTAAGGAACACAGCTTGAGGGCTAAATGGTTTGGTTCCGATTATAGCTGATGGAACCCAAGGCAGTTTTTTTTTTTTTAACTTTTTAAATCAGTACTATACATATATAATATTCAATAGAGAATTGGCACTGTAAAAATAAATATGAAAGCTGCATAAATTAAAATATATTTAACCATTTTTTACAACTGGGCAAGGTGGAGCGCTCCCCGTTAATCTATATATATATATATATATATATATATATATAAAAGCGAAAATGTTTGTGTGTGTGCGTTTTTGTGTATGTCCACAAAAGGTTTTTTTCCTCGACCTTCTCGCGAGGATCGCTCCTTAAAACTTTTTATATCATGTCTAAATGATAATATCTACAAGATAACAATGGGGGTCGCGTATGTATTTAATCTGCCCGACTCTGAAAAGCTAAATATTCAACATTTTTCGTTCGCTGCGTGTGGATTCGGCCTTTTCGTATAATAAAATGAAATAAAATATTGCCCCACAGTCAAAGTTGACCTCATTAAGTCGTCAAGTACGAGCACCTGCCAATTCTTAATACTTAAATAAATTCAAACATCTTTCCTCTACTACTTCTTGCTGGCCCAGTGGTTAGCGTCGCACGTTTTTTTTTCACACTTTATTTTCCAACTTCGCCTCAAAGGCTTCGGGGTCAATCCTTCCTACTTACCTACCAAAACTTTTTCTTTTTTTTACCCCCCCCCCAACACAAACACCCGGGCAACGTCTTTTGTTTTGATTTACCCAATACCACACCTTGAAACACCCAGGCATCGCCGGGTACCCTCGCTAGTTTGAAATAAAATACAATTTTTGCTATTTTTGAGGGGCATAGCTGTACAGAGATACATCAGAATAGGATTTATGCTAACATTCTATACATATAAGTAAAATAAGTGTGTAGCATTAGGTTTTAAATTTTAATGGTTTATATTTTCTTTCTGGGATTAAAACATTATGGCTTCGGTGGCATCCCTATAAATGGTGAAGCTTACAAAAAAAAAATAATAATTTGCCCGGGTTACATATCCTGTTGCCTATCATGCATATTTTATAATTCAATAATTTTATAATTCGATAATTATATAATTCAATAATTATATAATTCAATAATTTTATAATTCAATAATTATATAATTCAATAATTATATAATTCAATAATTTTATAATTCAATAATTTTATAATTCAATAATTTTATAATTCAATAATTTTATAATTCAATAATTTTATAATTCATTAATTTTATAATTCAATAATTTTATAATTCATTAATTTTATGATTCAATAATTTTATGATTCAATAATTTTATAATTCAATAATTTTATAATTCAATAATTTTATAATTCATTAATTTTATAATTCATTAATTTTATAATTCAATAATTTTATAATTAAATAATTTTATAATTCAATAATTCAGGATTTTATTTATCACTTCCACACATGTATTGATCATTTAAAAAATGTATTGATACAACTAAAAATTTGATGTACAACAATTCTTTCTTTTTTTTCAATTAAATTTTTTGTCAAACAACTTTTGGAGAATTTAGGGTGGGTGGGAAAAGTAAGGACTGGTTATGAAAGTCACAGGAGAAATGATATGTTTTTGGATATGCAACAAAGTTTTGCAATAAAGCAAAATATATGAACAGCTTTCCTCTCATCTTAGTCTTGGAGAGAGACAGTTTTGGCTTGCTGATGATTTCTAAAGAATTCTTATCCAAAATCTGTGAATGATATCTTCCTATGGAATCCGTTACATGGCAAAAAAACTCAGAAACTAGCTGGAGGATCTGCCAACAGCAAAGATGATATCAGTGAAGGAGTCAAGAGAATTCGAGAAGAATTCTTGAATTGATTGGTTGGAAGAGGGGGGGGGGTCCTCTAAAGCAATGTCATATTTAAATTCAACTTTGCAACCATCTTTTTCTTTTTTTTATTCAATATTCAAAAGAAATAAACAGCAAGAAATTATCCAAGGGAAATAACTCTGTGTTTTATATGCATTCAAAATTTGTCATATATTTACAGTTATTATAATTTGTAAAATGTCAGATTGTAATTATATACATACGAGTAGAATAAGCGTCAGAGAATAGGTTTAAGTAATAAATACAGCATTAGTTTTTACATTCTAATGTTTTTATTTTTCTTTCTGGGAGGGGGAGATTATGGCATGGTTTCGGTGGCACCCCTATAAATGGTAAAGCTTACAAAAAAAAAAAAAAAAAATTGCCCAGGTTACATATCCTATTGCCTAGAATACATATTTTATTAAAAAAAAAAATTGTAGTACGTTAGCTGACTATAACAACAATGTGCTTGTCAATAAAAAAGAAAAGAAAAAAAATCAATAACTCACAATGCAAGTATCCAATTGTCCTTGAATAATTTCTGTGTCATCTGAGTGAAGTTCCAGTAAGTGAATCTGTTCTTCGATGCTGGCAAGTTCTCGCTTCACATGGCTTATTTTAGGTTCAAAATCTCCTGGACGTTGAAATCTTTGAAACTTAAGGCTGATGTCATCAAAATGACGCTGAAAACATAAATAAAATAAAGGATGCTGAGCATTTGCAAAATGGGGTAGGTGATCTTCCAGAGCACTACTAAAACCAAGTTTACCCCCCCCCCCTCTATAGGAGAGAGATTCATTGTTTTTATATCATGAGTGAAAAAATAAAAATCAGAAGACCTCCACGGGGCTTCTGAAGTACCCAACTAAAATTTAGTTTGTCTCTAGAGCACTACTAATCATCTCCTCCTATTTCTTTGAAGAGAAATGATGGTGATAATCACAATAATTGAGAAACAATAAATCAATATTCGAGTTAATTTCTACTAATTTTTAAATTAGTAATTTGACAAAAGCATTCAGTGATTTCCTGTTCTAGGCACACTTGCTCTATCTAGTGTATTGAACACTTTGGATTATGGCTCTCGGGCAACACCAACAAAAGGAAAGGTAGGTTTGCTTGAAAAATTATGTATAGTGTGTAAAAACATCAATGTTTTTAAGGAGATGTAATTTAGTAGAAAACAATGTTGTATACAAGACAAGGTGAACAGAATAAATCAGAATATTGAAAGAATATTGAATGAGAATATTGAAATATATAAAATAAATAAATAATAATTTGAAATCAAGAATATTGAATATTGAATGAGAATATTGAAATATATAAAATAAATAAATAATAATAATTTGAAATCAAGAATATTGAATATTGAATGAGAATATTGAAATATATAAAATAAATAAATAATAATTTGAAATAAAGAATATTGAATATTGAATGAGAATATTGAAATATATAAAATAAATAAATAATAATAATTTGAAATAAAGAATATTGAATATTGAATGAGAATATTGAAATATATAAAATAAATAAATAATAATAATTTGAAATAAAGAATATTGAATGAGAATATTGAAATATATAAAATAAATAAATAATAATAATTTGAAATAAAGAATATTGAATAAGAATATTGAAATATATAAAATAAATAAATAATAATTTGAAATAAAGAATATTGAATATTGAATGAGAATATTGAAATATATAAAATAAATAAATAATAATTTGAAATAAAGAATATTGAATATTGAATGAGAATATTGAAATATATAAAATAAATAAATAATAATAATTTGAAATCAAGAATATTGAATATTGAATGAGAATATTGAAATATATAAAATAAATAAATAATAATTTGAAATAAAGAATATTGAATATTGAATGAGAATATTGAAATATATAAAATAAATAAATAATAATAATTTGAAATCAAGAATATTGAATATTGAATGAGAATATTGAAATATATAAAATAAATAAATAATAATAATTTGAAATAAAGAATATTGAATATTGAATGAGAATATTGAAATATATAAAATAAATAAATAATAATAATTTGAAATCAAGAATATTGAATATTGATTGAGAATATTGAAATATATAAAATAAATAAATAATAATAATTTGAAATAAAGAATATTGAATATTGAATGAGAATATTGAAATATATAAAATAAATAAATAATAATTTGAAATAAAGAATATTGAATATTGAATGAGAATATTGAAATATATAAAATAAATAAATAATAATAATTTGAAATAAAGAATATTGAATATTGATTGAGAATATTGAAATATATAAAATAAATAAATAATAATAATTTGAAATAAAGAATATTGAATATTGAATGAGAATATTGAAATATATAAAATAAATAAATAATAATAATTTGAAATCAAGAATATTGAATATTGATTGAGAATATTGAAATATATAAAATAAATAAATAATAATTTGAAATAAAGAATATTGAATATTGAATGAGAATATTGAAATATATAAAATAAATAAATAATAATAATTTGAAATAAAGAATATTGAATATTGAATGAGAATATTGAAATATACAAAATAAATAAATAATAATAATTTGAAATAAAGAATATTGAATGAGAATATTGAAATATATAAAATAAATAAATAATAATTTGAAATAAAGAATATTGAATATTGAATGAGAATATTGAAATATATAAAATAAATAAATAATAATAATTTGAAATATATAAAATAAATAAATAATAATAATTTGAAATAAAGAATATTGAATATTGAATGAGAATATTGAAATATATAAAATAAATAAATAATAATAATTTGAAATATATAAAATAAATAAATAATAATAATTTGAAATAAAGAATATTGAATATTGAATGAGAATATTGAAATATATAAAATAAATAAATAATAATAATTTGAAATATATAAAATAAATAAATAATAATAATTTGAAATAAAGAATATTGAATGAGAATATTTAAAGATTTCACGAATTTTTAAAACATTTATTTACCAATGTCATGTGTCGAAATAGGATGGTATGGATGATATTATATTCTTTAAATTTTTTAGGTAAACCTCCTTTTCAGAAAGAAATACCACTCAATTGAAGCCTTCCCGACTTGCAGGTGAAAGCACACTTCCTTCAGAACTCAACTTCTATTATATAAAGGACAGTTGTCTGTGTATTTGTGTGTGACTTTAGGGTTTGGTTTTGATCTGAGCTTAAGCATCTTTTTTTTCTTTTTTTTTTAACTTACAAAAAGTGGACTGTTTAGAAATAAAACATAATACTTGCATGCACATCTCTCAGTTTCTTTCCATCTTTTTTTTTTTTTTTAAAGGAATCTAACGTTACATTTTTATGTAATATGTTACATATCAAAATGACGCTGAAAATATAAATAAAATAAAGGATGCTGAGCATTTGCAAAATGGGGTAGGTGATCTTCCAGAGCACCACTAAAACCAAGTTTACCCCCCATCTCAGCTTAAGCATCTTTTTTTCCTTTTTTTTAACTTACAAACAGTGACCTGTTTAGAAATAAAACATAATACTTGCATGCACATCTCTCAGTTTCTTTCCATCTTTTTTTTTCTTTTTTAAAGGAATCTAACGTTACATTTTTATGTAATATGTTACATTTTTATGTAATATGTTACATTTTTATGTAATATGTTACATTTTTATGTAATATGTTACATTTTTACCGGGCAATACCGAGTACATCTGCTAGTTTTTTTATACAAAAAAATGAAATGCAATTTTATGATTTTATATAAAGATTTTAGTATCTAGATAAATAGCAAGCACAAACACTACCAAAGCATTTTTTTTTTTCATCATTTTCTCATAGATGGAGTTTAATAATAAAGATCTTTTGCTTTCTTGGAAATTAACAGAATTTCCTCACCTTAAGCATTTGTCTTTGCTGCATGAGTCTGTTGCTTGCTTCAATCCTTCCTTGCTCTTCGTGAACAATGGCGTTCATCTCGAGTTCATTGAGAAATTCACTCTGCTGTCTAAGCTCCTCCTTTAGTGACTGCAATTAGATAAAAAGGTCAAGCCCATCAGTCACCACAACAACAACAAAAAGAGATCAACCAATCTTAAATTCATGTTGGGCTACACGTCCTTTTAACTATATGTCACGTCGTGTGGTATACTAGTAATGAGATGATTTCAAAAGGTTTCCCTAAACATGGACAGAAAGAGAGACAATGACCAAGAAATGACAAAAATATACCAGGACATCATCGTAACTACAATAAAATTAACTTATTATCGTATTATTGTAATGTTTCTCAGTCCTCAATTTCAGAAAACCAGAAAAAGAAAATATGACTAAATTATCAAGTGTCGATCTACAAAAAAAAAAAAAAAAAAAAAAAAAAAAAGAGACAGAAGAAAGATAATGTTGAAAGATTATTCAGCAGATGAGTTGAAATAGAAAGCATTTAAGAAAAGAAAAACAGGAAAAAAAGGCTTTAAACTTAAATGCATTGAACGAAATAAAATGTCTTCCGCTATGCTATTTTTTTTTTTTTTTTTGTCAAAACTATTTAACTTAAAAGAATAGACAAGCTGACCTGTACAATGAATTTGCCAAGCCACAAAGCAGACATTTTGAAACAAACAGAAACAAGCAAATTTTAATATTTAAAACAAAAATTTTTACAGATTCCATTATAATTTATAGAGGCAAGCAAATTTTCATATTTAATGTTTCGGCCCTGTCGGTGGGGCATTAGAATACACCGACTGCCTCCCTGCAGAGGGTAAAAGTCCCTCAGTCGGGGTCCTGGATATGACCTTAAACTATATCCAGTGGTGAGGCCCCAGCTTGCGGGCTTTGGGGAGTGTGGAGCCACCCTTTAATTACCATTACTCCCAGGTCCACTCTGACCCGGAGTGGTAGTACCTGTTAGGGTTCCAACTATGGGTTAAATAGAAACCGACTTTAAAACAACAAATATATTCTATTAAAAAAATTTTTCTTCAAAATCTTTGGATTCGCCATTAAATAACCCGAAAAAGGTTGATATGCCATAAAACAAAAACAACCAACCAACCATATTTAATGTTTAAAAAGGTTTTTTTTATAGATTCCATTATAATTTATAGAGGCAAGCAAATTTTCATATTTAATGTTTAAAAAAAGTTTTTTACAGATTCCATTATAATTTATAGAGGCAAGCAAATTTTCATATTTCATGTTTAAAGAATTTTTTTACAGATTCCATTATAAGTTTATGTTTTAAGCTTGTTTCGTAGCACAAAATCAGTCATGTAATTATTGTGTCAATTTTTTAAATTTATTCTGCCCTTACGCATCAGAAGAAAAGGAACTCATCAAATTTAAAGAAAATGAAGAAATCTGGGCATGATTATAAAATCCGAAAATCAGAAATGAAGTTGCAATTGTGTTTTATTTTTTGTTGTACCATTTTTAAATTTTAAAGAAAACACAATTGCAACTTTACTTCTGATTTTCAGATTTTGTAATCATGCCCAGAGTTCTTCATTTTCTTTTAAAGTTGATGAGTTTTTTTCTTCTGATGAGTTAAGAGTGAAATAAATTCAAAAATTGACATAATGATTACAGGAATGATTCTGCGTTACCAAAACAGGTGCTAAATTGAACATTTCAACATACTTTAAAAAAATAGATGGTAAGATGGACATCTTGAAATTTGGAATATATACTTTTGCCATTTATTTATTTATATATATATATATTATTCACCGTAAACAAGGCATATTACCACTGATGCATAAGGGGCTACTGAGAGGAGTTAGACAATAAGATATTTGTTCACATTGCATTTAAATTTCTACATATTGCTACGGTTAGGGAAGCAGGGAGCATGAAGGGAATTCCCAGGTCAGGCAGTCTGAAAAAATTTATAAATTCAATAAAAAAAAAGGATTGACTGAAAATATTTGAAAAAAATAAGTAAATAAATAAATAAATAAAAAATAAAATAAATAAAAAATAAATAAATAAATAATAAATAAATAAATAAAATAAATAAATAGAAAATAAATAAATAAATAAATAGAAAATAAATAAATAAAAAAAAAAAATAAATAAAAAATAAATGAATAGAAAATAAATAAATAAATAAAATGAATTAAAAAAATAACGTAAAAAAAAAATAAATAAAAAAAATAAAAATAAATAAATAAATAATACCTCATAATCTTGTGGGATATCTTCAGCTAGAATATCAGCATCCAGCCATGACTGTAGTTGTTTCGAAACAACCGTCATCCACTGCGAAGATTCTAACAATTTCCTCTCGGCTTCTTGGGCTTTATATGCTGAATTTTCCAAATGGGTTACTCGCGTCTGGGCCTTAAAAAAAAAATACAAAAATAGTCAAATCCACCTCAGAAAATGTATTTGGGTGTGATGCTGATCTACCCTATTTTGGGAGTACATGGACTCTTCCAGATGCTATAAATTAAATTAAGAGAAAGTGTTGTCACAAAAATGGCGCCATTTGCCATCGTGTGTCAGTACACATATCAATCAAGAATTCGATCTTGACAATCAGGGTGGCAGAAACTAGGCCATTTTGGCAGCATTTATCTGTCAGGTTGAGTTATTAATTCTGGATAGTTCTAGGTGGTTCACCTTTCCAGGCATTGCCTCTCATCGCTGAGGTAAAGTTAGTTTATTGCTAACTAAAAGATGTATCCAATGTTGCCTGGAATTAAACTTAACGTTTAATTCCTTTTGAAAAAAAAAACAAATTAAAAAAAAACCTAAAGAAACACATGCACGCGAGTATTATGTTTTTTTAAACAGTTCATTTCTTGTAAGTAAATAAAAATATACTCAAACTGAGATCGAAACAAAATCTAAAAATGTGAATCAAGTACGATAACCATGAGACCAGCTTGCCACGATCTTTAAAAGGTGTTTTTAAACCTTGTCAAACAGTTGACAAACAGATAAAAATCCAATGGGCCCCCCCCCCCCCCTCCAAGCACCAATTTTGCAATTTTGACCCCTTAGCAGCCTTTTTTCCAGATGAAATGAATTAAAAAGTTTTCCACGTGTCGGAATATACTATATACCAAATTTCAACTCTGTAGAAAAAACATTTGTTGAGTATATAGGTTGAGAAGTGTCCTCACCCACATTCTCACTTTTACAGATATATAGACTACCTGAGGTGCTCCGACTGGAAATGCTGACAAAGTTGCTGAAGCAATTTTTAAAAGATCAGAGTTCTCTTTCTTTAGAAACACCTACCTTCTGATCTTGTGTCACATCATTGTAGCAGCATCATTGGTGGCAGCCATAGCCACAGTATCAGATGCAGACTTTCTGTAAGATACTATTTCTGTAAATGCACTCTACCATCATATTGTCTTATTATATAGTCCTTTAAGATCATAGGCAAAAAATAAAAAAAGAAAAAAGATTTTGTTTCAATTAAATAAGGAATTTAATATAAAAATTTTCACCAGATGTATTGATTGGCTGCCTCACCTTGTGCTCGAGAGAGTCATCCATTTTCTTCAGCTGTTCCAATTCATTCTTCACACTGACCACCATGATACTGTTGTTAATGAGATCTTGGGATAATTGCTGAATCCTTTCTTTTGAGTCTTTTGGGTGTTCTCGCATCAAACTCTCCAGTTCCTAAATTCATAACAAAAAAAAAACCGAAGAACAAATTGTACAGGGAAAATAATAGACTAGACAAATTTGAAAGTATGTAGGTCAAAAATGATTATGCCAGTTACATCGGCCAGTTCCTGCCAAAAAGGGTTAGCATAACGTTTCGGTTGCTGTAACCTATGACCTTCTTCGGGTGTTGAGAACATTCTTCTTTTTCTACTAAGGAAAAAAGAGGGTTGGCTCTGTATTACAAGAATTCGAACCGTTTATTTGAGGGTGGGTCCGTAGATCATAAAGAAGCTTCGATCATCAGGGGTCACTAAGATATTTGTTAAAAGTTTTTCTATGGCTCAATCTTTTGCGATATTTATACTAATTGTTAATATAAGTGAAAAAAAGTGTTTTACGAAACAAAAATACACGCATGGGTATCGATCCTGTTTCGTAAAACACTTTTTTACATTAATATTAACTATTAGTATAGATATCGCAAAAAATTGAGCCATAGAAAAACCTTTAGCAAATATCTTAGTGACCCCTGAAGATTGAAGCTTTTTTATGATCTACGGACCCACTCTCAAACAAACGGTTTGAATTCTTGTAATTCAAAGCCAACCCTCTTTTTCCTTACTAGGAAAAGAAGCATGTTCTCAACACCCGAAGAAGGTCGTAGGTTGCAGCGACCAAAACGTTGTGCTAATAATACCCACGATGAGAATAATAGTCCGATTAATCAACATAACACAAGCATTCACATCTCATCTCAAAAATTCAGAATTACAGGAATTTTCTATACTATTAAATGAAATATACATGATTTATGTATATATTCATTTATGTGTGTTATAAATTCAAAATGGCCAACTGACTATGATTAAAAATCCTTTTTTCTTTTGAGGAACCAAGTATTTTTTTTTATTAATTATATTATGATAAAACTTACCTCAAGTTCTTCTGATATTTCCTCGGCATCTGAACTGTTAGTTTCATGATAAACCTTCTTTTTCAAAGCTTCTTGAAATTTCTTTTCCGATTCAACTAAAGCTAAATTTAAAAAAGAAAATTGAAATTAAATATTTTAGTAAGTTTTGTATCCTGGATCTGATTTTAGCAGTATGTATTAAAACTTTAAAATTTGGTCTTAGGTTAAGAAGAAAGTTCTTGCAGAATTTTTAATTTTGAAATTTCAAATGATTTATTTTCAAATAAGTTTTCATTATAATACCTTTACTTTATATATTGCTGTTTAAATTACAATCGTTTTAAAACAGTTGTCTTCTTTTCAGAACGTTGAATAGGAAAAAAGAAAATTCACACAATGTTCTTATTTCAATTCAAGCTAGGCCAAACAGCAACTGAAACAGTTTGTGATATCAAAGAAGCATTTGGTCTAGGCAACTATTAAACATACAACACAATGGTGGTTTAAGAAATTTCTGGGTCGCAACAAAAGTCTTGAATGTAGTAGTCAGCCATCAGATGTTGACAATGATCGATTAAGAGCCTTAGTCAAAGCTAAACCACACACAATTGTTCGAGAACTTGCTTCTGAATTAGATGTAACATATGCGATGAATTTCAACCACGTCAGAGAGATTAGAAAGACAAAATAATTTGACAAATGGGTGCCTCATGAATTGAACAACCACCAAAAGAAACGCTGTTATGAAGTATAACATTCCTTTCCGTTATACAGCAAAAATGACCAGTTTCTCGACCGAGTTGTGACTTGCAATGAAAAGTGGGTTCTTTATGACAATCGGCGATGCTCAGCTCAGTGGTTAGACGCTGACAAAGCTCCACAACACTTTCCGAAGCTTGAGTTGCACCAAAAGAAGGTCATGCTGACTGTTAGGTCGTCTGCGACCGGTCTCATCCGTTAAAGTTTTTTGAATGCAGGCGAAACCATTACGACAGAGAACTTCGCCAACAACACCCCGCATTCGTCAATAGAAAAGGACCAATTTTCCTCCATGACAATGCACGACTGCATGTTGCTAAATCAACCCTGCAGGTTGAACAAATTGAGCAACGCAAGTCTGCCTCATCCATCATACTCTCCAATCCTCTCACCTACTTACAACTTTTGCAAGCATCTTGACAACTTTTTGCGTGAGAAATGTTTAAAAAATCTAAGCGACATTAAAAAAGCACTTCATCACCACCAGAATGCAAGATTTTTACATTAATGGCATAAATACACTTGGTTCGCATTCTGTGTTGATTCTGATGGTGCTTTTTTCGATCAACAAATTTGAGCCGAGATGTGTTCATCTGAATTTAACAGTTAAAACCCATAAAAACATTCTTGTTAATCTGATATAAATGACCGAAAACTCCTGATTGGAAGTTTAATAGAAAACCCCACAATGCAATTTTAGCCTTCCAGCTAAAATTGCATTGTGGGATTTTCTATTAAACTTATTCCATATATTTATTTATTTTTTTTTTTGGGGGGGGGGAGCTCCTGTATAATTGTAATTAAATCATGTTATTATAATACTATTAATATAATATTAAAACTGCTTGTTTGCATATTAGGTTCATTAGAAATAGTGGGAGGAAGGTCAAGTGAAATGAAAAGTAGTAAGAGGAGAGTATGATTTTTTTTTTTTGTTTGGGTTTTTTTAATCTATGACTAATCTATGACAGTTATAGAATTATAGTTTTGTTTTTTAATAATTTTTTTACAATGAAGTCACTACTTATAAAGGCCAAAAGGTTACTCTAGGATAAGTGTTAATGAGTGTCAAATGGTTGATGAGACAATTCCGTGATGGTGATTGATGGTGGAAATTGGTAGGATTTGAGTATTTAAGAAGGCGGTTCAATAAGAACTTGCTCACACTAGACTTCATGACAACCATGTTATATTTAGCTGGGAAGCAGTCCCACAGTAACAGCATCGATAGACAAAGCACTTACTTTTCATAAATATCTGGAACATTCTGATAGTGATTAGAACGTTGTCGGAAATTAATGAAAATAGATTTAAGAGAATAGAAAGTAGATTTCGGGTCTACATAACTCATTTCTCTTATTCTGTTATTTAGTTCTTACATTCCATAATAAATGTTTCTGACAAAGGGAGAAGAACTGCTGTTTTTTTTTTTAGTCTGAATCTATACATTTAACACTTATTGTGTTGCGTAGCGGGGACATATATCGGTGTCTGTTGACAGGTACATATCGGGGACGGCATATATAATGAGGACGCCACTAAGACAATTATAATGATTAAACACCGTTCATATTTATGACACATAGGGAATGTATTATTGAAGGAGGGGATCCAGTTGACACTTTGGAGGAGGGCGTTTCATATTAAGTTCTTTTATAAATACAATAGACAAAATCACATTACCTTTCAAGTTGAAAGATTGCAAACAATGACTTATAAATGTGATGATCTTTATTCCATCCGGATGAGACGATGATCAGGAATTTAATTGCCTTTCTGATTTTTACATTGTCTTCCCTTTCTGATCTGTCTCTACTGCTCTCTTTGATCTGACTGAACTCGAACCCTCTTGACTGAATATATTGAAAATCTATCTTTCTTTGTGACGTCAGAACCATGCCCAACCATGTGAGTCCTCATGTGGATTCGCATATCATATGTGAAACACGTTTCTGGCAAAACAAAGACATTCCTTAATTTACATTGTCTGATATCTGACCTACCTTTCTATCGTTATTTAGTTATTTCTAAACGCTATGGTCAATTCACTAAATTCCTGAGATTGCATTATGCATTCACTTTTAACTTTTGAATACTGGGTTCGATTCTAGACTTTTCCTTTAATAAATATTATTTTCAAACTTATTTACGTTTTTCTTTAATTACTGGGGTCTGTCCTCTTCCATATATAACAATTGTTCTTGGTAAGTTTGTGAAGTAGTATTTTTTTTTTGTTTTAGCTTTTTACATCAAGTGGCTTTATGCCTTGTCTGGAGTAATTTCTATTAAAAACACATGTTTACAATATATTGGATAGCCATAATAAATCCTCTCTTATCTCCTCCTTCCTCTATCTATTTTAATTTACATCATTCTATTCCTCTTACCATTTCTCTTTCGCCCTTCCTCCCACTATCCAAAACATACAGGGTCCTCAGAGTTTTAGTATAATAGTATAAAAAAAAAAAGTAAGTATGAGGATCGAACCCGAACCGTTGAGGCAAAGTTGTAAATTAAAGTTTGAAAAAAAAAAAAAACATGCGACGTTAATCATTGCCCCACCGCAAGATGCTAACGGAAACACGTTTGAATTAATTTAATTACTTGGATTTTGCAGGTGCCCGTTTTAATGAGTTAATGAGGTCAAGTTTGACTGCGGGATAGTATTTCATTTTTTTTATTCTTATTTCCCCAAGATGTTATAGGAAAAGGACTAACCCACATGCGGTGAGCGACAAATGTTGACTATTTATCTTCCCAGAAATCGAGCAAATTAAATAGACAGGCGAGCTTCGTTGTTAACGGTGAGATATTACGATTTATATATAAAAAGTTTTAAAAAGTTGTGAACCGACTGACCGCTTCTCTGAAAAAAGCCTTTTGTAGACGTACAGAAAAAGCGAACACACATACATACATTTTCGCTTTTATATATATAGATAGTCTGTTGTTAGAAAATTCATTTCAGTATTTCGGTAAGGCACTGCTGTATATTTAGAAAAGCTTTGAAGAACAGGATATGAACTTACATTTGAAAAGATTCCAGTTAGTTTCAGCTTGTTCATAGACCCCAGAATAGTACATCACACGCTGGTAAACATCTCTCCAGAGTGAATTCAGTTTCATCAATGCTCGGCCAAGTTCTTGTAAACTTTGGGCTTTATTTAACAAAGCATTCGCTTCGGTGTTCAATTTATTGATTTCAACTTCTTGTTCAATCACGTCTTCCTTGAGTGACTAAAAAGAAATTAAAAAAAAAAAATCATCAGACATTTTATTTTTTTTTATAAATCACCGACTACCACAAAATGTATCTCATATAAAAAAAAGTGCTTTATAATACGAGAAAAAGCAAAATCTACATTTTATTATTTTACTATCCGTCCGACAAGTCAAAAAAGTAAAAACAATAAATTAGTTTCAGAAACATAACAACATCATAATTATAATATCATAACTATAACAATATCATAATTATAATATAACTATAACAATATCATAATTATAATAGCATAATTATAACAATAGCATAATTTAACAATCTCGTAATTATAACAATCTCATAATTATATCATAACTATAACAATATCATAATTATAATATCATAACTATAACAATCTCATAATTATAATATCATAATTATAAAAATATCATAATTATAATAATAAAATACATACTTTCATATGCGCAAACGGAAGACAAAACTGATCACTTAAATTATGCTAATTTTTCAAATATCTTTCTAAAACAGTCTTCATTATCATTACTATTTATTTACTTCATACTAGCAGATGTACCCAGCACTGTCCGGTATTAAACGTAACATTAAATTCCTTTAAAAAAAAATGAAGTAAAAAAACAAAAAAGCTGAAAGACACTGAGACTTGTTCATACAAGTATTATGTTTTCTTCTAAGTAAAAAAAAGAAAAAAAAAACCCTACTCAAGCTGAGATCGAAACCAAAACCTAAAGACAGCAAGTCAAGTACAATAACACGTTCTTGAAAAAATTTTTTCAAACCTTGTGAAACAATTGAAAAAAATTTTTAAATTTAAATGCTTCCAAATTTATATTTGGCAATTTAAGCCCTTTCAAATTTATATTTGGCAATTTAAATGCTTTCAAATTTATATTTGGCAATTTAAAATGCTTCCAAATTTCAATCTGGCAATTTAAATGCTTCAAAATTTATATTTGGCAATTTAAATGCTTCCAGATTTCAATCTGGCAATTTAAATGCTTCCAAATTTATATTTGGCAATTTAAATGCTTCCAAATTTATATTTGGCAATTTAAATGCTTCCAAATTTATATTTGGCAATTTAAATGCTTCCAAATTTATATTTGGCAATTTAAATGCTTCAAATTTCAATCTGGCAATTAAAATGCTTCCAAATTTATATTTGGCAATTTAAATGCTTCCAAATTTATATTTGGCAATTTAAATGCTTCAAAATTTATATTTTTCAATTTAAATGCTTTCGAATTTATATTTGTCAATTTAAATGCTTTCGAATTTATATTTTGCAATTTAAATGCTTCCAAATTTATATTTTTCAATTAAAATGCTTCAAATTTATATTCGTCAATTTAAATGCTTCCAAATTTCAATCTAGCAATTTAAATGCTTCCAAATTTATATTTGGCAATTTAAATGCTTTAAAATTTATATTTGGCAATTTAAATGCTTTCAAATTTATATTTGGCAATTTAAATGCTTCCAAATTTATATTTGGCAATTTAAATGCTTCAAATTTATATTTGGCAATTTAAATGCTTCCAAATTTCAATCTGGCAATTTAAATGCTTCCAAATTTATATTTGGCAATTTAAATGCTTTCAAATTTATATTTGGCAATTTAAATGCTTCCAAATTTATATTTGGCAATTTAAATGCTTCCAAATTTATATTTGTCAATTTAAATGCTTTCGAATTTATATTTGGCAATTTAAATTCTTTCGAATTTATATTTGGCAATTTAAATGCTTTCGAATTTATATTTGGCAATTTAAATGCTTTCGAATTTATATTTGGCAATTTAAATGCTTCCAAATTTCTATTTTTCAATTTAAATGCTTTCGAATTTATATTTGTCAATTTAAATGCTTTCGAATTTATATTTGGCAATTTAAATGCTTCCAAATTTCTATTTGGCCATTTAAAATGCTTCCAAATTTAAACTCTGGCAATTTAAATGCTTCCAAATTTATATTTGGCAATTTAAATGCTTCCAAATTTCAATCTGGCAATTTAAATGCTTCCAAATTTATATTTGGCAATTTAAATGCTTCCAAATTTCAATCTGGCAATTTAAATGCTTCCAAATTTATATTTGGCAATTTAAATGCTTCCAAATTTATATTTGTCAATTTAAATGCTTCCAAATTTATATTTGGCAATTTAAATGCTTCCAAATTTATATTTGGCAATTTAAATGCTTCAAATTTATATTCGGCAATTTAAATGCTTCCAAATTTCAATCTGGCAATTTAAATGCTTCCAAATTTATATTTGTCAATTTAAATGCTTCCAAATTTATATTTGTCAATTTAAATGCTTCCAAATTTATATTTTTCAATTTAAATGCTTTCGAATTTATATTTGGCAATTTAAATGCTTCCAAATTTCTATTTTGACATTTAAAATGCTTCCAGATTTCAATCTGGCAATTTAAATGCTTCCAAATTTTAATCTGGCAATTTAAATGCTTCCAAATTTATATTTGGCAATTTAAATGCTTCCAAATTTTAATCTGGCAATTTAAATGTTTCAAATTTATATTTGTCAATTTAAATGCTTCCAAATTTCAATCTGGCAATTTAAATGCTTCTAATTTATATTTGGCAATTTAAATTCTTCAAATTTATATTTGTCAATTTAAATGCTTCCAAATTTATATTTGGCAATTTAAATGCTTCCAATTTCAATCTGGCAATTTAAATGCTTCCAAATTTATATTTGGCAATTTAAATGCTTCCAAATTTCAATCTGGCAATTTAAATGCTTAAAATTTATATTTGTCAATTTAAATGCTTCCAAATTTATATTTGGCAATTAAAATGCTTCAAATTTCAATTTGGCAATTTAAATGCTTCAAATTTATATTTGGCAATTTAAATGCTTCCAAATTTCAATCTGGCAATTTAAATGAATTTATATTTGGCCATTTAAATGCTTTCATATTTATATTTGTCAATTTAAATGCTTCAAATTTATATTTTGCAATTTAAATGCTTCTAATTTATATTTGGCAATTTAAATGCTTCCAAATTTCAATCTGGCAATTTAAATGCTTCAAATTTATATTTGTCAATTTAAATGCTTAAAATTTATATTTGGCAATTTAAATGCTTCCAAATTTATATTTGGCAATTTAGATGCTTCCAAATTTCAATTTGGCAATTTTAATGCTTCCAAATTTCAATTTGGCAATTTAAATGCTTTCAAATTTATATTTTGAATTTAAATGCTTCCAAATTTCAATCTGGCAATTTAAATGCTTCCAAATTTACATTTCTCAATTTAAATGCCTCCAAATTTATATTTGGCAATTTAAATGCTTCCAAATTTATATTTGGCAATTTAAATGCTTCCAAATTTATATTTGGCAATTTAAATGCAACGAAATTTATATTTTGCAATTTAAATGCTTCCAAATTTATATTTGGCAATGTAAATGCTTCCAAATTTCAATCTGGAAATTTAAATGCTTCCAACTTTATATTTGGCAATTTAAATGCTTCCAAATTTATATTTGGCAATTTAAATGCTTCCAAATTTATATTTGGCAATTTAAATGCTTCCAAATTTATATTTGGCAATTTAAAGGCTTCCAAATTTATATTTGGCAATTTAAAGGCTTCCAAATTTATATTTGGCAATTTAAAGGCTTCCAAATTTATATTTCTCAATTTAAATGCTTTCGAATTTATATTTGTCAATTTAAATGCTTCCAAATTTATATTTGGCAATTTAAATGCTTCCAAATTTCAATCTGGCAATTTAAATGCTTCAAATTTATATTTGTCAATTGAAATGCTTCCATATTTCAATCTGGCAATTTAAATGCTTTAAATTTATATTTGGCAATTTAAATGCTTCCAAATTTATATTTGGCAATTTAAATGCTTCGAAATTTATATTTGGCAATTTAAATGCTTTCGATTTTATATTTTGCAATTTAAATGCTTTCAAATTTATATTTGTCACTTTAAATGCTTCAAATTTATATTTGTCAATTTAAATGCTTCCAAATTTTAATTTTTTTTTTTTTTTTTTTTTACAAAGGCATCACCACATTATCAAGGCCCAGAGGCCACTCAAGGATAAGGGTTAAAGAGTGTACAGTAGAAGTTGGTCAATATAGTAATCATTAGTAATGAAAATTTGGTAAATTTAATAACTTAAATGGAACGGCTCATCAAGAACTTATTTACTTTAGACTTGAACAAAACCATATTGTAGTCAGCCGGAAAGCAGGAAAACGGAAGACAATTCCACAGGCGTGCAGTTCTAAGAAAGAAGCTTTGTTCATGGAATCTACGTTTAGGTTTAGGGACAGATAAAGAGTGGGGGAAATTATTGATAGTGTTTACAGCTAGACGAGTGTTTCTTGTGAAAGTTTGGCGAGGGGGGACCATAGATTGAAGCTCAGTTGAACACTTTCCATGAAAATAACGATACATCAGAGACAAACTCGCAATATCTCTTCTGTGAGATAGAGGTTGCAAGGAGGAGAAAAGGACATCTCCTACGAGGCTACGAAGTCTATTTTGAACTCTATCAAGGCAGGCCAAGTCCTTTCTAGCAGCTCCTGACCAGATGTGGCAACAGTATTCCATCCTTGGACGTACCTGGCTCTTATATAGATAGAGAATAGCATCAGCAGTGAGATATCTACTGGATCGATAGAAAGATCCCACCATTTTTCCAGCGGCCTTGGCAACAGATTTGATATACGTGTTCCATTTAAGATCAGGAGTAATGGTCAAGCCCAGAAGCTTGTCAAAACTTGAGGCCTCCTGAAGACGAGAGCCATTCATTTCAATTGATGACAAATGTGGATTAGAATGTTGATGATGTAAAGAGAGAAGCTTGGTTTTAGATGCATTAAAAGTAACCAGCCACTCCTTTCCCCATTGTACTACGTGCTCAAGATCAGAGGAGAGAGAATTGGAGAGAACTTGCTCGTTTACTGTCTTAGATGTGGTACCATAAATGGTAGTGTCGTCAGCATAAATGTTTACAAATGATGTAAGGATATGATTTGGAAGATCATTAATGTAGATCAGGAAAAGAGTTGGGCCCAGGATGGATCCCTGAGGGACACCGGCATTAATACTGTGAGCTTCTGATTTTTGCCCCTCAACTACTACTCTTATGAACCTATCAGAAAGAAATGATTTAATAATTGAGAAGACTTTTCCAGCTATACCATAGCTAGCGATCTTATGAAGTAAACCTTTATGCCATACCCTATCAAAGGCTTTAGATATGTCAAGAGCAATTGCCCTAGAAAGATTGCCACCGTCGAGAGATTTGCTAATCCTATGCGATATAACTGTAAGGACATCTGCTGTAGATCTAGCAGAACGGAAACCATATTGAGTGTCACTAAGAAGGTTATTTTTGTTGAGATGTTTGATTACTTCTGTATTTAATACATATTCTACATTGGCAATTTAAATGCTTTCAAATTTATATCTGTCAATTTAAATGCTTCAAATTTATATTTGTCAATTTAAATGCTTCAAATTTATATTTGTCAATTTAAATGCTTCCAAATTTCAATTTGTCAATTTAAATGCTTCCAAATTTCAATTTGGCAATTTAAATGCTTCCAAATTTATATTTGGCAATTTAAATGCTTTCGAATTTATATTTGGCAATTTAAATGCTTTCGAATTTATATTTGTCAATTTAAATGCTTCCAAATTTATATTTGGCAATTTAAATGCTTCCAAATTTATATTTGGCAATTTAAATGCTTCCAAATTTCTATTTGTCAGTTTAAATGCTTTCAAATTTCAAAGAGTTATAAAGTATTTACCTTTTTTTTCTTTTATTTCAATACTGGGTTGTTACAATTAGTTGTTAAAAAAATGTGATAGAAATTAAGTTCTTAAATTTAAAAATACAAAAATTTGTTTAAAATTTCAATTAAGTTTAAACATTTGTATTCTCTAATTTTATACAAAATGATAGAAATTCAGAATTTAAAAAAAAAAATTTATTTAAACATTTTATTAATAAATTTTTTTTATTTTAAGCAATTGGGTTCTTAAATTTTAAAAAGAATGTGATGAAAATTAGAGTTATTTGCTTTAAAACAAAAGTTCTGAATTCAAACAAATTTCCAACAAAGCCTCATCAAATAATAGTGTATGTTTTAAACAAACCTTGAACTTTTTGTTCTTTCCTGTTAAATCCGTGAACGTGTCAACAGCATAGTCTTTATTGCTGAGTTGTCGCTTATGTTGTTCCGTCCACATCGTCAAAGCTTCCAGCTTGTTAAATATCTCTTTGCTGTACTGAATCGAACTGGCCAGCCGGGTGTTCTGTTCTTGGGCCAAACCCACCACGTTTTCCCATTTCTCATTCAACTTCATCACCTGTTTCTTCATATCGTCGATGAAAGATGTGTCTGCTTGCTCAGATAATTGAGTCGACAGCTCGTTAATGCTATCAACGTTATCTTGCAACGTTAAGATATCCTCAAGAACACCCTAAATAAAAAAAAAAAACAAACAGTTTTTTTGTTTGTTTAAAATTCTTTTGCATTAAACATGTGAAATAAAATCTGATTTCATGTCAAGAGAAACACAGGGATAGTGTCATAAGTCACATCAAACATAAAAACCCTTTTGCAAACAACTAACATGTCTGATGATTTCATAGTGTTAAGTGGATCAGGTAATATGAACCATCTGTGACATGACATTAGTCTGTCACCAGTTATACACTCCAGCAAGATTGATACCCAGTTATACCTATAAAGTGTTTTGTTTACAGTAGCTATTCTTCTCAAATGGTCACCCACCTATGTGCTAACCAGGCTCAATGTTGCTTAACTTTTGGTGATCTGACAGGAACCAGTGTGCTAGCGTGATTAACTCTCATACACTCATATATATAAGATAAACATTCCTTTTTTGGATTATTGTTATACATACAGGGTTGCCATCAGATATATATATATATACTACGTCTTCCCTGCTGTGATGCTGTTTCCTCTGGAGTATTTGATTTACTTGGATTATGAATTACTTGAATTAGATCTGCTGTCTACTCGTCGGAATGTAACAGTTGTTTCTGTTGCCTACAGATTATTTCATATTCCTTGCCCCGACGCAATGCTTATTTGCATCCTGTGCCGCGGCTGAACCTGACAATATACATTCACATTAGACCCTCTGCATAATCATACCAATATATTTGCTCAGATGTACCAGCAATCTTCTTTTGCATTGTGTTCTGCAGTCCTGAACCTGCTGCCTCCAAATTGTGCGATTTTCGGAGTTCTGTATTGGCTAACTATTATGATGTTCTCAAGTTTTATGCATTCTCCGCAGGTAGCCTCTGTCTATTGCAAACAGTTTTATAACCATGGCTTAATAAGAAGGGGGAAACAAAACAAAAAAAACTGCTAGTTTAAAAAAGACTCTAAACCAAAATGTATGCAAATTCATCCAGTATTTTTGTTTTGAGAAGTGGAGACTGTTTAAGTTTCATTGCCAAAGGGAGGTAACTCAAACTTCTTCTCCCTTTCTTAAGGGATTCCAAAATTTGTAGATGATTTGATTTGATTTTTTAAATACAAAAATATTGAATGAATTTGCATAAATCTTGGCTTAGAGTCTTTTTTTTTTAATCCTAACAAATATGTGCATAATAAAGTTTTTGTGCAATTATATTTTTTTTTAATATTGAGGTAAAACTGGATAAACACATTTTTAATTATATATTAAATGAGGATACCAGATTTTTTTGTTTTTACAAGGGAGTTACCATTTACCAAGACCGAAAAGGTACTCAAGGATAGAGGTGGTAACTGAGACAACAGCCTAGTGATTGCTAGTGATAAAAATTGGGCAAAATGTAATTATTTAAGGAAACAGGTCAACACGAACTTGTTCACATTAGACTTGAAGATGATCATGTTGTAGTTAACTGGAAAGCAGGCCAATGGAACAGAGTTCCACAGCTTTGTTCATGGAATTTGAGTTTAGATTTAGGTAGAGATAGAGAGTGGAGGAAATTGTTGATAGTGGTTGTAGCTAGTCAAGTGTTTTTTTTTTTTTGTGAAAGTTGACAAAGGGGGATTATAGATTGAAGCTCAGACGAGCACCTCCCGTGAAAATAATTATACTTCATTCAAAAGTACATGAACAATGGTTATGATATGAAAATATTTTTAACGGTGGAAATTCTGGCAAATGACTTTTCACAAACTAAAACAATTACATATATGGTGACTTCGATATAAAACGTACATTGCTCTCATTCATCTGAGCTGCAAGTGTTGGTAGATCCCCAGTGGCTGGATCGTCAGCATGAAGAAAGACATCCATTTCCTGCATCCATCGGTTCATTCCAGTCATCTGATTCTATTGAGAACAAAAAAAAATAAGTATTTGATAAAAACAAAGTAAGAAACTCATAAAAAAAAAGTCAGTTATTTTAATCTTTCATAATAATTTAATTTTGCTTAATAACTTTCTAAACTACATTAAATTTAATTTTTTAGAAGTTTATCATGACTTGGAGACTACGTAAATAATTTTTGCAGTTTATGTGAAAGTTATATACATGAACTCTAAAAAGAAATTGTAAAATGTCTTTGATGGGGGTATGAGACGGATGGATTCGCCAATCATTTTTATAACCAACGGATGTGCTAAACAACCAATGAAAACGTCGCAAAATTATTATAAAAATTGTCGAATTTTGGATTCAATCAGTTCGCCGTTTGCTACGTCACAGACCGCATTTAATTCTTTGCCGCCATCTTGGTTACTGATCTGAACTACGCCGCCATCTTGGTTACTGATCTGAACTATGCCGCCATCTTTGTTCAACATAATATCTCAGAACTTAAGAGGTTAACTACGCCACAGACCGCATTTAATTCTTTGCCGCCATCTTGGTTACTGATTTGAACTACGCCGCCATCTTGGTTACTGATCTGAACTATGCCGCCATCTTTGTTCAACATAATATCTCAGAACTTAAGAGGTTAACTACACCACGGACCGCATTTGATTCTTGGTCGCGATCTTGGTTACTGATCTGAACTACGCTGACATCTTTGTTAAACACAATGTCTCAAAACTTAACAGAAATTAAATTAGTTTAGTCCAAATATGTGATATAAATCGAGCTTAAATGAATTACCTGCCTTTGACAGTGCAAGGCTATAAAAAGTGTTACAGCTTTCTAAAAGAGGGGGAAAAACAAACTGATTATATAGGGAAAATGTTACAGGTTGCGGCCAGAGGAGAATGAGAAAAACAATTTCATACAGGCATCAAAAATAGTTTTATGTTGTTGTTTTTCTTTAATATTAAATGAGGAATCATCTTTATTTAAAATCCATTTAGTATTACACATATAAACTTGAGAAAGGTACTTGAAATATGTCAACATTATGTGAATAAACAAAATCACATGATATTAGATCAAATTTGACCACCACCTTGTTTTGATTTTGTTTATTTACATAATGATGACACATTTCAAGTGTGCTTTTCTCAAGTTTACATGCACAATACTAAATAGATTTTGAATTGAGATAATTCTTCATTTAATAATATAGAATAAAAACAACATCAAACCATTTTTAACGTTTGCCTTTTATAGATTGTCTACCCCACCATTTTAGTTAGCAAAAATAGATTTGAGCAAGAACTGACCTGAAGCTGTTTCAGTTGTCCAAGTGCCCTTTCTACAGTCTCCATCCGTTCATCTATAGCAGAATACACTTCACTCCATCTGGAGTTCAAATTGAAAAGATCTGACTCTAACGTCTTCACCTTTTCATCCGTCTGAGTTTTTTTAATTAAATCTTGTCCAGTTTTGTTCACATATTCCAGACTTCGGACATGTTCTTGCAAATCATTTTGAAGTTCCTGTAAAATAATGACATTTTTATAGGATTTAAACAAATAACACACTTGCGTACATCTAGAAACGTGCGGATTTCTTTTACTGCTGCTTTTAAATATATTAAATCATCTTATATATATATATATATATATATATATATATATTTGCTATAGACAAAATGTGTGTGCACATGTTTTGTATGTCCAGCAAAGGCTTTTTTCGGGGGGGGGGGGTACTATGTCTTAGAACTGTTTATATACCCCCTAGATCATAATATCTATGATTTGTGAAGGGATGTTGTGTCTAGATTTATTTTGATCGACTTTTATAAAATTCGCGCTATTTCGCTCTGTCGTGTGTTTGTTTGGCTTTTTAGTATAAATAAAGTGAAACTAATATCAAAACACTGTGTGTTCTCGGCTTTCGTGCCGGGGACGTCCAGAAAGCAAATCAACTTGGATCAATGAGGTGAAAACCGTCATATCAGACAATTGCTATTCATTTGGACACCCTCGTTTTTTTTATGGGAAGCTAGTTTTCCCCCCTAACCCAACATGTTGAGGAAACAAAACCAAAACAACTGCCTCGCAGCCAAACTTAACTGCGGGATTTCATTTTAACCTCATTATGTCTGTCAATTCACTTTTGAGGTAAGTCATCATGCTTTTTTTTTTTTTTTTTTTCGCTTTTGCCTCAAGGATTCGGGTTCGAGCCTACCTCCCTCCTCCAAATTTTTTTTTTTACAAACACCTGGGCAATGGCAGACTGTTCGTTTTTTGATCAACATGATGAGTCATTTCGAGTTAATATCTTATTTTAAGCATCTAAACACAAGAAATACATGATTTAAATATGCAAACATTGCTTAAAAACTAACATGGCCGTCTTATAAACATTTCGTATCAGCTCAGGGCTATAAAAAGCAACATGGAAAAAGTTAAAAAATGTGTATAACATTATTATATTAAAACATCTGATCCATTTGTGCAGAATAAAAAATAGGAGGCATTATTTTTGGAACGCCCTTCATACTTTCTACTTAGCCAAATATAATAGCATTTTTCTTTGCTATGTATAAGCAATACTAAATCTATAATACATTTTCTAAACTTCCTGAGCTCAACTCAGGATTATTATATTATACCCATTGATTAAAAAAGAAACAATAAAAGAGGTTAAAAAGTGTATATAACATCTTTATATTAGAACATCTTTTCTAAATTTTTCCATATCTGTTCTCCTTTTTCACCTCTGCCCAGCCCATTCTTCTCTTTTGTTTTAACATATTGAAAATAATAATGTAAGTCATTCATCTCTCCTTTATATAATAGATAACATTGGACATGGCTGAAAAAAAAAACGACCGCCATGACGAAGCCTAACCCAGTTGACCCCCAAAGAATGAATAATTAGTTTAAAATTTTAGATATTAATTATTCAGGTCAACACCAATCAAAAATATACCAACTTTGTGAGTTTTCGTTTTGTAGTTTTTGACTTGTAGCCGGACATACACACATACAATTGCTCTTAGACTAGCAAAAGGCAAAAATGTAACATTTTTATTGAATCTTCTATCTTTTCCTCCCTCTTGTAATACCAAGTGCTGTATATGATCTGAAGCTTGAAGAGGGATGGGCACTATCAGGCTATTTTTGTCCAAGACACTACATGAACTAATGCAGTGCACGGCCCCACCCCCAAGACCTCGGATGTTTAAGGGATTTATCCATCCAGCTCTAAAAAGTTAGCAATATGGACTCCTCATCCTCTGTTCAAAAACTTTGGAGACCCCTGATAGAGAGCAATGACAATCAAGAATATCCCAACTTTGTGGGTTTTTATTTTGTAGTTGTTAACTTTTAGCTGGGCATATAAACATACACACAGACAACTGCTCTTTATATATTAGATAACAAAATGCACTACACGCAGAATATTTACCTTGTATTGTTGAAACTGTTTTTCCAAGCTTTCCATACCATCCAAATGGATTTTCTCTGTATTAAGAATATCCTCCATGTCACTGATCCATTTTAGAAGAGCGCCAAGGGCATCCAAGTAAGCACGAGGCGGAGTTTCTTCCAAAGCTTTTGCCAACAATTCTTCACGTTCCCCTGAATTGAGATAATAGCAGTGGAAATGATTTCTTAAGAATTGAATATTAATTAATTATTAAAAATTACAATTAAATTTACCAAAATGACCCAAGATGGTAAAATTTAACTATATTATAAATATCAAAAGAATTAATATTTATAAAGTTATCTCAGCTAGATGTAAAAGCTCGATAAAACCAAATAGGAAATATAGCTTATAATAATAAGACTATCCACTTATCTAGTGTTTCCTTTTCAGATTAAATATGTTTTTAACTCATTTCAAAGTGTTTTTTAACATGTTTTTACTAACTGTTTGCTCGTATATATATATATATATATATATATATATATATATATATATATATATATATATATATTCTCCCCATCAAAGGCAGAGGACAAAAGTTTGAAAAAAAAAAAAAGAAAAAGAAATTCACAACAATGCTTTAATACTTTCTTACAACAAATAAATAAACAAATATTTTCAATCCTCAATATCAGGAATTTTATGAACAATGAATTTAGAAAACACGATTACGGTTTAAGATAAGATTTGCGATTATATTTATGTTCTGTTTATGTCAAGTTTGATATATGATTAATATTTGAAATAAGGTTCCGTGCAAGTCCAGAATTTCTCCTGTAGAAAAATCTTTATGATGTACATACTCATCATGAGACGAAAATGTCATATTCCAAAAATCACATAAATTGATCAAGTAGTTTCTTTTAACTAAGAAAATCAAACTTAAAAAGGAAGTGAGAGCTTGTGTCTTGATCTGCCATGTTTGATAAAGGAAGATAACTCAATTCGAACCACCGAGATTATCAAAAATCAACCTCGTAATGGCTACGATATACTATTAATCATTAAAAATTGTTAAATTTTCATTTTTTTTAGTTTAAAAAAGAAAGTACTTGATCAATTTATGTGATTTTTGGAATATGACATTTTTGTTGCATGACAGGTATTATCATAAAGATTTTTTCTGTATTTTTGTTTATTTAATATAGGGGAAATTCTGGATTTGCACCTTAAGTTTTAAATCATGATTAATATTAGAAATATGTGTCATTTGATTCAAGATTATATTATAGTTTGAAATCTGATAAATATTTGAAATAAGGTTTAAAATCATAATTAATATTTAAGATATGTATGGTTTGATGTAAAGTTTCATTATAGTTTGAAGTATGTTTGTTTGAAATAATGTCTAAATCATCAATATTGTCCGAGATATGTAAGGTTTTAACAACATTTTATTAGATTTATATTTAAAAATATTGCATAACTAAAAAGGTATATAAATTCTTGTTTAAAAAACAAAACAGTTCAATCTAAAAAAAAAAGTGTCTATATCTTCAACAGTGTTAGTTAATAACAATCAAAAGAATTTTAATATTTTATGCAAACTGAATTAAATTATGTTACAATTGTATATGAACTTTATATTCAACAATAATAATGTATAGTTTAAGGAGATAAAAATGCAGATTTTTATTTAAAATGTCACCACTTATCAAGGCCCTGGGGCAACTCAAGGATAAGGGATAAGGGTTAAGTGTAAGGTAGACAACTAGTTCAGTCATGGTGAAACCTTGGTAGGGCTAAATTATCTAAATAGACGAATTGGTAGGAATTTATTCACATTAAACTTAAAGGCAAACATGTTATATTCAGTCATGAACCAGACATGGTATTGTGTTCCACAGACGGACAGTTCTAAGAAAGAAATTCTGCTCATGGAATTTTCATTTAGTTTAGGGCACAGCTAGGGAGTGAGGAAAGTTGTCAGCTAGGTGAATACTTGTTGCAAACGTTTCATGGAGAGGGAGCATAGATTGGAGATCAGTTGAACACCTATCATAAAAGTATCGACAGAGCAGAGATAAACTCGCAACGTTTCTTATATATATCACATATATTCTATAAAAATCTGAAAAATGAAAAAAGTAAAACCAAAAATTGCTTGACTACTTTGAATAAAGACAAAATTGCTAATGAACATATGCAATGTTATCCACCACTTTTTAACAGTGTCATTACATTTGAATGGACCCAACACATTGTAGACTCTGTTGATCAGACACAGAAGAAAGGAAAAAAAAAAAAAAAAAAAAACTTGACTCACTTTCTTTTTTAACAAAAGCCTTTATGTCTCGTATTTCCAACAACGCAATTTTTTTTCTAAATATTTAAACAGTTCATTTCCCCTTCTCTGGCCGTGTGTGACTTTCGTCCCTGCTGTGATGTCACCCATGTGCCTCAAACACATCTCGAACATGTATATCCTTTCATCTCTGTTGTGACATCACTTTGCGCAACCGGCTGGGTCATTTGCATATATTTATGCAGCTGCTGCTGCTGCTCCCAGTGTCAGTGGCTCTGTTACACTTATCCATTGAGCTTATTACCACCACTTGCTTATTCCTTGCCTTATATTTTTACCTTCTACACTTCTTGCATACGAGGGCAGAATAGACTAAGTGTAGTATCGGAACAGATTCTACATTTTGTTCTTAGCAAAAAGTGTTGTCTCCGTCTGGGACAGGGCCCATAGTCGTGCTACATCTGACAGTAGTTTAATCTGCAAGCTTTTTTTTTTTTTTTTTACACAGTGGTCACCACTTATCAAGGCCCGGAAGCCACTCAGGGATAAGGGTTATTGCAAGTACATTACGTTAGTGTGGAGATTTGATGAAGTGTTTACTTAAGGGGGCGGTTCATTAGGAATTTGTTAATGTTGGACTTGAACACATCCAAGTTGTAGTCAGGTGGGAAGCAGGCAGACGGAACAGAGTTCCACAGGCGTGCAGTTCTAAGAAAGAAGCTTTGTTCATGGAATTCACGTTTTGATTTAGGCACAGATAAAGAGTGGGGGAAATTTTTCACAGTGGATTCGGCTAGACGGGTGTTTTTTGTAAAAGATTCGCGAGGGGGGGACCAGAGATTGGAGTTCAGACGAGTACCTGCCATGGAAATAATGATAAAACAAGGATAGGCTCGCAACGTCTCTTCTGTGGGAGAGAGATTACAGGATAGAGAAAACGGCATCCCCCACCAAGCCATGAAGTCTATTTTGTACTCTGTTAAGGCAGGATAGGCTGTTTTTAGCAGCTCCTGCCCAGATATGGCAGCAGTATTCCATCCTTGGACGTACTTGGCTTTTATATAGATAGAGAATTGCATCAGTAGTGAGATATCTTCTGGAGCGGTAGAAGGATCCCACCATCTTTCCAGCGACCTTGGCAACAGACTTGATGTACGTGTTCCATTTCAGATCAGGAGTGAAGGTCAAACCTAGAAGCTTGTCAAAACACGGGGCCTCTCCCAGACGAGAGCCATCCATCCCA
Organism: Euprymna scolopes; assembly: GCF_053919585.1. Taxonomy (NCBI): domain Eukaryota; kingdom Metazoa; phylum Mollusca; class Cephalopoda; order Sepiida; family Sepiolidae; genus Euprymna; species Euprymna scolopes. The sequence goes on from NC_136501.1 coordinate 16,825,967, forward strand.
ATTGATGTCAGATGGGGATCAGAGCGTTGATGATGTAAGGATAGGAGTTTGGTTTTAGATGCATTAAAGGTAACCAGCCACGTCTTCCTCCACTGAACCACGCAGTCGAGATCAGAGGAGAGAGAATCAGAGAGAACTTTGTCATTTACAGCCTTTGATGTGTTGCCGTAGATGGTCGTGTCATCAGCATAGATGTCAACGAATGATTTAAGCGGAAAGAAATGACTGTACGGACGGCATACTTGTCTTCAAAACTATATATACATTTGTAATGTAGTCGATATATCAAAGAAATAGAGGACAAGAAAAAAAATCTGTTTACTTTCTTATTTTAACAAAAGCCTTTATATCTGGTTTTTCCAATAACACATTTTTTCCAAATATTTAAACAGTTCATTTCTCCTCCGTGATGTCACCCAAGCATCTCAAACATGTCATGTCTGGAACACATCTAAACTTGGGATTCAAAACTCAAATCTCTTGCAAGTGAGGCAAGCATCCTGCCACCAGAGTTGTTTGACTGTGGAACTACATCAAAATGTAGATTCCATAAACAAAGCTTCTTTCTGTTCCGTCTGCCTGCTTCCCTCCTGACTACAATTTGGATGTCTTCAAGTCCAACGTAAACAAATTCCTGATGAACCGCCCCCTTAAGTAGACACTTTAAAATGTCCACACTAACGTACTGTACTTACAATAACCCTTATCCCTGAGTGGCTTCCGGGCCTTGATAAGTGGTGACCACCTCATAAAAAAAAAACAAAAAAAAAAACTAATTCTATCATCTCTCACATTCTGAAAATTCTAATACTAATTTGGTCGCGAGATTAGCTTGTTGGATGACATCCTTCTTGCGAGTGAGACAAACTAGGTACATTCCATAGTCGTATTTCGCCGCGGTTTGTTTGAGCTGTGTTAGCTAATAGACTTTCTTGTGTGTGACATTGCTGCTTAGGTGGCAGACGTTTGCCTCACATACAAGAGATTTAGGTTTTAAATTCTAAGTTCGGATGTGTCCAACTGACAAGTCTAACGTAAATAAGTTCTTGATGAGCCGTTCCATATAAGTTAACAAATTTACCGAATTTTCATTACTAACGATTACTATATTTTCCAATTGTCTACTGTACACTCTGTAACCCTTATCCTTGAGTGGCCTTTTGGCCTTTATAATGTGGTGATTCCTGTGTCAAAAAAAAAAAAAAAAAAAAAAAAAGCTAATAGACTTTCTTGTGTGTGGCATTGCTGCTTAAGTGGCAGACGTTTGCCTCACATACAAGAAATTTCGGTTTTAAATTCTAAGTTCGGATGTGTTCAACTGACAAGCCCAAATGAGGGTGAAACTCGAGTCGTGGACTTCCAGTTTGTTGACTTACATGACTTGTGGGAGCTGCATTGTTTGACTGCAGAAATAATCCCTCTATTGTGCTAGAAGACTACTCACACCCGAGAGTATCCTGTACCTCTACAAAGTTACTATTCGCCCATGCATGGAGAATTGTTGCCATATCTTGGCTGGTGCATCTACCACTAGCCTCTCACTCAGTCTAATAGGTTCCACTTTGTCAACTAAGCCCTAACGCATATCCCATCGTCGCAATGTTGCATCTCTGTGCCTGTTTTACAAGTATTTTAGTGGAATGTGCTCTTGGTGCCTTCTCGACGTACATATCTCTGACAAACCCACTTAGCAACAAAATCACACCCCTTCAATGTTGAGGTCCCTCAATGCCAGAAAGCTTTCTACTCAAATAGTGTCTTCCCTCGAACAGCTAGATTTGGAATTGCCTTTCTGCTACCTACTTTCCTGGCTGTACTGATATGCAGAATATATAATATATATAATTTGAATATAGAATATATATAATTTGAATATAGAATATATATAATTAGAATATATATAATTTGAATATAGAATATATATAATTAGAATATATATAATTTGAAAATATATATATATTATTTACACTGGCCAAAAATGTGGTAGAAATAATCAAACTGAGAATGGTAGAGGAATTATTAATTGTCATCTAAAAAAAAAAAAAAAAAAAAGTCTGAAACAGGACAATCGATTTGTTAACAGTAAAACCTTTTATAAAAGGACAACACCAAAGCAACAACAACATTGGGACGATGATGAGGATGACATTAATGACAACATCAACACCACAATACTCACAGTCAGTCTCCTCTACAGAGTGGGTGGGTTGGAGAATGGAAGAAAAGGAACAAGCAAAGGGAGGTAAATCATAACACGAAAAGGCAAACAAAAAAAAAAATCACAGAAAAAAAAACAAAACATTTTTTTTTAAATAATAAAAGATTCAAAGAAGATCACAAGAAATTCCTAACAAACTTGGATGCAAAATTTTTATATTTTTGTTGCAATAGATTACAATATATGTAAAATAAATTATACAAAATAAAATTATGTATACAAGTGTTTTTTTTTTTTTTATATATAAATACTAACATTTAAATTAATTAGTACTTTTAAAATAAAAAATGTTTATATTTATTCAAATGATAATAATTTAAATATAAATCAAATGATCGTAGAGAATACCACTTGGTATTTTTTAATTCGTGAATTTATAAATTATAAGAAGCAAAGAGCTAGCGGTGCCTAATCAGAAAGCAAGTTGAGAAAAAGATGTACTGATTACATGACTAATATTACATATTGTCAGTTTTGTGTGGTGGTAAAACTGTTAAGATGGTTAATATTAATGAAGTTCAAAAAAATTATTTTAGTTTATGCAATTGCATTAGTTTTTTTTTGTTTTTTTTTAATGTGATTAATGATAAAAAAGTTATTATTGAAGTTACATTAAGTGAAAAAAAAAAACAATGCCCAAAAATATGAAGTTGATAATTTTATTACATAATATGGGTAAAAGTTGCTGCAATTTTGATTTCAAAAAAAAGAAAAAAAAAAGTTTTATTCTCTATATTTATTTATTTATTTATTTATTATTTCAATTTACTTAGAATATATATATTTTTTAAAAGTTTTTAAGTTGGGGGGGGGTATAATATGAGTACAATGCTCCATTTTAAAAATTAACATATTTCTGATTTGCCTGAAATTTGATCCACATTTATTAAACAGCAATTAAATGAGGTTCCCTGAGGTTTATGAATTGGTTATTCGTATTATTTGGATTCATTGGACTGTTGTTCTCATCTTAAGTATGATTTCCGCAAGGACCAATGGGGCAGTGGTTAGAGTACTTGGAAAAATCAATTGTAAAAGTGATATTCTCCTGAAGGTTAAAAGTTCAATTCTCAGTGTGGGCAACCGAAAAATACAATTTCAAATTACTTAGGACCCCTATACAGTCATCTTGAGTGTGATTTTTATAACGTTTCGGTCGATGTAACCTCCGATCTTCTTCAGGTGTATCTTGTCGAACTCGGGAATTTGAATGGAATTTCGAGCAGAACCCTTTATTTACTTCATGGGGGTAGCATGCTCTTGTTCCATCAGCCATGACTGGATAGAGTTCCTAAGTAATTCGAATTGCATTTTTCGGTCGCCCACACTAAGAACCCATGGCGCAGTGGTTAGAGTACTTGGAAAAATCAATTGTAAAAGTGATATTCTCCTGAAGGTTAAAAGTTCAATTCTCAGTGTGGGCAACCGAAAAATACAATTTCAAATTACTTAGGACCCCTATACAGTCATGGCTGACAGAACAAGAGCATGCTACCCCCATTAAGTAAATAAAGAGTTCCGTTCGAAATTCCATCCAAATTCCTGAGTTCGACAGAAACATTTCAGAATTCAACATTGTACACCTGAAGAAGGTCAGAGGTTACATCGATCGAAATGTTGTGAAAATCACACTCAAGATGAGAACAGCCGCCCAATAAATCCAAATAATACAAGGTTTCCTGAATTTCAATTTCTTTTAAAGAGATTTTAAGCTTAACCTCCAAGTTTTAGGCATTTATTTCTAAAATCAAAATCTTTTAATGGATTTTCTCGAAATTGAAATAAAGATTTGCAACATAAGATTTAGTAGTTCTTCTTCATTATCATAACGAAATTCAACATATTCAATTTCATATAAAACTAATGGTATCTACTCAATTGACATGTCACAGTAATGAACATATCAAAAAATTATGAAAATACAATAAGGTAGAAATTTTATTATTAATGGAAATAGTTTTCGAAGATAATTAGCGAAAATTGAGTTTTGCATAAAAAGAAACCGGAGAGTTTCAATTCTAACAAAAGGGAGATAAATACTTTCTGAAAACTGAAAACCATTTGGCAAAACTTAATTTTCACTAATTGTCTTCAAAAACTGTTTTCATTAATAATTAAGTTTCTACTTAATTGTTTTCATAATTTTGGGATACTTTTATTATCGCGACATGACAATTAAGTGGATTCCATTGGTTTTACTTGAAATTCAATATTTTGATTTTTGAATGTCGCAATGATAATAAAGACCTGTTTTAGTAGCATATATATATATATATATATATATATATATATATATATATATATATAGTGTTATAATGGAATAATTCCAGGAGGAAATCCGGGTATGAGAGCTCAATGTGGTAAACAGAGCAATAACATAAAAATATAACACGGAAATTACATAATTGTCGATGCAATAATTTATTTCAATAATCTAAAATAAAATACCATAAGGTTGAAATAAATTATTGCATCAACAATTATGTAATTTCCGTGTTATATATATATATATATATATATATATATATATATATATATATAGGACAACAAGAGTATGAAATGGATACACAAAACTATATATAGATAGATATAGAATGGATTATTTATTGAATAATAAATAAGGAGAATCTATTTAGAATTCAATAAAGCTTTCCCCAACATCCTATAATTCCTCTTAATTTTTTTCATCCCTAATGAACCTTACGCTAGACGCCGCATCTCCCCCATGCTACCTAGCACCTTCTCTACTCTTCTAATGAGAAGCATTAGGCTTCGAAATGCCCTGGCATAAAGAGTCCCTTCTATCCCCCAAATTTTGCCTGTATTCCATTATTCAATAAATGACCCATTCTATACCAACATATATATAGTTTTGTGTCTTCATTTCATACTCTTGTTGTCCTATTGTATAAGCTCCAATAATTACTGTTGAGCTTGGCATTATCCGGATAAGTCTCCTTTTGTGGAATTGATCTCGCTCTTTTCCTTTTACATTAAGATATATATATATATATATATATATATATATATATATATATATATATATCTTGATTAAAATCTTTGTAAGGGCAGATAAATATGGTGAAAAACTGTTCAATGAAAATATTATATAGCGGTTAAACTTGTTTTTTAAATTGAAAAAATTGTTAAACATTTTGTACATTAATCTTTATTTATTTTTAATCGGTTTATATGCATGCCACATTAGTACAATGGTACCAGCTTTGAATGCTACAGTTTCGGTTTCAATTCTAACTAATGGCACCTAAATACTTTTTTTTTTAAATTTTGAAATCACAGCTCTATAATGATATATGCGAAATCTGGACAAATTAAAGTATCATATTTTACGCCCAGGCACCCCTCCCCACTTGTAATTTATTATTAGTATAATGTGTTCTTTTAAATGTTTTTCAGGAAATAAAATATTCAGATTTAAACAACATTTATAAACAGTTTATAAAAGTTCAAAACAAAAATTGAGATTACCATCTCCAGAAATAAATGGCTGTGAAAAGTTACCGCTAAAAAGCATAAAATTTTATTTTCTTAAAAAACAATTTAAAAAAAAAAAAAAAAAACTACTTGGATCAAATTTTGTGATTTTTGGAATAGACTATCTTCATTCCGCGATAAGTAGGTGCACAATAAAAGTTTTTCTTCATTTTTGTTTATTGTTATAAGCGCCAATTTGGATAAGCACTAAAGATTCTATTATAAACTAACAGAGCCATAAGACAGATAATATGCTGATTATTAAAAATCTATAAGCGTTTTAGAAATAAGATTAATATTTTATTAGGGATAAAAATGAAGAGTTAATACATATTTTATTTTAACAAACAAAACTTTTTTTTTAAACAATTAAACATAACATGGGGCATTTAAATCCCAAGACATTAAAAACATGGAGGGAACACAGAAACAACAAAGATTACTCAGTAAATCACGTATGAACAAAAAATTATGGGGGTCGTTCCAAAAGTAATGCCTCCTATTTTTTTTTATTCCGGCCGAAGGGATTGCAAATTGCATTGTTATAACAGAACTTATCCATTCATGACCAGAAAGTTTCATCTCTGTTGCAGATATTGACGATGTGAAACTCTAAAAAAATACAAAAAAAAACAACCCCTGTCATAGACATGTGTCAGAAGCAGAGATGCTTTATTTTATTTTCCGTGCAAAAAAAAAAAAATAAAATAAAAGATGAACTGATCAACATTCACCTGCTGAAAGTTTATAAAACCAATGCAGTTGCTGTCAGCACAGTTAAGATGGGTTTGTTGATTTCAGAGTAGCAAAAGAGATGTGAATGATAAAGCATGTTCCGGACTTTTATGATAGAGGTATTGTTCATCGTTGGCAAAAGTGCATTAAGAATGGTGGTGACTATGTAGAAAAATAAATTCTCGAGCACAAAAGGTTACTCATTTTAATAGTACCACTAGCATCTTTGTAACTCTTTAACATTTGAATTTTGGAGTTAAAAATAAGAGGCCTTTTGGAATAACCCTCGTATAACAACGACAGTAAAAAAAAAAATTATATTCATATTATAATCTATAGATTAATAAAAGTGTACATTTTTTTTGTCACACATTCGGACGAAGAACAAGAAGTGGCAGGATTACAGTAAAAAAAATGAAAGAGGCTGACATATGGGAGAAAACAGGAAGAGGAGAGAAGGTTATGGGAGCAGGAAGAGGATAAAAAATGAGAGACAGGGAGAGTAGGAAGGGAAGAGGAATGAAGGTTTTTAAAAAATTTAAGCTATCAAGAAGGTAAAAAAACAAAAATATTTCCTTTGTTTAAAAAAAAAAATTTTTTTTAAATTTAAAAAAAATTTTTTTTAATTTTTTAAATTAAAAACAAAAAATTTTTAAATATTAAAAAAAATTTTTTTTCATTTTTTTTTAATTAAAATATTTTTTAAATTTTGTAAAACTTTTTAAAAATAAAAAAAAAACATGGCATGTCATCTTATTAAGATTATTAGGAGGCGACAGTCATGTCGTGGTTACTGACACAGACTGACAACCTGGGTGTCACAAGTTCAAATCCAGTTTGTTCCACAAAAATCACTTTCACTTAGGACTTTGGCAACTTTCACGTGGTCCCTCTTGTAAATACCTGATGTCTTTCTAGAAAGAATTCTGACAAGAAAAGTATCAAGGAAACCAATGCCAAAAACAGAATACAATTTGATGATAATGATGATGATGATGATGAACACTACTAAAAAATTTTCTTTCTTTAAAAATTTATCTAAATCTTTTGATCAATTGAAATTTTGATATAACAGTATAACGACTGAAGAATTGCCACTTCCGGCTAAGAATGTGTTCAGCAGTTAACGGTGACTTGTGAAAATAAGTCGCCTGTGTATTTTATGCATACGAAAATTTTAGGTCAACACATAATTTCATGGCAGGTGCTCGTCTGAGCTTATTGTAAAAAAAAAAAAAATGATTTCTTTCATTAAAGACTTGAAGTTTTATTTTGAAGACAAATTAATTTATTATAATTGGAATGTTTTTGCTTTTTACAAATACAAAGAAATATTTGTAACAAAGCCCCAAGCTCATGTTAAGAATGGCTTTCTAAATAATAACCTCATATAGAAAGCTATTCTCAACATGGGAAGGGGGGGCTTTATTAACTATTCTGTACAATCTTAAACCTATGCTTAATTTCTAAGCTCAATGCAGATTGGTTCAAGCATTTAACTTTCTTTCTGGCTTGTCCAATGAGAGGCCATCTCTCAGGCAAACTGATTATTTAACAAGAAATGATAAAAGGGAGTGCCTGCTAGACTCTCACTTTCTGGCCAAGAGAACACAATGCAAGCTCACTCATTCCACAACATTTCTTTCAACCTTCAAATTTCTCTCTTGGGACACGATCTCCTCCATCTGGCCCTGAAATTCGATAAGAAGCTCCAAAGATTCCAACATGGCTACAGCTGACACACATAGACTAAATAATGTAGCACACATGCACACGGCTACGTATATACATAGACACAGTTTGATTTCCACACCTGTGTAGGCAAAACATGTTCTCATGTATAAACACTTTTCCCTTCCTTTGAAACAGAACATCCATTCTTCCTTCATATATGAACTCATATCTTCCCTACAAACAGGACATTTATTTAACACGTGGACTTTCTAACCTTTTGTCTTCATCCAAACTCGTGCACGTATTCCTTTATTAACATCCGTCTCATCATATCCTTCTTTTTACGTGTTAACAAACACGAGTCAATAAAGTCGTTTGAAATGTAAGAATGAGACTGTCTTTGAATTTTACAATTTTTATTATCACAGTGAAACTTCTCTCTTTGGATGTGACCCTCTCCCCTGGGCCCTGGGACTGTCTGGCCCTGGGGTTCAACAAGAAGCACCAAAGATTTCAACATGGCTGCATCTGACACACATGGACTTAATATAACACACACAGTTTTATTTTGAATACAAATTCATTTATTATAATTGGAATAACTACTTAGAACCTGACTCGTACATTACAAACACACTCATATATGAACAGTTTTGCTTTCTTTATGAAAAACACAATCTTTCTTTTATATATATAACTCTTCTCTCTTCCCTACCAATGAGATATTTATTTAATACTGCATGGACTTTCTAATGTTTTAATTAGTAGCATAAAGATGGAGTATGGTTGTCACATCAGGGCAGGAGCTGCTAGAAAGACCTTATCCTGCATTGACAGAGTTCAAAATAGACTTTGTAGCCTAGTAGAGGATGCTCTTTTTCTTCCCTGCAACCTCTTTTTCATAGAAGAGACGATGCGAGCTTGTCTCTGGTTTATCGTTATTTTCATGGAAGGTGCTCATCTGAGCTCCAATCTAGAGCCCCCCCCCCTCGCCAAACAGTCACGAAAAACGCTCGCTAGCTGAAAACACTATCAATAATTTCCCCCACTTTTTATCTGTGCCTAAGCCTAAGCGTAGATTCCATGAACCAAGCTTCTTTCTTAGAACTGCACGCCTGTGGAACTCCCTACCTTTTTCCTGCTTTCCAGCTGACTACAATATGGTTGTCTTCAAGTCCAACATAAACAAATTCTTGATAAGCCGTTCCCCTCAAGTAATCCAATTTACCAAATTTACACTACTAACGATTACTATGATATTGTCCCATTGACTACTGTACATTCTTTAACCCTTATCCTCGAGTGGCCTCTGGGCTTAAAAAATAAATAAATAAAAAGATTTTATCCACTTATTCTACAAATACAACATCTGCTTACAAAAACACGGCTTCACAACATATTTCCCGTTCTATACCAAGATAGTTTCTTCTTATAAGAAACATCACACCTACTAACTGGGCAATTATTTAACGCCACATGGACTTTCTAACGTTTTGTCGTTGTCTATGCTCAAGGACGTATTCCTTTACAAACACCCTTCTCATACATCCTCTTTTGATCTACAGGTTAACGAAATTTACTTAATAAATACATATGTACATGGACACAGCCTGACTTCCACACTTGTGTACGCAAATACATACTCATATATGAACAATTTTCCTTTTCTCAGAAACAGAACATTCATCTTGTCTCTTCCCTACTACCAGCACATTTATTTAATGCATGCACTTTGTAACCTTTTTGCTGTCGTCGTCCATACTCATGGGCGTACTCCTTTTTTAACACCCTTTTCATCACATCCTCCTTTTATTTACATGTTAATGAAGACAGCTCAAATATTAGAATGAGGTTTTGTCATTCTAGAATACACTTTCGCTTAACAATTTAACAACAAAAATAAAATGTGTTTTTTATCCAAAAAATGTGCATAGTTAACAAAGCTCCTGGTAACAACGTAATATAGCCAGGACTGATTTTCACACTTAACTGCTTTTATTTTTGCAGATTCTTGGGTTTTAGTTTTACTGTTTGCTGAACACATTCTTATCCACAAGTTGCAATTCTTGGTTGTTATATCATTAGACCAATTTGTTTGCCAATAAAGTAATATAATTTTGGAACACAGATAAAAGCATTAAGAAATTCTAAGATAAATCAGATGTATTCAGAAATAACAAAAAAAGAATTAAGTTGGTATTTTGGGGAACTATCAGATGAAATATTTAACAGAATTTAGTTTGTATAAAAAATTCTATTAATAGTCTAAATTTTCAGTGCAATTATTTTTAAGGATTGAATTTAAAAGATAGTAAAAAAAAAAAAAAAAAAAGGAAAGAAATCCCCAAAGAGGCATGACAACAAACAAATGAATAAATAATTACAGAAAAGCTTTATAAAGATAAAACTCACCAATTTTTTGATAAATTGAATTCCAACGTTCATTGAAAGCATTCAAGTCAAACTGAACTTTTTCAACCTTTTTTTGTCTTTTCATCTTCTTCTCATTCAATTCCTCAACTTTGTTTTTCAGGAGATCAACACGAGCATCATGAGATTTCATGGATTTTAGTTTTGCCTAAAGAAAAACAAAAACAAAACAAAAAAAAAACAATTCATTTATTTCTTTTTTATAGCAACAAACAATCCCGTCTTGATATCAACATTATATTTCTCTTTATCTGTCTGTTCGTTCCACTTTTTCTTGGAAACTACTGGGTCAATCTGGCTTAAATTTTGTATGAATCATTGTTATAAGATGTAGAAAATTAAGTATTATTGTATCTACTCAATGCACAATTAGAGATTAATAAGGATTAGTCACCACAATACATTTACTCTAACTTTTTTCTGGGAAACTATTGGGCTGATCTAGCTGAAATTTTGTATGGATTTTTGTTATGACAAAGTGTAACGAACTAAGTATTATGGTATTCATTTGATGCACATTTAGGGATTAATTGGGATTAGTATTTCATGTAAAAATAAGCACAATTTTAACCATGTTCAACCTTCATTCATTTTAAGTTAACAGGCTGTAATTTTTGCTCATTTTTAACGGGCAAAAAGTCTTGTGTATTATATTTCACTATCATGCCAGTTTTATAAGCCTTACTACTTCTGTGATGACTTATGACAAATTGAACATGGTTGTTTTGTTTGTGAGACTATCACAATAAGATTCCCTTACAGTGCTAAAGGGATCCTTCTATCTGTTTTGGTTTTTCACCAGAGTTTCCTTCTATTGGATGGATTGCCTTCACCACAGCTGAGGAGCTCCATCTACTCGTTTATGGTAATATTCAAATATCAAACTCAATCTAGGCACTCTTTAATGATACAAGGTGTCTTCAATAAGTTTCCAGGTTTTTGGGGAGGTTTTTTGTACAGGCATTTAAAATTGACGTAGACTCTTGAAAATTTAGTATCTTATTGCTATACATCTTATGAGATGACTGACCAATTTTTATAATTTCAGGTTCAAATGAACAGCTACAGCAGGAATTGGAATACGCCCTACTAAAGCCTGATTGTTACAACTGGTGAATTTCAAAAATGCAATCTGGATGTGAGAAAACTTTAGAAGAATGATGTGTAATAAAAATTCTGTTTTAAACTTGAAAAAAAAAAATGCCACAGAAACGTATGGAATGCTTCAGACTGCTTTTGGACCATCTTTCATGAATTGAGCATCAGTTTTTGTGGCATAAGAGATTCAAGGAAGGGTGGGAGTCTGTGAGGGATGATGAGAGGTGTGGGAGGAGTAAGGAAGTCAGAACACCAGAGTTGATTGGCCAAATAATGAATTTCGTGTTTCTATAAAGACAATAAGTTCACAGTTTGATGTCAGTGTGGGAACTGGACACATAATTATTGATGTCGAACTGAAGATGCAAAAGATTTGCGCAAATTTTGTCCCAGCAGTTCTCAGAGAAGATCAGAAAGAAAGATGTTATCATGAACATTAAGACAGTTCCTCACCCTCCATATAGTCCAGACGATATAAGTATTTTTGCTAGTATAAGTATTGTATACAAAATTAAAAAAAAAAAACTCACCCGACACTGCTCCAATTGGATGCTGATTTCTACAGCCTCATCATTGATGTTTTCAGCTGTTGTTGCCCATTTATCGTAGCTGGTCATTATTTCTTTCAGGGCTTCTAACTCGTCATAGAACTTCTTGGCTTCCATCTCAAGAAGGACCTGGCTGTGCGTTTCATTTAATAAGGTGTTCAAGTTTTTCCATTTGTCTTCCAGTTCGTTTGTCAATTTTGTCACATTGTCATAATTCTGACCACCTTAAAGACAAAATAAAAAAAATATTCATATTAGTTCAGGTGGACCATTTTTTTCTTTTTTGTCGTAACTTGGTAAGAAAAAAAAATGAGCATGTGTATGCGCCCAGTATGTATACTCTTGCGTCAGCGTCAAACTAGGGAATAACTTTTTAAATTCATTCCTGAAATTTTATTTACAAAAAAATACTTTTCACAGAATTATGGAAAAATATTAATTTATAAACAATTATCTTTTGGATATTAAATTATGAGACATAGATTTGTGTATTAACAGCATTCTTTTGTCCTTTGTTATTGTAGCAAAATTCGAAAACTGAAATATTGAATTTTAAGTGAAACCAATGGTATCTACTGAACTGTCATGTCACAGTAATGAAAATATTAAAAAATTATGAAAAAGGATATTGTAGAAAATAGATTATTAATGAAAATAATTTTCGAAGTGAAAATTAAGTTTAGTAAAGAAAGAAAAAAAAACTGAAGAGTTCCAATCGGAACAAAAGGGAGACAAATCTTTTCTAAAAAACTACAAATCTTTAGTCAATTTATCACTAATTGTCTTCTAAGACTATTTTCATTAATAATTAGTTTTCTACCTTATCGTTTTCAGTAATTTTTTAATATGTTCATTACTGTGTGGCATGACAATACAGTAAATGCCATTATTTCCCTTGAAATTCAATATTTTAATTTTCGAATTCTACTACCATAACAAAGAAAAACCTATTTTTTTGTAAATGAAATTTAAATTTACTGAATTGGAAATGAGTTAAGATAAAAGTTATTTCTTGGTTGTCTCCCTTTCTTAAATAACGGAACAAATATTTTTTTGTTTTGCTTTTTTTAATTGTTTCTTTTCTTTCAGTAAATTAAACACACACACACACACACACACACACACACACACACACACACACACACACACACACACACACACACACAAATAAATAAATAAATAAATAAATAAAACTAGCATTCATCATGCCATGCAGAGAAAGAGTGGTAGAAAATTACACAGAAGAAAATACATGTCAACTGGATGCAAGATGGGAAAAAACCTCTACGGAGAACTGATAATTGGTAAGAGAAAAAGGAGTCACCCTCAACTTCAATTCAAGGACTCATGTAAAAGTGATATAAAAAACGTTGGCATAGACATTGGAAGCTGATTCGGCGTGACCTGTGGAAACACCAGATCAACAGCAGCAGCAGCCTCAAGAGAGGTGAAAATAAACTATGAATCGTGGCACTTGAATCAATTTATTCAAATGGTCCTTTGGAAAAGAATACTGTGCTATTTTTTAAATAGTATTTTCAAGTTAAATTTAAGTTTTACAATATCTCTTTGCTTATTAAATTGTTAGGTGAAAGTACAAAATAGTTACAATACCCCCGCCAGTTCGCCAATATAAGTGCACGCAACTGAAAATAAAATGTTTTTGTTTTTATAATTACAAATTTAAATTATTATTAATTTATTCAAACGTTCCTTTATCTCACTAAGTCACCCCCCCCTCTCAAAAATTATATATAATAAAATAATAATAATATATATATATATATATATATATATATATATATATATATATATATATATAAATTCAAGTTTTACAATATCTTTTTGTTTATTAAATCGTTAGGTGAAAGTACAGAATAGTTACAAAACACCCACCAGCCTGGTAACATAAGTGCATAAGTACCAATAAAGTAATTTTTAATATCGTATTCAGCTAAATCCATATCAAGCGGCACTTGAATGAATGGTTTATTTTATTTATGCTATACCGTAATCATGTGATTAAAATTTTAGCAAACAAAAAATTAGGAAGCAAAGGAGTCACAAATTCCCTTTTTTTATTAAATTGTTACAGTTACAAAATACTCTCCACTCCGCATGTTAAAAATGGCCTTCAAAATAATAACGTCTGATGGAAACACAGAATAGTTACGTGTCACCCCCTCCTCCCAATATAAGCAAAATTTATGTGAAATATTAAATGGTTCTTCTGCTAGCTTAATGATGGCGTGTTACTTATGGAAAAACGGTTAATTAAACTGCAGAAGCACCTGTTAAACACTATATAAGTTCTATAATCCCCCCCCCCTCTGAAAAAAAAAAAAAATGTTTTTGTAAACTGTTCATGAAAACGTTCGGTGCTTGAGCGCTTTTGCCACCACGTTATTTTTCAATAGTTTCCAGGTTAAATTCAAGCTTCACGATATCTTTTTTTATCAAATTGTTAGGTGGAAGCACAGATTATTTACAAAACACCCTCCCCACCGCATGTTAAGAATAGCCTTCAAAATAATAACGTTATTTCAGCACGGTGGCAAAAGTGCACAAGTACCAAACTTAGTAATAGCATTATTAGTGTCCTAAAATATGAAATGAAAAAAATGAACGAATCTCTTAGTAAAAGAGAGTTGTCTCCCTCAGAATAATGACAAATTGTAAAACAGCGTCCTTTCATCTAACAATTTAATAATAGAAAAAATAGATTGTGCGACTTGCATTTAACCTAATTGAACTATTTAAAAATAGCGAGGTGGCAAAACTGCACAACCACCAAAACATGTTCACCTTTGCTTATTTTTGTTTCTTTACAAGCGCACACATTTTTTGGGGGGGTGAGGGGGTTAAATTTTTACATTATATCCATCTCCACAATGACCACTTTTTATAGGCTTTCGTCTATCCTAATTACAAAGATATCATTCACATTTTGCGCAGATAAATGCTTATAGAAATATAAACACATGCATTCTACACTGTAATTCAATGCCTGCCAGATTTGTACCCACGTGCGATACAAAAATCCACTTCTCCCCTATCGACATTGTCATCAACCATATCATTTGCGGGTGAGTATGTTGCCAAAAGTTTTCACGGTTAAATTTGGGAGATTTTTTTATCTACCACCCCCAACTAAAAAAGGTGTGCTCTGCTTCGATATATGTTCTTTACATGGGAATGTTGGGGATGTCTATTCTGAGGGGAGGTTGATGGTGTCTATTCTGAAAGCCGTTCTTAACATAGGTAGTTTCTATCAATCTAAACAGTCCATACACAGTGAGAATGCCTAAATTCTAAAAAATCTGTTTATACTTTCTATTCTTATTTTAATG
>NC_136501.1:16846514-16921514 GCF_053919585.1 Euprymna scolopes
CCTATTTCCGTTTAGGTTCTCAACATGTAAATAAAAGCTGATCACACTCTGTCTGTCTGTCTGTCTGTGTTTTATTGAAAAAGCCTTTCCACATGTTTTTCATTTTTTTTCATTTTCTTTAATCATCAACTTCCACAAAGTCTATACAAAGTAAGGAATTATTTGATTAATTGACTTTAATGACTTTATAACTGTCCAACAAAGAATTCATCATCACTGATCGCTAAACATTTGCAAATAATATTCTCTAATTACATAAATTTGTATATAATTAACCCTTATCATCGAGTAGCCTTCGGGCCTTGATAGGTGGTGATTCCCAAAGTGAAAAAATAAAATATATTATATTAAAATAAATAATGAAAATATAACAGATTTTATCTCACACTTCTGAAAGATATTTACGTTTTATTTATTTTTACACTTATTCAGCCCCAAACAAGGCACAATGCTACATGCAAGTAAAGGGCAACTATCTGAACTATGTCTACATTCATATCCCACTTGAACTTCTGCATGTCAGTACAATCAGGGAAGCAGTGGTTCAGAAGGGAATTCCAAAGTTTAGCAGTTCAAGGGAAGAAACTATTAAAAGTAGAAGGCTTTCCAGCATCTAATAACCTCAACAGTGAAGGGGTGGGATTTTGCTGCTTGTTGGGTTAGTCAGGAGTATGTACATTGAGGGGGGGGGGAGTACAAGTGCTTTGTGTTTGTCAGAGCATCCACCATTAAAATACTTGTATAACATGCAGAGGGATCCAACATTTTGACGATGGGACAGAGGTTTCAGTTTGGTTGATCATATGGGACCTAATAGGTTGGCAGCTCTTTTTTGGGCCGTGTCTAGGAGCGAGAGACTAGTAGTAGATGCAGCAGCCCAAATGTGGCAGTATTCTCTCAAATTTCTATTTTCTGAATCACACATTCATTATCCAGGTTTATGGTTTGTTTTTCAACAAAAAGATCCAATATTGTCTGGCTGTCCACATATTGTCTCCAGTGATCTAGATTGTGGGGACTGACCGTATCCATTTGCCACTGTTTACAGTTTTGCCTAATGGTTTCTTTCCATATCTTTTTAGGGTGCTTGGCTTTTATTGTTTCTATTTTTTTTTAATTAATTTTGTCTTCAAAATGTTGGAAGTTACTTTTTTAAAACTGAAATATCATAAATCTATTCTTTTTCTTTTTTTTTTGGGGGGGGGTCCTGTTTAAATTTAAAATAAATGTATCCTTCCTAGTACATTTTTAGCAAAAACGATATTACCCTAAATTATCTTTAGCTAGAGGTGGTGGTGCTATCTCTATATAGTCCTCTTACTATTAGAGCTTATGTTGAGACAAATAAATTTATAATTATAAATTTCAGTTCCAAAAATTTAACATTCACAACAAATAGGTATACAATCGTTTCTAAGATGATTAGAATTTTTAAAATTTTTTATTTTTTTTATTTTTTAATTCCAATATGTCTATTATTCAGAAAAAAAAATTGGATCAAGTAAAGATTAGATACCCCAGTAGCAGACGACAAAAATAGGTGCACATTTCAAGTGACACCGGTTGTTCGATCTTGACATTGCTGTTGGTTGTTTGTAAACCCGTCAAATGGCAGACATGTCTGAATGTTCGCAAGCAAGATTTTAAAAAAAATATATTTACAAAACTTTTAAAGATTTAAAAGAAAAAAATATATATTTACAAAACATTTTCTTTAATATTAAATATTTACAAAACTTTTAAGGATTAAAAAAAAAAACACTTTTTTCTATTTACACAAAACTTTTTAATGTAAGTAATAAAACGAACGTATTTAAACAAAATATATTTAAATAAATTCGTGTCTTTCTCAGTGCGTTCTTTTTATATATTTACAGAACTTTTTGATAAAACTATTAATAATAATAATATAAATAAAAAAATAAATAAATGGTAAATTTTTACGACGTGCCCCAGCGTATTATAAACACTCCAACCTCCCTATGTTCAGAACAGCTTTCGGAATAACACCCCCAACCTCAAAGGCCGTTCTTAACATGAGGAGGTTGGGAAGTGTTTATTCCGAAAGCCGTTCTTAACATTGGGGTGGTTGGGGTGTTTATACTATGCTGGGGAAGGTTGTAAAATAATAACAAAAAACTTGCAATAACCCTTATCCCTGAGTGGCTTCCGGGCCTTGATAAGTGGTGACCACTGTGTAAAAAAAAAAAATAAATAAAAAAAGCAAATAACCAAATAAATAAATAAACCGACGTTATAACTGAGAATTTCGGATGATGTCAATTAAAAAATACATAATTTAAAAAACAGTAAATAAAATCCCTGTCTGAGAGTACATCTTTCAAACTGCTTGGCCTAACGTTCACAGGAAACATGAGCTGGAACAATTATATTGAAAACATTGCCAGGGCCGCTGCAAAAAAGGTAGGCTCTCTCTACCGTGCTAGAAAACTACTGACACCTGAAAATATCCTGTATCTCTATAAGGCCACCATTCGCCCATGTATGGAGCATTGTTGTCACATCTGGGCTGGTGCGTCTACTACTAGTCTCTCGCTCCTAGACAAGGTTCAAAAAAGAGTCGCCAACCTGATAGGCCCTGAACTGGCATCTAAGCTTCAGCCTCTGTCCCATCGACGAAACGTTGCATCCCTCTGCTTGTTCTACAAGTATTTTAATGGTGAATGCTCTGACGAACTGCAGACACTTGTGCCCCCACGACGCAGACACCCTCGACAAACCCGACAGGCAGCTAAATCTCACCCCCACACAGTAGAGATCCCTAGATGTAAAAGATCTTTCTACTCCAGTAGTTTCTTCCCCAGAACCGCTAGACTCTGGAATTCCATTCCAGGATCCTGCTTCCCTAACTGTACTGACATGCAGAAGTTCAAGTGCAACGTGAACCGACATCTTGCTGCCCAAATCCCTACATAGTGCCCCAGTAGTTGCTGACCCTGATAATAGCCCCCTACACCAAAGTGGCAATGCACCTTGTTTGGGGTGAAAATGTAATAAAAATAAAAATAAAAAAAATAAATAAAAAATTATTACCAAACTTTTTAATGGCAGAAACGAATATAAAATAACTGACTTGTTCGGATTTTTGCGACCAAGATTAATTTTTATGTACAGTGTGTGTGTGTATCTTTCTTTGTGCGCTTTTAATACAATTCAATATTTATTTAAAGTGCGATGTATGTAGGCGGTCAGTGAAAGGAAAAATCCTTCTAGACCGAGGCAATTTTTATGCATAATAAAATCACAAGTATAAACAACCGAGATTTAAAAAAGTATATTTTATTCACATATCTTTTATAAGTTTTATTTTTATAAAGATGAAGTGTAGTATCACAAGATACAAATCTTTTTATAATTTTTATTTTTATTTAAAAAAAAAAACTCGCTATTTGCTTAATTCTCCATAAAAACAAATTAAGTACAAGTAAGTTTAGCGTCCGAAATTTTCAGTTTTTAATGTTTTGCAATTAATATAGTTCATTCTTTTTTATTTTTATTTTTATTGTAATTATTAGTTTTATTAAGGTTCTGTAAATATATGAAAAAACGCACTGAGAAAGACATCCATTTATTTAAATATATTTTGTTAAATTTTTTTTTTTTACACAGTGATCACCACTTATCAAGGCCCGGAAGGTACTCAGGGATAAGGGTTATTGCAAGTACATTACGTTAGTGTGGAGATTTGATGAAGTGTTTACTTAAGGGGGCGGTTCATTAGGAATTTGTTAACATTGGACTTGAAGACATCCAAGTTGTAGTCCGGAGGGAAGCAGGCAGACGGAACAGAGTTCCACAGGCGTGCAGTTCTAAGAAAGAAGCTTTGTTCATGGAATCCGCGTTTTGATTTAGGCACAGATATAGAGTGAGGAAAATTTTTCACAGTGGATTCAGCTAGACGGGTGTTTTTCGTGAAAGATTGGCGAGGAGGGACCAGAGATTGGAGTTCAGACGAGCACCTGCCATGGAAATAACGATAAAACAAGGATAGGCTCGCAACGTCTCTTCTGTGGGAGAGAGGTTGCAGGGTAGAGAAAAGGGAATCCCCCACTAAGCCACAAAGTCTATTTTGTACTCTGTCAAGGCAGGATAGGCTGTTTTTAGCAGCTCCTGCCCAGATATGGCAACAGTATTCCATCCTTGGACATACTTGGCTTTTATATAGATAGAGAATTGCATCAGTAGTGAGATATCTTCTGGAGCGGTAGACGGATCCCACCATCTTTCCAGCGACCTTGGCAACAGACTTGATGTACGTGTTCCATTTCAGATCAGGAGTAAAGGTCAAACCCAGAAGCTTGTCAAAACACGGGGCCTCACCCAGACGAGAGCCATCCATCACAATTGATGCCAGATGGGGATCAGAGCGTTGATGATGTAAGGATAGGAGTTTGGTTTTGGATGCATTAAAGGTAACCAGCCACATCTTCCCCCACTGAACCACGCGCTAGAGATCAGAGGAGAGAGAATCAGAGAGAACTTTGTCATTTACAGCTTTTGATGTGTTGCCGTAGATGGTCGTGTCATCAACATAGATGTCAACGAATGATTTAAGTATGTGTTTAGGGAGGTCATTGATGTAGATCAGGAAGAGAGTTGGGCCCAGGATTGACCCCTGAGGGACTCCAGTATTTATATTGCAGGCCTCCGATTTTTGTCCATCTACCATTACTCTTATGAGCCTATTGGAGAGAAATGATTTAATGATTGAGAAAACATTTCCAGTTATACCGTAGCTGGAAATCTTGTGAAGTAGACCCTTATGCCATACCTTGTCGAAGGCCTTTGATACGTCAAGAGCAATTGCCCTAGAAAGGAAGCCTTTGTCAAGAGATTCACTAATCCTGTGGGATATAACCGTCAGCACATCTGCGGTAGATCTTGCAGACCGGAAACCATATTGTGTGTCACTAAGAAGGTTATTCCTGCTGAGGTGGTTGACTATTCTCTATTTAATATGGATTCCAGCAACTTACTCATAACACACAAGAGACTTATAGGTCTGTACTGAGAGGGAGATGACTTATCACCTGAATTCTTAAATACAGGGCAAACTGATGAGGTCTTCCAGGGAGTCGGAAAGCACTTCTCCTTAAGGCAGCGCTTAAATAGTTTCGTAAGTATGGGAGCAAATTTGCGTTCGTTTGTTATTTACACAAAAAAGTTTTGTGTAAATAGAAAAAAGTTTTTTTAATCCTTAAAGTTTTGTAAATATTTAATATTACAGAAAATGTTTTGTAAATATATATTTTTTCTTTTAAATCTCAAAAGGTTTTCGCAAACATTCGGACATGTCTGCCATTTGACAGGTTCACAAACAACCAACGGCAATGTCAAGGTCGAACAACCGGTGTCACTTGAAATGTGCACCTATCTTTGTCTTCTGCTACCGGAGTATCTAATAACCAAAAACTTGCAATAACCCTTATCCCTGAGTAGCTTCCGGGCCTTGATAAGTGGTGACCACTGTGTAAAAAAAAAAAAATTTTTTTTAAATGACCAAATAAATAAACCGACGTTATAACTGAGAATTTTGGATGATGTCAATTAAAAAATACATAATTTAAAAAAAAGTAAATAAAATTATTACCAAACTTTCTAATGGCAGAAACGAATATAAAATAACTGACTTGTTCGGATTTTTGCGATCAAGATTAATTTTTATGTACAGTGTGTGTGTGTATCTTTCTTTGTGCGCTTTTAATACAATTCAATATTTATTTAAAGTGCGATGTATGTAGGCGGTCAGTGAAAGGAAAAATCCTTCTAAACCGAGGCAAGTTTTATGCATAATAAAATCACAAGTATAAACAATCGAGATTTTTAAAAAATATATTTTATTCACATATTTTTTTATAATTTTTATTTTTATAAAGATGAAGTGTAGTATCACAAGATACAAATCTTTTTATAATTTTTATTTTTATTTAAAAAAAAAAAACTCGCTATTTGCTTAATTCTCCATAAAAGACAAATTAAGTACAAGTAAGTTTAGCGTCCGAAATTTTCAGTTTCTAATGTTTTGCAATTAATATAGGTCATTCTTTTTTATTTTTATTCATTTTTATTATAATTATAATTATTATCATTAGTTTTATTAAGGTTCTGTAAATATATTAAAAAACGCACTGAGAAAGACACCCATTTATTTAAATATATTTTCTTAAAATTGCGTTCGTTTGTTATTTATACAGAAAAGTTTTGTGTAAATAGAAAAAAGTTTTTTTAATCCTTAAAGTTTTGTAAATATTTAATATTACAGAAAATGTTTTGTAAATATATTTTTTTTCTTTTAAATCTCAAAAGGTTTTTGCGAACATTCGGACATGTCTGCCATTTGACAGGTTCACAAACAACCAACGGCAATGTCAAGGTCGAACAACCGGTGTCACTTGAAATGTGCACCTATCTTTGTCTTCTGCTACCGGAGTATCTAATCTTTACTTGGTCCAAAAATTTTTATGTCTAAACGATGCCATTAAAATTAGGTTTAAACATTGAAATACATTTAAAAAAACAACAAAAAAAAACTGTATAGTTATGTGTTGTGGTGTAAATGTTGAATGGAATAACAAGAAGACTTGGAAACAGTGAAATAAATAATATATTAACAGAAATACAGATAAGTATGTTAGTTAAGTGAGAACTCCGCTCAACTAAAAGACAAGTAATGTTACGACTCTCTCCTTGGGTCAATACTGACTGAAAAGCAAAACCTGTTTACTGGAAATGATGCCAGAAATAGTCCATCGTCAGAATCTGTAGGATGCCACGCTAACAGTATGAAAAAATCAAAACAAAAAATAAAGACTTCCAGACAACGCCGGGTAGCTACAACTCAAAGTAAATAAAATAAAAAAAACACATCTTTTTTTTCATACCTTGAGATTCTTCACTTGTTCCACAACCTGAGGAGGATCTTGCAAGTCAGCGGCTTTCATTTTGTCAAGTTGCTGCTCCTGATTTTGCAACCAATCGCAGAAGACTTCCAATTCCTCACTGTAGTACTGCCATTTTAAAAGAATATTTTGCAACAGTAACCATCGGTCTTCTGTCCAAGAACAAATATCTGTCCAACGTTTGCTAAGTGATTCAAGTTGTTGCTCCAAATCTTCACATGCTAAAAGATAAAATAAACTCCGGTGACAAACTTAAAAATGAGACAAGTAATTAAGGCTAGAGAACATATCAATTTTCATGGCAAGTGCTCGTCTGAGCTCCAATCTATGCACCCCCCTGGCCTGACTTTCAAGAAAAACACTTGTTTAATTGAAACTACTATCAAAAATTTCCCCCACTCTTTATCTGTGCCTAAACCTAAACGTAGATTCCATGAACAAAGCTTTTTTCTTAGAACTGCACGCCTGTGGAACTCTCTAATATTTTCCTGTTTTCCAGCTGACTACAATTTGGTCGTGTTCAAGTCCAATGTAAACAAGTTATTGCTGAGACATCCCCTTAAATAATTCAATTTATCAAATTTCCACTACTATTATGATTACCACGACATTTTTCCATTGACTACTATACACTCATTAACCTTTATCCTCAAATGGCCTCCGGGCCTTGATAAGTGGTGACTCTTTTGTATAAAAAAAAGAAGACATAATCTATGAGGAAGACAACGGAACCAGGCATAATTGATCATGTGTGAAGGAAACAAAAGGAATCCATCAATACCTGTCAGATGAGGTTAACATAACAGTGCAACACCGGAAGATCAGAAGTTCCAAAAACGTAACACATATGCTGGGCTGGGATCAAATTTTGGTTTATCTTAAATAGGATAGCCCCTAGTGTAAATGTGGTATTGTGGTGACTGATATGACTTTAGTTAAGAGTAGGACAGGCATTTTTATCACGTTAGACCAAAGATGGTCAATGAGCTATACTTTCGACACATTTCTGATATCCTTAAGCCTAATTTGTTTTATATGTATTTTTAAAAATATTTTCTGCAAATAAATATTTCAGAGTGTAGTATCTGTTCTGTTCTTAAGAGAGATTTTCCTTGACTGGGGCAATTTTGACTTTTACCCCATCCATAATGCCCCCATTTTGGAGAGCTCAGTATCTCTCACATAAAAACCGCAAATATATACAGAGATCTTAATCAGACTAAGTATAAGAGATGAATACAATATGAAACGTGACAATTAAAAATGGAAATTCCAAATAATAGCAAAACTAGAAAGATGATGATGATGATGATGATGATGATGATGACTTTAACAAATTAACATGGACAACATTTTACAAATCTTAATTGCAATATGCATAATTCTGGATTTTCCTATGGAAACAGTATCTCTCACCATCTTTATGTATTGATAATACTGGATCTTTCCAGATCTTTTTGCCTGTTTTTTTAATACTTGGCTTTTAATGTATTCACTGATTTCTTACATTCCCCCCCCCCATTTTATAAACCTTTGCATAAAAAAGTTTTTTCTTTTTTTTAATCGTTTATGACTAGTTTTCATGTAATGCTGTTTCAATTAATGCCAGTACCAACAAATTCATAGATTCACTATAATATTCATTTGCTAATATTTTTCCTCTGATGAGAAGAACGTATTTCTTTGAAACTCCGCAGATTAAAGAAATTTCAATATACCTTTTTTGAGTATTTTATCAGACAATAAATTTATGTAAAATATATTTTTAGAGTCTTTAATTTTTTCTTCTATATATGTATATATAGATTGGTTTCTTTCGTCTTCTCTCTCTCTCCTTGTCAAACTCTTTCTTTCCTCGCTTTCTTTCAGTCATCATCTCTAACCATTTAGTTTTTTCCATTATAACAATCTAATATCATTAAAATAATTAACTTGAAAAAATTTGTACAAAAAACAAAACGTTAAAGAAAGTCATTTAAATGAACTTACCACTTTCAGAGTTTGTATCATCCACCACAACGACCATGTTATGTAAGGAGTCAACAAGCTTCTGTTGTTGTTCTACGGAAGACTGTAATTTCTACAAAAAAAGAAAAAAAAAAAGCAGTATTAAAGTCTAAACTTTATTATTATTTGCTGCATGTAAATTTCATGGTATTATTATTTCCCATTCATTTTACTTTGACTAATTATCAATTTAAAAAATCAGCTGCATTCATCAAATATTGCTTAAAGTGGAGATATAATTTTTTTTTTCTTTTTCACTTTTATTAATTTTAGAAATTTTAAATCAAAATGCATTCCGATTAATTTTTTTTTAATCAGATTTGCAAAATGTCGTTCAATGCCTCCGTTCAATCCCAAGAGACACTGGATATCACCTGTAAGGATAGCTAAACTGTGAGGCAAGGGTTGCACAATCCCCCAACTCCACTTCTCCTGAATTGGCACTGCTCGAGTCCAATGGCAAGGAGATGCCAAAGATGACTGGAAACAATGCCGAGATAAGTAGAGAGCACATACGGCACCTGGAATTCCCAAATGGTCACCCATTTTAGCACTGACCAGATTCAATGTTGCTTAATTTCAGTGATTTAATGGGAACCAGTGTGTCAACGTAATTATTTAATTAAAATTGAATAGAGAGAAAAATGGAGAATTAAATCTTACTCATGTTTAATTTTAAATAATCAAAAACAAAAAAAAAAAATTCAATGCTGAATTTTGAGATAGGGAAAGAAGGGTTATATCTCATGAAATACACCAGAAAAAGATTGGGCAACTCCTATTAATAATTTGTTACTTTTAACCAAACTTGGTTGATTACCATCTTGTCAAGAGGGGAGATAATCCTGTTACTAATGTTTAGAAAACGTTTGGGGAAGGGGAAAATTAAAAGCTTGTATTCATTTCTATGAAGCCCCCCCCCCCTATAGAATGTGTTAATGTTTGCTAATCGAATAAAACAATTACATTATTTTTCTTTGACCAGATTTTTCAGTAAGATTGTTCAAAAGATTGAAGTCAGTACATATTGGCAATATTAGCCAAATATAGAAAAATAATTCTCAGAACAAGAGAATCCGAATGCCTGCCGCAGAGAATCCGAATGCCTGCCGCAGAGAATCCGAATGCTTGCTGCAGTGAATCCGAATGCCTACTTGATAGAATGCAAATGTTTATGACACTATAGAATATCTTCAGTCTCTTTCTATAAGGTTTTGTCAGGACAAGCTGACATAAGGATATTTCATCTTAACAAGTAAACGTTAACCAAATATTAAAAACAACATAGTATTCGAAGCCCAAATAAGAATCCCTCATCATTCCTACATACTTATACAAGGAATTGTGCACCTTCTCCCAGCAATACTGCCTCAAGTAATAGAAGCTAGGATGGATATTCAACCAGACTAAATAAATTTGTATCCTGAAACATAGCCAAACCAAGAAAAGACCACAAGGAAGGTAAATTATGACATAGTTAAGTGGTAAACTGGTTAGGAAAAAAAAAATAGATAATCTTCATTGCTTTACTAATAATGTTTGAAAAACAAATTGATCGAACACTTGGATATCTATGTATATATGTGTAGATTTTTAAGTGTTTGCCCCAGGAAGAGGCACTCTGCTTTCTGAGAATTTGCAATAAAGTAAACAGAAATTTAAAAAAAATCCTTTGTAATTTGTAATTAACTATTTAATTTAGCAGCAGAAGACATAAATAAATTAAAAAGTAAAGACTGTTTTTTTTTTTTGTAAAGTTGCATGGTAATAATAAAAGTAATGAAAAGAATATGTCCAATGTAGAATAGTAATTGCTTGGTTATGAATATTTGCCATTTTGTAAATGACTGCTAAATAAATAATTTTTACTAGCGGGACCTGGGGAAATTCCACAGTGGACTCTTTCATATGTAATATATTGATGTTGGCATTCTGTTGATGTTCAGTGTAAATGGAGATGCCCTGATATTATTGTAGCTCTTTTGTTAAAACTGCAAAAGTATTTATCTAAGCTAGCACAAATACCCAGCATAGCCCAGTCGTAAAGTACGCTTAAATATGATATTTTAATTCTTGCAGATTTCGTAGAGTTAATGGTCTATCGATTTTTATACATTATAAGGTTGTGATTTCAAAAATAAATATGTCCATATAACTTGGATGTATCAGCTTGAATCGAAACTGAAACCAAAACTTATGGACAATTCTTGATAAAATTATTTATAAAAAAAAAATAGATTACTTGAGTGCCATCAACCATAATCGATATCAAAACCAAAACCAAAATTTATTAAGAATTCTTGGTAAAATTATTTATTACAAGAAATGGAAGTTCATAACAATTAAACGAGAGTCACTCGGATGTAAGTGTAACACACAAAATAACACACACGCTATCATATTAATATATAAATTGTAATTATAAAATTCAAAGACACTTGCTTTATGTTCATCCACTTGATTTTTGATGGTTTCCAAGTCTTGTCCAATTGGTTCTTGTTTCAGACGTGTTTCTTGCATCTCCGTTAGCCATTTGTCCAATTCTTTAAGTTGCTGCTGCTGGAATTCCATCAGAACTTTCTGCAATCTTTGAAAAAAAAAAAAAAATTAAATTAAAAAAAGAAAAAAAAAAAAAAAGAAAGTGTTTGTCATATTCAACTGACATTATCAAGAAATACTCCCTACACACTCAGGTAGATACAAACACCATTAAGAGATCCTATTCACTTGCCTCCCCACAAGGCAAAGTTAGACTCAAAATCAGTGTTTCATATAGGGAATAGCAAAAGAGGCACTCCAGAGAGGACAAAAATTTGAATTGCTCCAGTCAAGAAAGATTTCTGTTGCTTTGACTAAGGACAAAATAGAAATTACATCTTGAATTATTTATTTACAAAAAAAAAAAAAAAAAAGAAAAAGAAAAAAGAAGTAAAATAGACAAATCAGGCACAAGGTCACCAAAAGTGTGGGGTAAATAGAGATTGTAGGTGATTCTCTGTCTGTCTTACTCTTAGCTAGAATGATCATTCGCCACAATACCACATTTACTCTAGAGGAGGATTCTATCAAAAATATCCTCAATGACATTTTCATCCTAATCCTCAAAACTAAGAAACATCATTAAGTAGACATTGAAATAAAATATCAAATACATCAATTAATAAAAATCAACTTTAAAAAAAAAATGCATAATTAACATTTAAAATATACTTTGTTTCAAACTAATAGATTATCCTTATTCTAGCTACCATCCATATAGCAATATCTAGATGTTGCATTTAAAAATAAAGTTTAAAATGATATTTTTCTACACAAGGTTATAGTATTATTTATCCATTTATTTATTCCAGACTAGTAGCCTTATCTTCTAGTTGTTGTTTTATGAAGGCCAAAGGAATAGTTGGCCGAAACGTCGTCAAACAACAACCAGAAGATGAGGATATTAGTCAGCAAATAAAAAAATGGATAAATGATACAAATTACTTATCTCAATAATTAATTCCAATTAATTTAAAAAAAAATAAGGTTATAGTAGTGGAAAATTCCACTCAAAATGAAACGGTTAGAGAACATGAGGATAGAGTTTTGCAGATAGTAAAGGGGGGGGGGACAATAACAAAATTTGGTGCATTTTAGGAAGTTGATGTCTGTAAAGGTTCTCAAGATCCAAAAGATGCACGTGAAAAAGATCAAAAGTTGGCATGTTCCTCTTGCTCTCCAAAAACCGTGCTTGTACAGACCTCTTCATAGAAAGTTCCAGATTTGATTGCTATTTTGATGCACAGACATTTGATTGGTTATTACTGTATCTAAATGGTTCAGTTATACATGCGCATTTCATTTTAGTTCCCATTAAAGAGATGAGAACAAACCAAGTGTTTAGTTATATAAAGTAACAGCAGTAGTAGTAATAACAATAACGATAATAATAACAATAATAATAATAATAATAATAACAATAATATCAACAATAATAATATCAATAATAATAATAATGATGATGATGATGATAATAATAATAATAATCATCATCAAACCAGAACAGGACCAATGGAATAAAAAGAAAGAAAAAAAAAAGAGTTTTAAAATGTAAGAAAAATATAATAAAAGAAGAAAGCACAAGAAAATATAAAAATCACCATAACACTATCACCATCATCATAACAAATAATAATAACAAAAAAGAAAAAGAATAAAAGGTAAAGAATAAAAGAAGAAGAAGAAGAAGAAGAAGAATAAAAGAAGAAGAAGAAGAAGAATAAAAGAAGAAGAAGAAGAAGAAGAAGAAGAAGAAGAAGAAGAAGAAGAAGAAGAAGAAGAAGAAGAAGACTATCAATAGTAAGAAAATATTTTACATACAAAAACAAATTACTTGGACTTAAATAGAAAAGTTTACAAAAATCTATTTTTATAGGGAAGGACAATTATGAGTAATAAACAAGCAAGTATATTTTATTAAAGAAAAAAAAACGCTGAAGGCAACCTCAGGTTTACTCCTCCCCCATTCTAACTACTTGGCTACACATTAAACAAAAGCTCTCAACTATCTTGTTGGCCATGTTCGATTTATAATGCAATAAAAAGTTAAATTTTCCACTCCGCCAACCAAACTTCAATTCTCGTCTCATCGACGAAATGTTGCATTCCTGTGCCTATTTAACCAATATTTTAATGGAAGGCGCTCTGACGAACCTCAAGCCCCGTACACCCTTGACGTAAGCACCCCGACAAAGCCGACAAGCAGCAACATCCCACCCCTACACAGTTGAGATCCCTAAATGCCGGAAAGCCTTTTACTCAAATAGTTCCTTCCCTTAAACTGCTCCACTTTGAAATTCCACCCAGATTCCCTGCTTCCCTGGTTATACTGACATGCAGAAGTTCAAGTGTAATGTGAACAGACATCTTGCTGCTTAACTCCCTACATAGTATCCATGCAAATTGTGCCCCAAATAGTAACCTTCTACATCCAAGTGACATTGTGCCTTGTTTGGGGTGAAAAAGCAATGAAAAAAAGTTTCATAGGAAAAATTTTAAAAAGACTATTATTATAAAGAGAAAACCAGAAGACATTGAAAACTTTGCTCACCCAAATAAAAGTAAACAAGTTAACACTGCTTGAACATCCTGTTTAAACAAGTTGACAATTAAATAAAACTTATTTTCAGGACTGTGAGAATGAAGTGAATTGAATGCCGAAATCAGATTCTCATTAGGGAAGTGTGAAAAAAGTGTTGATGCGCACAATATCGTGTTTTCCTATGCATATTTTTATATGTACTAACAACTCATCACATCAGGACCAATGGGCCACTCGAGGGCAAGGGTTAGCAAGTTTGTCAAGAGAAACAACGTAAGGATTGGCAACAATGATTGAGACTGAACAAAAATTGTTTAAGAAGACGGTTCCACGAAAATTTATTTATATTGGACTTAAACCCATCCATGCTATAGTCGACTGTGAAGCAGCTCTGTGGTATTGTGTTCCACAGACAGAAGCACCTTTTCTCGTGGAAGCTTTGTTTATCGTTAGGTACACAGGGAGAGAAAATAGAATTATTAACAGTACTCCTATCTAAAAGAAAAAGAACCTCTTGACAATATGGCGGGTTTAATATAAGATTTTAAGTTGTTTTTCACCAAAAGAAAAAGAAAAAAATCCAAGTTGAAAATTTTAGTGAATGAAATTTTTTAGTCCTATTATCAATTTCTGTTTTTGTTTTTACATGGCTAAAATCTGAGAGACATTTTTTTTTAATTAATCGATCACAATAAAAGTCGTATTCGTGTTTGTTTGTTCACAATTTGCTTAATATATACCAAAGGTCCACCGTTTCACAAATCAATATTAATATTAAAAACGGACTCTTCTATACTTTTATTCCTGCATGCTTTCTATAAATAAGGAATCAGCATTCAAGAAGTTATCTCATTTGCATATTACATTAACGAAAATCTGTTTTAATAATTAGCTCTAAATTTTTTATGGAAAGTTATAATAGAATTGTGTTAAGTATTCTATTTAGAAATATTATTTAAAGTTTATTTATTTAATTTAAATTTATTTTTCACTTTTTTTTACTTCAGTAAGTTTTAAGAGACCTCAAGGGGGCTCCCTCCTGGAGCTAACTAACACTTAATTCTGTTACGGTTTAAGTTTTAAGATACCTCAAGGGGGCTCCCTCCTGGGAGCTTAATTCTGTTATGATTTAAATTTATATCTGATGACTCTTTTAAGAATAGATGCTGTTCCCTTTTATGGCTGCTATTTGTATTTCGTTACAGCTTGGTTGTCCAGGGATTGCTTCTAAATATTTCTGAAGATTATTTTTTATTAATTCAGTTGTTCCTATCACAACCGGTATAATGTTTATGTCTTTCAGAGACCATGTCGTTTTTAGATCATTTTTTAGATCCTGATATTTTGTTATCTTTTCCGTTCAGCTCTATTCAGGCCAAAATCATTTGGAACTGTGACGTCGACAATAAGAGCAGTTTTTTTAGGCTTGTTTCCATATTACAATATCTGGTTTGATGGCCTTGTCTTTTATTTATCTACCCACCTGTATGTCCTTGTCATAGAACACAGTCACGTGTGTGTGTGTGTGTGTGTGTGTGTGTGTGTGTGTGTGTGTGTGTGTGTGTGTGTGTGTGTGTGTGTGTGTGTGTGTGTGTGAATAAACGCTGATATTAATACATCTATGTTAACATCAACTAATACTCTAATATGTATCTGAAACCTGGCTTATATTTTATCCTTAAAAACTTTGTCAGTAGTTATTGTACATTTCATTTGCTATTTATTTTCAAGCCTTAATAAATAAATGTTTCGTGTTACTTAAAATTCGTGGTTCATAAATGGAATCAGGAAAGATGGTCATGTTTTTAAATGACTGTGTGAAAGCGCAAGGGTTAGAATGACCCTTCCCCTTCTCTTCCCCCCTCCTCTTTATTTACAAATCTGGAAATGGCTAAAAGGAGATGGTACCTACATGGAAATTGAGAAAATTATATTAGGGAGGGATCAGATGCCGTCAGAAGACCGGATTACTTTCTTCGCTATAACTACGATATATAAATTCAACCCAGTTTTATAATAAAAAACAAGGGTACTTGTACGGTTTAATCAAGGCATTAAAAAATGAAAATATCGAAAAAAGATTATATTGTACGTATCCGTTTTGGATTGAAGATCTCCAAAAAAAAAAAAAAAATTTACTTAATTTAATCGAGTAGTGTTTTTGTTGTTTTTTTTACAGCGGAAAAACACGTTTTTATGAGAGCACGTTGAAGGTAGTCATCTTTGAATTTTTTTTAATTTTTGTTTGGATTTTAGAAAAACCACGGGGAGATAACTCAATTTAAAGCGCCGACACTCCCTCCCCATCTTTAATACTAGCTTTTCTTCCTAAAAATCGAACCTTTTGCTCAGTATCATAACAAATTGTTTTTTGTTTTTGTTTTTTCAGCGAAAAAACTACTTGATGAAATTAAGTGAATTTTTTTTTCTGAGAACTTCATTCCATAACGGATACGTACAAGTTAAACTTTTTTCAATATTTTCATTTTTTTTTAATGTCTTGATTAAATTGTACAAGTACCAAAACAAGATCTAATCAAAGATGGTATTTCCAGAGCCATGACACTGGTGTGTATCGAATAAAAGTAGGTGAACATTCGTTAAAGTAAACTTACGACAGATTTGCTTACATTTTTTTTTTTTTTTTTTTTTTACTTATATCTGACTTAAATATTTACAAAGATTTTGACAATGAACAGCTGTTAGATTATTTGCAAAAGCAAGCAAAACATCGGATATTGCTTGATATTAAAAGATTGAAAAAATCTGTTCGTTTGAGAAATTATTTAGACTATTCAAACTACTTGTTCTTATGCTGTGTTATATTGATTAATCGGACTATTAGCACAACGTTTCGGTCGCTGCAACCTGCGACCTTCTACGGGTGTTGAAAATCTACTGAAGAAAAGAGGGTTGGCTCTGCATTACAAAAAATTCGAACCGTGGGTTTGAGGATGGGTCCGTAGATTATAAAGAGGGTCACTAAGATATTTTTTAAAGGCTTTGCTGTGGCTCAATTTTTCAGGATATCTATACTAACAGTTAATATTAGTGTAAAAATGTTTTACGAAACAGAGGATCTTTTTCCTCAGTAGAGAAAAAGAAGCATGTTTTCACTACCTGAAGAAGGTCGCAGGTTGCAGCGAGCAAAACGTTGTGCTAATAACATGCAAGGTGAGAATAATAGTCCGATTAATCAACATGGCACAAGCATTCACATCTCAAAAAATCAGAATTACTGTTCTTATCTTCAATATTATTCACACAACGTTTCGACTTCTATAATCTATT
The DNA here is from genome assembly GCF_053919585.1 of Euprymna scolopes. NCBI lineage: Eukaryota > Metazoa > Mollusca > Cephalopoda > Sepiida > Sepiolidae > Euprymna > Euprymna scolopes. The sequence goes on from NC_136501.1 coordinate 16,863,813, forward strand.
TATATTAAAATTGGAAATTTATTTACAACTAGCGGGTGTACCCGGCGTTGCCCGGGTGTTTGGAGGTGTGTGTGTGTGTGTGTGTGTGTGTGTGTGTGTGTGTGTGTGTAAGGGGGAGGGAAGTAAAGTAAAGAATAAGCGAAGTAATAACCCTGTTTAAATATGAAAAAAAAAAAAAAATAGAAAATATTAAACTTCTTAAAAAAATCGGACACCCCCCCCAAAAAAAAAAAAACAGCGAACAAATGTAAAACTTCTTTAAAAAAGAAATTGGAAAAACAAAAAGCAAAAATAAGGGAAAAAAATGATGAACGTGTTCGGAAAAACACACACGCACACACAGCAAAAAAAAAAAAAAATGGCATAAATAACCCTTCGATTTGGTTAAGTCCATGGTGCGTTTCACCCAGTAGAAAGCATAGAGCGAAAAGGAACGCCAAAATTTCATTCTAGTTTTTTTAAGCAACTACGAAGTAAAGAAAACCCAAACCGGTGTTCCTTCATAACTGTCCCTTGTGAACGATCCCGGAAACGGTGTAAGTGGTGGCGGGGGAAGGAGGAATTAATTAGAGAGAAAAGATTTTACTACTTCCATTGATTTTAACCGACTGTGGCAGTTAACTCAGCAGAAAAAAATATAGGAATCTACGATTATCGAGGAAGTGGAGAGGTAATGTGCCTATAACACACCTCAGATATTGTGCTGCAGTTTGTGCATATTACAATCGCATGAAATGTGTTGATTTTTAATCTTATTAAAGTCAAAATCATAGGGGAAAAATGAGTTCATTTTTTATATATATATATATATATATATATATATATATATATATATATATATATATATATATATATATATATATATAGGGATAAATATTTAAAAATAAAAATTCAACCCATCATTATGTCAAAATTGTTTTTATTATTCTAATGATTGCTGTTTTTATATGAATTAATTATTTTTAATTTATTCAATTAAAATTCTAATAATTTATTGAATCAATCAAAATTCTAATAATTTATGGAATCAATCAAAATTCTAATAATTTATGGAATCAATCAAAATTCTAATAATTTATGGAATCAATCAAAATTCTAATAATTTATTGAATCAATCAAAATTCTAATAATTTATTGAATCAATCAAAATTCTAATAATTTATTGAATCAATCAAAATTCTAATAATTTATTGAATCAATCAAAATTCTAATAATTTATGGAATCAATCAAAATTCTAATAATTTATGGAATCAATCAAAATTCTAATAATTTATGGAATCAATCAAAATTCTAATAATTTATGGAATCAATCAAAATTCTAATAATTTATTGAATCAATCAAAATTCTAATAATTTATTGAATCAATCAAAATTCTAATAATTTATGGAATCAATCAAAATTCTAATAATTTATTGAATCAATCAAAATTCTAATAATTTATGGAATCAATCAAAATTCTAATAATTTATGGAATCAATCAAAATTCTAATAATTTATTGAATCAATCAAAATTCTAATAATTTATTGAATCAATCAAAATTCTAATAATTTATTGAATCAATTAAAATTCTAATAATTTATTGAATCAATTAAAATTCTTATAAGTTATTGAATCAATTAAAATTCTAATAATTTATTTGATCAATTAAAATCCTAAATAGTTAATTGAATCCATCAAAATTCTAATAATTATTGTCTACTGAAAAATATTTATCGTTTTAACATCTGTTTTATATGCTGATATGTGATGGATGGCTTTTAGAACCTAACTACAATTAACTTATCTCTGACCAGGTTTTTATTTATCCCGCTTTCTCTCAAGATCATTCTCATTACTTCCTGCCATGTTTTCCTTGATTTTCTCTTTTTGTAAAATTTAGTCTTTTAGAGCCTGACACAATTTGAATTAATTGCATGAGGCAGAGAACATTGTTGTCGTCGCCATCATCATCATCATCATCGGTTTATCTGTTTTACATGCTGGCATATGTTGGTCTGACTTTCTAATGTCTTTATTTATCCATCTTTCTCTCAAATCTACCCATATCATACCCTCTGCAGTTTTCTTTGGCTTTCCCCTGCCAACTGCCTCAGCAATCTAAATCATTCCCCTTCTGTTATATAATCGTTTACGCATGGAAACTAAATCTACAAAGTCTTTATTGGTTTGGACATCGTTTTTCTCTGATAATTTCTGGTGTAAACATAATTTTATGATTTTTTAGAGGAGGTTTAGTAACTTAGACTACTGCTCTCATCTTAGATAATATTATCACAATGATTCAGCTGATGTAACCCCCCCCCCAACCTTGTTCACATTCAGGAATCTGTACAGAATTTCAAACTGCACCCTTCGTTGAATCTTTGGAGATTTAGTTTGGGGAAAGACTTTTTTGTGGAGAGTCAGTTTTTCGAAACTTGAATCAATCAAATTGTTAATAATTTATTCAATCAATCAAATTGTTAATGATTTATTCAATCAATCAAATTGTTAATGATTTATTCAATCAGTTTTGATTAAAAAAAAAAAAAAAAAGAATTCAATCAGTTTTCATTGAAAACTTTTCGAGAAAGATTTTTAATGAAAACATTTTTTTTTTTTTTTTAGGTGATACACAAATGTGAGAGAGCGAGAAATGAACATGAACAAAACAACGAGTTCCAAAGCATAGATTCACAAAATAAATATTTAGGAGTATTGTTGGGAATGCCTGGAATAACGGACGGTGCAAGTCTATAAATGGGCCACTAGTAATCTTTTTTACTATAAAAATCTGAAAAAAAATCTTTATAATGTACGTACTTGTCACTGCATGAAAATGTCATATTCCAAAAATCACGTAAATAGATCAAGTAGTTTTTTTATTTAAGAAAATCAAATATTATGAGAAATTTTATCGAAGAAAAACTTCCCACCATCTTGTTTTTGAATGATACACTGCTAGCGACACCTGTTGGGAATATAAGATCGACTTTCCACACTATAGAAAAAAAACATTTATAAGTTTTTGAGGATGTTGAAAACGAAAATAACGTTTAAAATTCCAGCAAACGAGTATTTTCCAAGATATGAAGAATTTTACGTAAAGTGAGCACCCACACGTTGAAGCTCCTCCAACAAAAATTCGGCAAATGTGTATTTCAGCGGCTTAAATTCAAGTTTTACAACAAGTATTAAAATGAATACGTTTATAAATCTGTTTTTAATGAACAGACGACATTGTGAAAAAGTTAGTGTGCTGCATGAGTTAGTGTCAGATATCCTTCCTGACTGTATAACCCAGTATTTAAACTACACAACCCGAAATGCACCAAATTTTCTTTGGAAGTCATTTCCTTAGTGAAGGAAATATTTCTATATTCCGGATGTGTTTCTTGATGCTAAGAAGGAACGTGTGGCATAGCTGTACCACTTCATTTTCCTGATTTTTCACAGTGGTCATTAAACCCTACATTCAGCCAAACTACTTATATGAGTCTGTTCATAACTTCCTCGTTTGTAATGTACTCTCTGTACGATATGTCGAAGAACTTTAGGAACCATCTCATCAATGTAGTCGACGTATAATTTATGAAACACATTAAAACAAAAATATTTTTATGTACTTTTTAAAATCCAGTCCAGTGTGCCACCTGAGGGAGAACTGTTTTCCCCCACATCTAAAACGGACCTTGTGTCTCTGTCTGTCCTCTGCCATTAAGTAACTATCATTTGTATCATTATTATTGATTTTTGGCAATACTTAACTATTTTAATAATACGAAATCGAGTTTCATTTTTCAAAACCTCCAAAATAGACTCTCGAGTTTTATAAACTCGAAGGAAAAATAATTATACACACACACACACACACACACACACACACACACACACACACACACACACACACACACACACACACACACACAAAAACAAAAAAAAAAACAATAAATAAATAAATAAATAAATAAAAAGGACGCTGTCGTAATAAAAAAAAAATCCCCTAATTTAAAAAGAAAGTAAGACAAGTGCACCCAAAAACAACTAAAAGTAGCAAGTAACCGTTTTGGCAAGCGTCAGAGGCTAGATAATTTGGTCTTCTACCTATCTGGATTTTTTGTCCGTTGCAGTATATGTAAGTGCTTTTATTAGTTTAAAAAAACAGTAACTGTTATTTATGTTTTTAACGGAAACATGGAACCGTTCTCTAAGGAAATGTAAAGAATTCTTTAATTTATAAATCACCGCTGTTTTGAATAATAAATGATGCTAAGTATGTTATTTATTCTTAACAGGTTTTTTAATTTATTTTATTTTTTTTTTTTGCCAGTTTGCACACACACACACACACACACACACACACACACACACACACACACACAGACATAGTCGCACAAACACACAAAACACACCAAAAAAAGATGAAGTAAAAATAAAAAAACTTAAGGCATCGAACAGATTAAATGAGTGCATCCAAAAATAACTAAAAAGAAACAAACGCTGAAGAAAGGATGTTTATGTACCTATTTACTATGCCTTCCCACGGGACAGAGTTAGACACCAGGGTCGTTTTTTTAATGTGGAGAAAAGGTACAAAAATAAAAAATTGTCTCAGTCGTGAAGGATTTCTCCTCCACCGAAAGAGAACAAGAAATGGAAGTGCAGCAATCAGCATGTGAAGAACATATACTACACTTTGATCTTGACCAAAAGGTCAAGGATATGTATACGACCGAGAAGTCGGCTGATCTTCATAATTTAGGACGCTCAAAAGCAAACATATAAGAAAAGAAAGTTCGTTTCGAGATTATTTCAGTGTTTCATATCATAATTTAGGACGCTCAAACTAAACATTAAAAAAAGAAAACTTGTCGCGTTTACTTTTTTTTGGGGGGGGGCGCATAATTTAGGACGCTCTAACCAAGAAAGCGAAGCGCGTTTACAAAGAGATTAGTTCAATGTTTCCTCTCGTAAGTTTGGACGCGCCAACCAAAACTTAAAAAAAAAAATAAAAATAAAAACTACAAAACAAAAAAAAAGGTTGTCTCGTTTACTCAGAGAAGATTTATCCTAAAATTATGCCAAAACATCAAAAAAGCAAGCTGTTATTGATTACTGTAAGATTAGTTCATTTTAGCATATCAATTTAGGACGCTCAATTCAGACATTATAACAAGAAACCTGCAACAATTGTTTGTTATTGTAGCAATATGTAAGTAATGATCATGTAAACACTGCAAAATGTCATAATTTACGACAAAGCAACGGAATTTGGAGTAGATGTAAACATTGCAAGAAGCTGCAGTAAGATATTTGTTTACAAGGTTTACGAGTAGTTTATTTGTAAGGTAAAAGTAAATGTCACGGTAAGTTTTTCGTAAACGTCAACGGAAAAAAACAATGCATGGCGATACTATGTATGTAGGTAAACGCTAGGGTATAACTACATAAATTTATGCTCATGAGCATGGTAGATTTTTGTATTTATATTAACACGCATATAAGTAATGATCCATGTAGAGTTGGTGGCCATATTGTTTAAGGTTTGATGTATTCGTTTTTTTTTTTTTTGTAAGGTGTGTAATCCAGAATAATAGAATTTTATGTTCTCAGCCAATGAGAATAGCCGAAATGTTAGTGGGGAGAAATCGTTATTTTTGAATAGGGAAGTGCAAAGATAATTGTATGTGTACGAGTGTTTGATCCACTTAATAAGGGTGTCAGAGCAATTTAGCTATAAAGTTTATATATTTACCTGGTCTCGACTGGGAGCAGTGGGAAGACTTTTGATTTAGAGGGTAAAATACGGACTACTTCATCTAAAGAAGTTGTCGATCATGATGATGGCGCTTGTAGGAAGTGATGTAGGATTTTAATATACCAAATAAATGTGTATGTAACGGCTTTCAAAAGTTACATAAGATGGTGGCTAATAGTTTAGACACAATAAATTTGTATGTGGCATCTGTTATTGCAAGCCTACGGTAATTTGGTCCAGAGGGGAATTTCTGCAATCAAAATATTATATACAGGATAAATAATACAATCTGTTATTATCAGCCAGTGTCTGGTTGGCACAGATCACAACAAACGGCTTAAGAATATCTATTGTGTTCATTGCATTTGCAAATTGGTAGGTGGTAGGCTTGTAAAGATACTAAAGTATCGGGTTATTTTCAAATGGTCAGCGATCTGACCAGATTCAATGTCGCACTTTTTAATCTCCATTCACAATATGGAAGATCTTTATGGCCCACCTTGTGCAAATAAATATCAAAGTAACGCAGCAATGTTGCTAACTGAATACGTAAATACATATTAACAATCAGATTTCACCGATTTGCTTCTTAATCCTTTAAGTCATCTAAACCTAACCGTCACAGATAAAAGCGTAAAATGTATACATATTTTTTTTTTTGAAACAACAACTAATAAAGATGAGAATAATAGTCCGCAATAAATAAATTGATACAAAAGCGTAAAAGTTTAAATGTTCAATTATTCGTATCATTTAAATTATTTGGATTACTATTCTCATCTTGAACGTTATTCACACAACGTTTCAGCCGATGTAACCTCTGACCTGTTCAAGTGCATTTTGTTTAACTCTGGAATTTTTCTGTCGAACTTTGGGAATCTGAACAGAATTTCGAATAGAATTTTTTTACTTAATCCACGGAGGTAGCATGTTCCTGTTTAGTCAGCCATGACTGGATAGAAATCTTAAGCAATTTAACACTCGTTTACTTGAAACCACTATCAGTAATTTCCAACACTCTTTATCTGTGCCTAAACTTAAACATAGATTCCATGAACAAAGATTCTTTCTTAGAACTGCCCGCCTGTGGAACTTTCTTCCATTTTTCTGCTTTCGAACTGACTACAATTTGGCTGTCTGCAAGTCCAATGTAAACAAGTTCTTGGTGAGCCATCCCCTTGAGTAATCCAATTCACCTAATTTCCACTACTAACGATTTCTATGATATTGTCCCATTGACTACTGTACACTCATTAACCCTTATCCTCGAGTGGTCTCCGGATCTTGATAAGTGGTGCCTCCTGTGTAAAAAAAAAAAAAAAAAAAAAAAAAATGCAATTGTATTATTTATATCACCCCGCAATAAGGATTGGACCTTCAACCTCCAGAAAAGTGTCACTTACAACAGAATTTTACCAAGTATCTTATGTGCTATGCCATTGGTCCTTGCAGACAGTTCTAGTATGGATTCTGACCTTTAACCTATTCTTGTATCATCTTACTACTTGCGTGAGATACGTAGAAATTAAACAGTACTGAGATGAAGTTACTTAACAGAAAGTGAAATGTGACAAAAAGGAAATGTAAATATGCTTTCTTGCTTCACTGGAATGTGTTGATGGAGGAGAAAATGCAAGGGAAAATAAACGTCACGATATTAATGCGTGTTGCTGTTGCAATCACGTATTGTTACTACTACAAGCTAGACGATAATATATTGCGACTACGAAATGCACGATAATATAGAGAAATACGAGTTAAACTTGTTGCTAGTAGAAACACCGTATCATGGAGACAGGTATTGTTCCTAGTGCTACTAACAATGCCGTCTATTGGGACACGTTCCAAATGTACGTCCAGTAAGTTAAAAACGAAAACGCATTGATAAAATGAGTCTCACAGACGACTTATCAAACGATTTACGATATTTTAGACTTGTGTTACAGTATTTTTTTGTTTTAACAAAGGCTGATAGAAAAGTGCCAGAACAAAACCCTTTTTTTTTTGCATGGAGGTCACCACTTATCAAGGCCCAGAGGCCACTCGAGGATAAGGGTTAATGGATATACATTAATCATTGTGATTTTAGCGTAGTGAACATTAGTGGGAATTTTGTAACTTGGGGGCGGTTCAATAAGAACTTGTTCACGTTGGACTTGATGACAATCAGATTGTAGTCAGCTGGAAAGCAGGCAAACGGAACAGAGTTCCACAGGCGAGCAGTTCTAAGAAAGAAGCCCTGTTCATGGAATCTACGTTTGGGTTTAGGCACAGATAAAGAGTGTGGGAAATTATTGATAGTGGTTCTGGCTAGACGAGTGTTTTTCGTGAAAGTCTGGCGAGGGGGGAACATAGATTGAATCTGAATAGCAAAAACAATAAATGATGGCAAATTATTTACTATTCAGATCAAAACTCAAAAAGAAAATAGTACGTGAATTAAAGGGTTTCAATCGAAATTCTATGCAGATTCCCGAGTTCAACAAGATGCACCTCAAAGTAGGTCAAAAGTTGCATCAGCCGAAACGTCGTGAAAATAAAAACACTCAAGATGAGAACAGTAGTCCGGGTAATCCAAATAATCAATCCTCATCTCAAAACTTCATAAACATAAGTTGAATTATTTAAGCCAACTTTCGATACCAGCAATTCCCCTCCCTCCGTCTCCATGACGTTTGGTTATGTTTATAACACCTATAAACAACACTAATAGAATGTGCTACAAGAAAGGTTGTCTGGTTAAACCATGTGGAATTGAGAGCAAGCTTAACAATGTCTCCTTGTCAGGAGAAGGAGGGACTGACATACCTTCAATTCCCTCAGCTTACGTTTCATAGGATTAACATAATGAGGACAGATTTCTCAAATTTCTAAAAGCCACAACAACGGAAAGAAACAATTCATTTCTTTTTCCACTAAAAATGAAAGGAAAAGATTGTATCAGATCAAATGTTATATATATATATATATATATATATATATATATATATATAGTCTTTGAAGTTTTTTACATTTTAAACCATACAAAAAATTACTTTTTATCATTCGTTAAAAAAAAAAACATTTAGTCAGTAAGTCATTTAATCACCTGCAATCACTGCATCAACTCTCTCGAATTTACTATAATACCAATTTTTTTATTTTTTATTTTTCAAGGGATCATCAGTTGTTTACCATGAAACACTGTTTCGGGGATTTAAAAACAAAACAGTATATTACATCATGGCTCCCCAGCAGTGTTGATCAAACACCACCACCCTTAATCTTAGGAAGAAGACATGTTAAAAAAAATTTTTTTTTTGATCCAATTTCCTATTCTTAATTGCAATTACTAACCTTTTCATAGTATTATATATATATATGTTTATATATATATATATATGTTTATATATATATATATATATATGTTTATATATATATATATATATATATGTTTATATATATATATATATATATGTTTATATATATATATATATATGTTTATATATATATATATATATGTTTATATATATATATATGTTTATATATATATATATATGTTTATATATATATATGTTTATATATATATATATATGTTTATATATATATATATATATATGTTTATATATATATATATATATATGTTTATATATATATATATATGTTTATATATATATATATATATATGTTTATATATATATATATATATATATATGTTTATATATATATATATATATGTTTATATATATATATATATATGTTTATATATATATATGTTTATATATATATGTTTATATATATATATATGTTTATATATATATATATATGTTTATATATATATATATATGTTTATATATATATATATATATATGTTTATATATATATATATATATGTTTATATATATATATATATGTCTATATATATATATATGTTTATATATATATATATATATATGTTTATATATATATATATATGTTTACATATATATATATATATATATGTGTTTACATATATATATATATATATATATATGTTTACATATATATATATATATGTTTACATATATATATATATATGTTTACATATATATATATGTTTACATATATATATATATATATGTTTACATATATATATATGTTTACATATATATATATATATATATATATATATATATATATATATATATATATATATATATATATATATACTAGCACGGGTGCCCGGTGTTGCCCGGGTGTTTGGAAGTGTATGTTGAGCAAAAAAAAAAAACAAAAAAAAACGGTCGTTTTTTTTAAACTTTGACCCCTATTATGACCCCTTAACATTTATTGTTTTGCGCTCAAATCAAGTTATTAAGTTAGATCCATGTACAAAGAATCTATATCTATAATTTCAAGTATTTAGACCCAAAATTGTCGGAGGAGTTTGGTAGAATTCTCAAAGGTCAAATCGTTGAACTTTGACCCCTTAACAGCCAAATTTCTGGCCGAAACCCGATCACATAGATTTTCCCAAATCTCAGTACCCTGTATATCAAATTTCAAGTCTGTAGACTAAAAATTTACAGCGTTATTGCATAGGGAAATGTAGACACACAGACACGTTCACTTTTATAGATATATAGATATAATTATTTACAGAAAGTTTAGATGAGATAAGCCATCAGTACCGTCGGTTTCAAACCTGATAGTAGTGGACTGTTTTAGATACCCATATCAAGCTCTCTTCAGCCGATACTCATCTGTTTCCTATTCCTGTTATAAAACAAATGAGTATTGGCTAAAGAGAGCTTGATATGGGTCTCTGAAACGGTCCCCCTATTATCAGGTTTGAAACCGACGGTACCGATGAGTTATTTAAACTTTTTGTAAATAAAAATTATAAATAATACGCTCTTACTTTTGAAATTTTTTCTTATAATAGAACACTCTGCTAGAACCTTTGCTCCAATATATATATATATATATATATATATATATATATATATAAGCGCTGTATGTACCGTGCTGAGTCATAAAAATTTGCAGGTTTGTATTTGGGGGTGCATTAATTCACTGGGAGAGGTGCATCCCCGGTCTTTGCTAAGACATGCAACTAGGAGAGGAAAAGACTCTAATGTACAAACTTGTGATCTATTGTATGCTCTGTCTTGTGGCAGTGATCTACACTGACAAACATTAGCAGTAATAGCAAAATGTGGTTGGTTCTACACAAAGCCTTCACCACTATAAACAAATCATCTTTGTGGATTTCCAAACAACTTAGTTGTTGCGGCAAAACCTCATATGTCAAAATCGATGGGAAAGTCCATATATCTATTATATAAATTTTCCTACTGTCTGTGTGTGTGACGTGGTTTATTATATATAAAATCATATTGCTGCTTGTTTGTTTGTTCACAACTTAATCTGCCCACTATCACAAATTAATTTTCATACCGAAAACAGAGTTATATACACTTTTATTCCAGCATGATCTCTATATATACTATTCATTCAAAAGAAATCTACATTCAATGAGTAACCTCATTTGCATATGACATTAAGGAAATTTATTTTAATAATTAGCTCGATGTGATTGTGTGTGGTTATAGAATCCTTTCAGTTGTTTTGTTTAAAAATATTATTTAGAGTTGATTTATTTAATTTATTTTTGATGTAATTCATATTTAATACATTCAATTATTAACAGTTGACAATAATTGCATTTAAAACCGGAAGTAAAGTTATTTATTTAAGCTATGAGAGTTATTTTGCGTTTGATTTGCATAGACCAAGATAGATAAATCAAACATGTTATAAGATTCGGTGTATCTTGAATAGTATGTGACTAATCACTCCACTCGGCAATATGTTTGGATTGAGCAACACAGTATATATATATATATATATATATATATATATATATATATACACACACACACACACACACAAATTACCATTAGCATATTAAGCGATGCTCTTTGTGTAAACAAATTGAGGTTAGGTATTTGGACAATCTCAAAACATTGTTAATTCACTGCCTGCATAGCAGTAGCCGAATAGCGCAACGGTTAGAAGTTCCGACTGTTGTTTAGGCGGTTGGGCTTCGATTGTGGCTTTAGGTAGTTGCTTGTCTAGCCGCACTGATGAACTGTGAAACAGCGAATCAGTTCTGTATGTGGATGACTATATATATATATATATATATATATATATATATACTAGCAGGCCGCCTGGCATTGCCCGGTCATAAAATACACTCAAATATGATATTTTGATTAATGCAAATTTCATGTCTATTATGTTATATTGTAGTCCAGATCAAAATAAATACAAATTATCAATCCTCACCCCCCAAATTCTAAAACATAATAACAGATGCAGGAAAACCTTCTACTTTAATAGTTTCTTCCTTGAAGACTTTGGAATTCCCTCCTGGTTCCCTGACTGTACAGACACATCACTGCTCAACTCCGTACATAGTGTGCCTGTAGATAGGGTCTCGAATAGTAACCCTCCGCTTTATGCTTTGTTTGGGGTGAATAAGAGAGTATATATATATATAAAATATAAAAATAGGGATGTAAATTTTGTTCTTTAAATTCCAAAGCATAACAGATGTCAGAATGCCTTCTATAATAGTTTCTTCCATGAACTGCTAGACTTTAGAATTCTCTTCCAGTTCCCTGCTTCTGACTGTACTGACATGCAGAAGTTTACGCGTAATATGAGCAGACATATCACTGCTCAACTTCGTACATAGTGACCCTGTAGATATGGTCCGAAATAGTAACCCTTACGCCAAAGTGGCACCATGACTTATGCCTTGTTTCAGGTGAATAAGAGTATATATATATATATATATATATATATATATATATATAGTGCAAAACTTTGTTGAAATTCAAAGACTTACTTTTTCTTTATTATAACTTTTGTTTATTTTCTCCTATTTTTATCTTCACAAGTTTTGGTTTCCGTTTCGATTCAAGAGAATGCACCCAAGCTATATGGTTATATTTTTATTATTTTTGAAACCACAACTTTATAATATATAAGAATCGGTAGAAAATTGATTCTATAATGATATACAAAATCTGCATAAATTAAAATATCATATTTAATCGTATTTTATTATCGGGCTACGCCGGGCATCTCTGTTAGGTTAGATAAATACTTTTGCAGTTTTAACAAAAGAGCTACAATAATATCAGGGCGTCTCCAGAATGCCAGCATCAATATATTACATATGAAAGAATCCGCTGTGGAATTTCCACAGGTCCTACTAGCTAATTGACCTGTGGGAATGCTGAATTCATTTTGCTAAAGTTTTGAAAATATATCTGTACGAACATCAGTTTCGCAAATGTATGCGACCGTGGTTCTTTGCAACACCGACGGTCGATCGAACAATGTTTTCCCTGCTAATCGACATTACACAAACGTGGTTCTTTCATATTTAGAAAACAGGCTGCACCCTCTAAAGTTAAAGCATTCCATTTGTTGTTGGTCTTAATAGACATTTAAGTGTTTTTCCTTCTTGTGTGTCAAGAGTCACGGCTTTAGATAGCGCCATGCTCTGCTTCACGCATAATCTTCAAGTAATGTTAATGATAGATTCAGTGCTTTTCTTCCGCCAATTGTCAATACGACCGTCAACCCAAAGCGATCTTTCAGTCATTTCGAAATCAGACAATCTGCCGTTTCAATTTTCATGCGCCACGCATCTCTCTTCCTCTCTCGTATACAGACATGCAACGGCCATCATAATCTGCAGATTAAGCCTGAGTACTTGTGCTGCCACAAGTGACCCTTCACAATGAGATTACATTCCTCAAAAGAATGTCAACAAAACCGTAATAACTATATCATTTCTTTCGAACGATAACGACAAAACCTCAGATGCATTCTTCACACTGTTTTTTTTTTTTTTTCACTCAAGACATTAAAACAACGCAATTTTAATCCCGCCACCCTTCCCAGTGCTCCCAAATAGTCACCCATCTGGTACTCGTCAAGCTCATCATTGCTTAACTTTGGTGATCTGACAAAAACTGGTGTGCCAATGTGATTATCTCTACTATCATATAAAAAGAACTGTGTGCGTGCGCGCGGGCGTTCCCTATCGACTCGAAATCGTCTGTGCCGATTTTTATGAAATTTCACACGAAGGTAGTTTATGTGCCTGGCAGTGTTCTTAGATAGGTTTTGTATCGGTATGTCGTCAATAAGTATCGATAATCAATAATTGAAATAATCCAAGGAACAGGTGATTTTGACCAAAGTTAACATCTTATACAACCTAACATCACAAGTGTATTTGAGAAGTTTTATTACCGCACAAGCTGAAAGGCCTGCCATATAAAATCAACAGTATGTTCTTTGATATGGCAGAGGCGCTTTCAAAAGGAATGTTTCTGTTTAGAGCACAATTGAACAATGGCATTTGATTTTTTCATTTTAAACTTTAATTCAAGCCATTGTATTTACAAATAATTTATAAAATCAACAGTAGATTCTCTACAGTGCAATGTAGACGACAATGAGGACTGCAGGGAGGCATGTGAAGCTTCCTCCCAGTGCACCGCAATGGGCCCCCAACTAGAACAGAGAATCAATCGATTTGATTGAAAAACTAGCCTGGGTGCCAGGCGTTGCCCGGGTGTTCAGAAGTGTGTCGAGAGCAAAAATAAAAAGTGGTACTAGGCAGGCTCGAACCTGTACTGCAGAGGAGGAGAAGAACGAGAAAAAAAAAACTGTAATGTCCTTGCTGCTGTGTCCATCGCCAAACCAGAAGTGGCGAAGGTTTAAATTAAGGCTAGTCAATCGAAAAGAGGGAATGACTTTCAAAAATATCAGCAAAAAAACGACCTCTCCCTATAGAAAAGTGCCCAGTTGAGGGTGAAGGAATTAATGCTTTTAGCCAATTTTTCCATATTTGTCATCTAAAGGGTCGAGCTTCAAAATGATACTGATCTCGTGAATATCCGTCGCCTCTGTCAAAAGTTTTAGGTAGACATACATACATACAAACATTTAAACAGACAGATGAGATTTATATTACAGACTAGTCTGGGTGCCTGGCGTTACCCAGGTGTTGGGAGGTGTATGTTAAGCAAAAAAAAAAAAAAAGTGGTAGCAGGCAGGCTTGAACCCATACCGCAAAGGAGGAAAAGAATGTGAAAAAAAAAAGTGTCCCTCGCCAAACCGGAAGGTCGAGCTTCAAAACGATACTGATCTCGTGAAAATCCGTTGCCTCTGTCGAAAGTTTTGGGCAAATATACAAACATACATCTAAACAGACAGGTGAGATTTATATTATAGATGGGCGATTTCACTGATTTCAATGGCAATAAAAATATGGGACTATGAAACATTCGTTGATCATTATTCCATCCCAGGCAACGTCGAGCCTCCCTGCTAGTGTCATATAAAGCTATACAAAATTAATATCATTTCGTTTACAGATTCAGTATCAAACATACAATGCATATTCTAACATATCAACGTGTACAGAAAAGCTTGAAATTATTACTTTAGACTAATTGGTTATTAAACAGACGCAGCAAACCGTTTGTCCGTTGTTCTCAATCCCTTTCAAGTCTTCATATCACACATAACAATCTAAGGTACTCATGCACTTATTGATCCGTGCTGAAATAATAACGTTATTATTTAAAAAGCCATTCTTAGCATGGGGAGGGGAGAGTGTTTTGTACTTATTTTGTACTTTAATTGAATTAAAAAAAAACATATCATAAAACTTTAATTAAACTTGGAAATACGATTTAAAAAAATAGTGCGGTTCAGTAAGTGCATTAGCACCCAATCTAACTTTATCAAATATTCCTCAGCAACTGAACTCCAACTGCAAATATTTCCTTATATCACATGATTAAGACAACCAATCACCTATCCACCTCCTACGGCCTGACATATCTGATAATCTGTTACATACGGCACATCATATCTACATTTAAATTTAATAATGCACCACTGCCAACAAAATTAAATTTTTTTTTTTTTTTTAGAAACAGGTTACCACATATCAAAGCCTGGAGGCAACTCAAGGATAAAGGTTAATGTGTGTATTGTAATCATTGGGACAGTCGCATAGTAATCGTTTGTGGTGGAAATTTGGTATGATTAGATTATTTACGAGGACGGTTTGATAAGAACTTGTTCAGCTGGAAATTACTAGCTGCAGCCAAACAGAGTTCCATGGACGGGAAGTTATGGGAAAGAAGCTTTGTTGATGGAATCCAGGTTTAGGTTTAGGCACTAATGGAGAGTGGGGGAATTTACTAGATTAATGAATAAGTAACTTTGTATATCTAATATATAAGGTAAAGTCAGTCTCTTTATCGTTTCTTTGTCATCAATAACTTTCTTCCTACGAAATCAATATCTGATTCTGCTTGCAACAATTTTCCTTGTCGATCGTCACAGTATTTTATGAAAAATAAAACACAATCAGATTTGATACCTTCGAAAAAAAAATACTTTGTCTGGATAAGAATTATAAGCGGCGTTTCAAAACTGCTTGTATCATTAATGAAAAAAAAAAAAGAACAGATCTTAAATGTTTGTAAAGAGAAATCTTATAAAATTGATGCAAACCTATTTTATTTGGGGAAATTATTTTACCCATCTTGGGATGGGTATTCTTCTAGTTCACAATTAGAAAAGAAATGTTGCTAATGTTTCTCATGGAAAAAGTTTCATATTTCAGAAATTCATGTTTATTTATAGAGTTTGATTTGTGGGGGGTGGATGGGGGGGTGGGAGGATAAATCATATCAACCTATTCCAACCAGTTTCCCTTTTTTTTTTTTTACTGACATTTCTTGCAATAATAAAACATTCTGCGGTAGAAACTATGTTCTAATAAGCATCTTGGAAATAAGCAGCACTCAGAATTGGAGTTATATAACGTCAGTAGCTCAAGTCCATAAAGCACAGATGCTTGTTGTTACATATATGTATATTATTCCTAATAACAAGAGAATCCATTATCAAATCAATTTATATTTGGCCTCAAAATATCCATTATGTACTCATTTGGATTGGTTGTTGGTTAATTGTTTTTGTTTTACAGCATATCAACCCTTTTCGGGTTATTTAATGCTGAATCCAAAGATTTTGAAGAAAATTTTTTTAATAGAATATATTTGTTGTTTTCAAGTCGTTTTCTATTTAACCCATAGTTGGAACCCTAACAGGTACTACCACTCCGGGTCAGAGTGGACCTGGGAGCAATGGCAATTAAAGGGTGGCTCCACACTCCCCAAAGCCCGCAAGCTGGGGCCTCACTACTGGATATAGTTTACGGTCATATCCAGGACCTAATCATTTCAAAGAAAAATATCACGTAGTCAAACTAATAAAAAAATTTTTTTTTTTAAAATGGTATGTAAATTTCATATGCAAATAACCCATGGCTTATTTAAAAAATAAATAAATAAATAAATTAAAAAAACAATAATTAAAAAAAAAAAGAAAACAGAAAATGTAGACTCTATGGACAAAAAGCTAAAACAATACACCACATAATAAATGAATACATCAAACTAGTCCAAAAAGAATATAAGAACAGACACGAATGCATGAAAAACACAATGTACTGAGGACTATGAAAACGATTGCACCTCAAACATGCAGACAAACAGTAGAAACACAAACCAGAAACAGTACTGGAAAACGAAAATCACAAAATCTTGGGGGACATGGAAGCACAAACAGATAAACTAATCCAAGCAAGAAGACTAGGCATCATAATAATTAATTAAAAAACTATCAAATAGTAGATTTTGCTGTCTCAGCAGATCATAGTGTGAAGATCAAAGAGATAGAAAAAAGAAATATGTGAAACTTACCAGAGAACATAAAGAAAATACATTATAACTAATGGGACCTGTGGAAATTCCATAGTGGCATTTTTCATATGTAATATATTGCTGCTGAGCATTCTGTGGACGCTCAGGGTAAATGGAAACCTTGTGGTATTATTGTAGACCTTTTGTTAAAACTGTAAAAGATTTTATCTAAATAATCTGTAGTGTCAGAATATATTTGGTTATCACGGTTTAGCTCTAATATCCTTATAGGAGTCTGTGACATATTTCCATTGTATGGATGCCCGGTACAAATGCAAACCCCCACAATATCATTATACCACGTTTGGAGAGAACAGATACTACTCTTGGATCATAGCCAGACGACCAATAAGGTATATTTTAGTTTCACGCATGCAACATTCTTTTTATTTGAATTATTTTTTTTTACATTGGGCCTTCGGTGATCAGGAGATCCTATTTATTAAAAATGGAGGAAAGAGGCTATGACTAAAATTAGCATCTCTATATACCAATTTAATTTTTGTAGTATGTTATCACCTTCTATCTTCTATCTATAATATAAATCTCATCTGTCTGTTTGTTTGTATGTATGTATGATTGTTTGAGGTTCACCTTAAAAAAATGGGAGATAGATGAAAGAACCTGGGAGAGTCTTGCTTTGGATCGTGGAGAAGGACCTTGCGGGGAGGTGTGGGTAAGTTTGAGGCAGATCGAACCCAGTATGAGCGGCTGGAATGTGATATCCGGAAAGGGAGGGTGAAAGGAGCAGTGGATAGGCGGGGGCGCCAAATTGGTCTGGAGTGTCAGGTGTGCGGAGGATTATGTCTGAGCAGAGCTTGGCTGATAAGCCACCAGACTACTCATCAGCGCAGTGGGCCACAAAGCAGTCTTGTGTTGCCAGATCTCACCTGTGTCGACTGCTGGCGGACGTACAAAACAGCAGGTGGTGATTATACATATAAGTGACCATCAAGAATGTGCTGCTAGTGGCGCACATATCTGCATAATGTGTGCCAAAGAATGCCATAGTTCGGCAGGGCTTAAAAGCCACCTTCATGCGTCCCATCACTGATTTGTTTTCGTGTTTCTGTATATCTTTTTTTTTTTGTGCTATATCAAGTAATGGCAATGTTCGAAAACGAATTTGCTTCCATCATGTATGCTGGTCTGCAGTTTGACTTGATGCTGGCTATCTTGCTCTTGCTTGTTGCTGGATCTCAACATTTCAAACCAAGAGAGATTTAGCTGTCATACAAAGCTAAAACTCTGTAACATCATCTTTGTATAGATACTCCCTCAGACATTTGTCTATAAAAATAGTCCTGTGGCGATGGAAAAGTTGTGACGCGTGTAGGCCTGAAATGCTGGAAGCATGTAATAATTGATCTGCCATCATTATATGTATCTATATTGGTATGTATGTATGTATGTATGTAGGTATATGTGTATGTATGTTTATATATGTACATGTGTACATATATGTATGTATATATATGCATATATGTGTACGTATATGTATGTATACATGTGTATGTATGTGTATTATGTTTATATGTATGTATACGTGTATATATATATATGTATGTATGTATACCAATGACCATCTTCAGTGTCATATCTGCTTGAGCGTGTGAATTCGCTGGCAGGACTAAAAAGTCATGTTTGGGCAGATGGACTTTCAGTGACTGAGGGAGTGGCACTAGTCTGACAAGACGTTCCAATCATCATGTATGTTTGTATGTCTTGCAAAAACTTTCGACAGAGGTGACGGATTTTCAGAAGATTGGTATCATTTTGAAGCTTGACCCTTTGGACGACAAATATCGAAAAATTGACCTAAAATATTAATTCCTTCACCCTCAACTGGGCACTTTTCTACAGGAAGGGGTCGATTTTTTCGCCGATATTTTTGAAAGTCATCCCCTCTTTTCGATTGACTAACCTTAATTTAAACCTTCGCCACTTCCAGTTTGGCGATGGACATTACAGCACTTTTTTTTTCACGTTCTTTTCGAATGTTTAGCCTCAATTCCGGTTTGGCGATGGGTGCAACAACTAATGCGTCACGTTTTTTTTGGTTGTTTTTTTTTTCACTTTCTTTTCCTCTTTCGTGGTACAGGTTCGAGCCTGCATGACTGCTACCACTTTTTTTTTTTTTTTTTTTTTTTGCTCAACCAACACTCTTACACGCATTTCCACTCTCTTTTCCACCTTCGCGTCACAGGTTTGAGCCTAGCTACCTTCCTACCTACTACAACTTGTTTTTTGGGGGTTTTTTTTTGCTCAACACACACCTCCAAACACCCGGGCACCCAGGCTAGTTTTAATAAATAGGATCTCCCAATCAAATAATTTATAATCTGAAATCGTGACAGATGTACGTACGTTAAAGGTACTTTGGTATTAATAGATACAAATATTTGTAAGAACAGTCCCAAAGGACTTGGAAAAAAGTCTAGGAGAAATCAGAATCAAGGGGAATATTAAGACTACACAACAGGCAGTAATGCTGAAAACAGCTAAAATTTTAAAGAAAACCCTCAAATGTAAAAACTAATCCATATGAGCAACAAATGCTAACAGGCCACATAGAAACTAAAATAGAAGTAAGAAAAAAAAATACAAGAACACCAGATAGAACTTGCAAAAAAGTTAACTACCATCCTCCAAAAAAGTAATGTAGTGTTGGCATCGACTGGCACCACATCGACTAATCGAGATTAGTCAAGGAAGATGGAAAGACTGAGGAGAGAAAGCACTAACCAGACCTCCACTGGATGACTGCAAAGAGGACAGGGATCTGGGGAAAACTTATTGCCACCACCCAAATTCCAGAGGAGACCAATGGCCATTGCCAGTGAAAAGTCAATGGTAAGCGGCTATTGTGATAATGCAAATTCATTTACAAAAGTTATTGAAAGAGATGGAATGTACAGGAAATCTGGAGAGACTTGTCACCAATATTTTAGGGAACACTACTGGTTGCCCGTGAGTAATTTCTATGTATCAGAATTCCTGTAACATTGTTCGGGAACCAACACGTTGTGTGCAGTTTCAGTCACAAAGGAGACCAAGACAAAGAATAGGAAATAACTCCAACTCACTTGTTTTTTGTAGCAGCAACATTTATTTCCTGGTTCTCTCTTTACTGCTGTGACGTCCCTCACGTGATCGTCATCTCTAGCATCCTTCATATCTTGCACTATCCACGTCTCTCACGAGATCTCAAATGTGATCACTCTCTTTTTTATAATCCCCCCTTCCCCACTGGTGATGTCACTTCGCATGCATTTATATAAATGCATCCGTGCACATTCCTAGTGAGTACGAATAAGAAACACTATATAAACCTAAGGAAACTGAAATTTCATAAAATCTTATAAACTGCCCGCCCTTTAAAAAAAAAAAAAAAAAAAATCAACAAGTTTTTGCTGTAAATGTCTTAGGAGGAACCAGAGATTGGAACTCAGTCGAGCACTTTCCATGAAAATACAGATAGGATAGAGAAAGGCTATCGATGGTTCTTCTTTGTGCAAGGAGCTGTAGAGAATAGGCATGATATTTCTCCACTAGATTGTAAAGTCGATTTTGTAAAAGACAAGAAAGAATGCTATGTGCCGCACTTCCCCAGATGTGGCAGTAGATAAGCAAAGATTTAAACCAACAATGAAGCAAATGTGATAAATTACTGATGCAAATTTTAAAGCAAAAATTATTTGCAAGGAATATTTAAAAAAAAAAAAAAAAAAAAAAAGAGTGCTTACTTTGTTTGCCGGCTGAGCGCCTTCAATCGTAAATCCTCCCAACGATTGTTAAGCAACGCCATTTGAACTCTGATTTCGTGTTCTTCTTCTTCGTTGACCTTTTTATCATTGATCAAATCCGTGCCTTCTTTTAAGACGTTGCCAACGCTGTCTTGGTGTTTGGTAAGATCCAGCATGAATTCCTGGCGGGAAAAAAAAAAGGAAAATTAGTTATGATTCATATAAACAGTGAACGAGAAATCCTTCTAAATGGAGTCAAATTTTTAATTTGTGTCCCTATCCAAAGTGCCCCTTTTGGAGGAGCTAGATTTTTTAGATAAGTAAATACAAACGCAAAAGTGAATAGGGACAAATAATAGAAAGACATTATGATATATTATTGGCCTGGCAAAGCCCCAGGGGAGACAATAAAACAAAAAACAGAAACAAAAAAAAAAAAAAAGAAAAAACCCTAAGCAAAATTTATCCCAAAGCGATTAAACTAAAGCTGGCCTGCCAGGACACTATATATACAAATGTAGGTAAATTTGTGCAGATTTTATTGGTTTGAAAATATAAGTTCTTTTTTTACCAATTGTCATAAAAATTTTAACTATAGAATAGTATTATAATTTTCAAAAAGCCTGCAAATTTCCATGTAGTTTTGTCCCATGGAACCAAAGATATGAACATATCAATACTCAATTTGGCTACGAGTATAGTTTTATCTTGAATGCAGAAATTCTCACACAAAAAAAAATCATATATTAACACTCTTTGTGGATAAAATGCGTTTTCCTACGTACCAAAAGGAATTTTAAAGAAGTGCAGTGTTATTTCAAAATGATCGCGCACAAAGTAGATATCAGGGTGTTGAATTCAATATGCAGGAACAATAAAAACCAAATGAAACCTTTTTTATAATTTTAAGTAAAATCTGTTCACTTTAAAATTATAGAAAAACTAAAAACATGAGTTTTGATCAAAATTAGAATAAGGATTCTAGGAATAAGGTTGAATAAGGTTTAGTATCATTCTTGATTGTCGTGGAAAGTGTTTTGTTCAGGGGTAATTAATTTTACTCATTATTTTTCCGTAGTAAAAAGGTTTACAAAAATGCATTTTTTTAAATAAATAATTGAATAAAATTTATTCAAACATAAAATGTATATTGTTTTTAACAAGTTTTATAATTTTATCGCACTGAATAAAATTATTTCAATTAAATTAATTTAAATATTAAAATGTAATTATTTCATATGATTAAAAACAATAGCTTTCTGAATGTTTCATAAAAAACTCAAAAAGAACCAACACTCAAATTTCAAGATGAATTAAAACGCATAAAAACTCAGCATAACAAATACATATTCATAGATGGTTCTAAGGATAGAAACGCAAGTGTGTGCGTGTGTGCGGGGGGGTCTATCAGTAACAGCTAGGTGTATATAAAGTGACTGCTAAGGACTGCATCAATTGACAAATGCTGAAATAAAAGTCATTTTAGCATTGAACATCATAAAAAAAAAAATAAAAATAAAAAAATTCATAGATGTAGACACTAAAAATAATATAATTATTAAAACTTTATTGATTTTATGTTTTATGGGTTATTGTTTATGGTCTTGTTAAAACAGAAAAGATATTACACTACCCCTAAAGAAAGAGTTATGGCTTGGGAGAATGGTCTTGTGACCACAGAAAAGAAACTAGCCTGGGTGCTCGGCGTTGCCCGGGTGTTTGGAGGTGTGTGTTAAGCAAAAACAAAAAAAAAGTGATAGAAGGCAGGCAGGCTTGAACCTGTTCCACAAAGGAGGAAAAGTGAAGAAAAAAAAAAAAAAGTGACGTCTTTGTTGTTGTGTCCATTGCAAAACCGGAAGTGACGAACGTCAAAATTAAGGCTAGTCAATCGAAAAATATGGATGACTTTCAAAAACATCTATGAAAAAAGCAACTCCACCTTGTAGAAAACTGCCCTGTTGAGGGTGAAGGAATTAATGTTTTTGACCAATTTTTCGATATTTGTAGTCTGAAAGTTCGAGGTTTAAAACAATACCGGTTTCATCACGTTCTGACACGTCTGTCAAAAGTTTTAGGCAGACATACATACATACATTTAAACAGACAGGTGAGATTTATATTATAGACTGGGGAGGGTACCCGGCATTGCCCGGGTGTTTAGAGGTGTGTGTGGTTTTGGGTAAATCAAAACTCCCGGGGGAGGGGGGGGGGTAAAATTAAAAAAAAAAAAGTTTTGGTAGGCAAGTATGAGGATCGAACTTGAGCCCCTGAGGCAAAGTTGGAAATTAAAGTGTGAAAAAATACGTTCGACGTTAACCTTAACCACTGGGCCACCGCGAAATACTAACGGAAACATGTTTGAACTTATTTAATTACTTAAATTGGCAGGTGCACGTTTTAATCGCTTAATGAGGTCAATTTTGACTGCGGGGTAGTATTCCATTTACAGTGGGAACGCTTTTTTTTTATTTTTATTTTCCCAAGATTTAGGGGGGGGCAGATCCCCATAAAAAGGGGATTATCCAAATTGAATAGCAATTGTCTGATATAAGGAAAATATTTCCACATTGATCAAATCTGATTGCTTTCGGACATTTCTGGCGATCGCGACCGGAAAAATACCGCCAGAATTAGTGTCGCTTTTATTATATAAAAAAGCTTAATCCACATGCGGCAAGCGAAAAATGTTGAATACTTATCTTTTCAAAGTCAAGCAAATTAAATAGACAGGCGACCTCCGTTGTTAACTCGTAGATATTATGATTTATATGTGATATAAAAAGTTTTAAGTTGTGAGCCGACCGATTGCTTCTCCGAAAAAAGCTTTTTACAGACATACACAAAAAGCGAACATACATACATACACACATTTTCGCTTTTATGTTTATAGATAGAAGATAATGTTATCGTAAATATTGAGAAAATTCCATAATGTCGAGGATATTCAGGCAATTATGCCAGCGGGCGAGATAATACTACTCAGAATCAAAATTTCACCGGAAAATATGATTAACATGACCACATTCTTCCGACCGTTATATACCAGATTTGTATTGCGTTATATGGTGGAAAGGGAGATGGACTAAAACAACGGTCAAGAAAAACAGACGACAGAGGAAGATGAGAGCTGTGCAAGGAAAATACAGGGTGACCAAAAAAACAAAAAAACGGGCCCCAACTCTAATTAGGTCCCGTTTCTTAGTGTTTTGTCCGAATGAAATGAAACTTTGGTCATAACTAGTTTATTATATTCAAAACATCACATCAAAACGCTAGGGTTTTTGGCTTTTTTTTCTTCTCCGTTCTACAGCATTTGTTCTAGATTGCCTCCATTTAGCTTTTGTTTTTGTTTTTTTGGGTCACCCTGTATTTTATTCAATCATTTATGTGATTTATTTTTTGTTTAAACGGAATTAAAAAATTTTTAATATATATTCTTATACAATTTTTCATTTTCACAAAACAAAGATGCGAAATGCTTAACCATTATGCATACAACACACGACATGTGAAACGTGAAGCTGTTGAATGACTCATTAGACGCTATGTCGTTAAACGTCCAGTTTTGGTTATATTGAACAGCTCATTTTATTTACATGCAATTGAGATAACGGGACCTCACATCAGCGAGGTAGGTGGGGGGGGGCGATATGTGGAAAAGCCCTAGAGAGGAAAGCCATGAAACAGTGCATATTGTCTCCTGATGACCCTGTGGCAAAAGTAATGGAAAACGTGACTTACCAAGAAAGAAAAGAGAAAAGAAAAACTTTCGTCTATAGACAGCTTACTAATATACATACCGCATTAATTTGCATATGATGACAATGGCGGCTATGAAAAAGAATGAAGGTGAAAGAACAGGGCAGTCTTCTTTTTTGGACAGTTGAGAGGGAGAGAGAGAGAGAACGGTCGGTGAAGATTACAGTTGAAGTCAGGTGTTGGCAAGAAGAAGTTTGGACAAATATCTATTATTTTTAAATCTTGGTTTCATTCAGACCCAACATTATTTGGAGACCGAAATTAAATACCCAACAAGTGAAAATAGCCGATAAACACAATTATATACAAGTCTGTTTCTTCCAAACAACAATATCATCTGTTTGGTCATTCGCTTCATAGCGAGTTTCTTCTATTGTTCCGGTAGCAAATATATCATTCTTCTGTTGTAATGCAATCTTAAGTAGAGAGAAAATTCCTGATTTCAAAAGTTTTTCTTTGATGACTTATTTTTCTTGATTGTTTACATTTCATTAAACAATGACCTCTACAACACAAAAACAATCACACGTTTGCTAGCAACCCATATTGGCCTTCATGGAAAAAGTGGATCAAGCAACATTAAAAAAAAAAAGTTCCTTCTAAAAGTATCAAAACTAACAACAAAATTCCATACAAGAATCTACAACCATGAAAAACTACACAAAAAAATGCCGTCATGCTCTATTTGTTATGGAAGATATATTGTATTGAAATGTATTGGTTTCAGTGAAATCTGTTTTAGACATTTACAGGTCTATCTGAACAACATTATTTTGATTCTTGAGAAAAATCCAGATCAAGGTTTCTCAATCTTTTTCAGCAAAGCCCCCCCCCTCTAGAACAATCGGAAATCTACTATCGCTCCCCCTCCCCACATGCATCCTTGCATAATAATGTTAGTAGTAGTAGTAGTAGTAGTAGTAGTAGTAGTAGTACATAATTAAAATGAAAATAAATAATTGAATATTCATATAGTTTTGTCAACATTCCGGGATGTGATTCTCGAATTAATTTTTCCAATTAAAAATAAGTGTGATGTAATCAATTTCAACATGAATTGTGATTCCCAAAGGGTTGAGAAACGCCTAGTAATGTTACTAAAAGCTCTCAGTTTTTCATCGCCCCACCCCCTACGCTAAAGAACCCCAGGGACCCCTTATACGATAAATTTGTCAACGGTCCACCTGAAGTTTCGTACCCCCCCCCCACGGGCGTTTTGGGGAAACCCTGATTTAGATTGTATAAAAATAAACATAAATGTTCTGTTATTATGTAAAAGGAACTTTGTCTGTGGAAGTTTGTTTACTATGGACTCCTAAGCGGCTGAACCAGTTTTTTGCAATTTCACACAAATGTACTTTATGTACCTGGCAGTGTTCTTAGATAGGTTTTGTATCGGAATGTCCTCGATAAGAATCGATGATCAAAAAACTCCGATGAGAGAAGGAATAGACGATTCTGACTAAAGTTAACATCTTATCCAGCATAACATCACAAGTACATTTGAGAAATTTTATTACCGCACAAGCAGAATGGCCTGGCATAGAAAATCGACAGTAAGTTCTTTCATATGACAGTAGTGCGTTTGAAATGCATACTGAGCCATGATACTTGAATTTTGCATTTCAAACTTTAATTGAAACCATTATGTATAAAAATAATTCTATACAATCAACAGTAGGTTCTCTAAAATGCAACGTAAACTATTGTAGACTAAGTCACTGTAGGGAGGCATGTGAAGCAGCCTCCGAGTGTACCGTGGTAAGTCCCCAAATAGAACAGGTAATCAATCGATTTGATAGAAAAATGGGCGATTTCACCAATTTCCATGACAATAAATTATCCCCATTCAATCCCGAGAAACTTCGGGTCTCCCTTCCAGTGTGTGCGCATGTGTATATATATATATATATATATATATATATATATATATATATATATATATATATATGTGTGTGTGTGTGTGTGTGGATAAAAAAATCATTACGAAAAATATATAAATGTTTATATCTTCTCTGTATTTATTTCCTATGTGTTGATGTGTAGGAATACAAAAAGTATTTCGAAGAAAACGAAAATGTTTCTTTCAAAAGCACATAATTTCGACTGATCCTTCAGTCTTCTTCAGTGTGAATAATATATACATATATAATATATATATATATATATATATATATATATATATATATATATATATATATATATATTTGTAAATGTCAACTGAATTAAAGGAATAAATTATAAGATGGTCAACATCATGAATTTTAGAATATCATTTTTTGTCATTTATTCTATATATATATATATATATATATATATATATATATATATATATATATGAGAGAGAGAGAGATTTCACTTGTATTTTTACATATTCCTTTACAAAGTATGCTTACAAAATAATAATAAAGATCTTTTTATCAAACAATAATCATGCTGGAGAGAAAAAAAATCTATAATATAAAGCTGAATGTGTGTGTGTGTGTGTGTGTGTGTGTGGTCACGAATAGGCTCCTATATGATTGACTATTTTGAAAAACTGATTTCATATAATGTAATATAAGATGTATCGAGACACAGGAATAGGTATGTTTGATCTGGCAGAACGATGGTTCATTAAAATTGTGGGGTCTGCGTTCGCGCCTGGTCCACAAAGTATGGAAATAAAAAATTTAAAAATTTTTAAAAAAGCGTTTACAAGTGTTTTTTTTATATAGATGTACATAATAATACTTTGATAAGTATGTTTTAACTTAAATAGGGATGATATAATAAAATTGTGGGGTCTGCGTTCGCGCCTGGCCTCCATAGAATGGAAATAGGCACAAACTTTAATAAAGACTTTTCATATCTATTTGCGTAAGTATACTTTGATAATTATGTTTCAGTTTTAAGAAATATGGTATAATAAAATTATGGGGTGTTCGTTCGCACCTGACCTCCATAGAATGGAAATATGTCACAAATTTTAACAAGGTTTTTTAATATAGATCCACAGAATATTGTGGTAAGTGTTTCAGTGTGAACAGGTATGGTATAATAAATTATGGGGTTTATCTATTTTATTTTTACTTTCATCATATTTTGCTTTGGTTTTGATACCCCCAAATTCGAAGCTATCTCTTTACAACTCTTCCTTTTCATAACCTATCATACTTTCATAAATCAGAGTCCATTTTCTGTAGGCTGTTTTTGAACCCAGTTAACGACGGGTAATTTCGGTAGTAAAATATAAAATAAAAACAGCGAAGATTCCTTTAACAATTAATTCAGTATAATCGGCTAATCCACACGTGTAGCCACGACAAAATAACTATAACCCCATTGCGCAAATTCTGTTTACAATCATGCGGTGATGCTCTCTGGAGAAAGTATGCAATTCGTTTTTTTGTTTTTTTTCATATAAGAATGTTTACAGCTTTGTAATTATCTACACGAAGTTCAAATGATATCGAATCTACTGTGTTCAATTATTAATTGATACTGTTGGCAAAGGTATGAACCCACAATTTATCCTCCACCCCCAAAAATGTATGGGTAAACTAGAAACTTGTTAAACTGCAAGAAAAAAAAAAATTCAACGCTCAAAGAGAACTACGAGAGTTACAGGAGAGTTCAAAAAGAAAAGATCGATTAGGGCAAAATGTCTAAATAGTTTGATCGAAACGTTTTCTCTAAATAGTTTTATCGAAACGTTTCGTCTAAATAGTTTTATCGAAACGTTTCGTCTAAATAGTTTTAGCAAAATGTTTCGTTTAAATAGTTTTAGCAAAATGTTTCGTTTAAATAGTTTTAGCAAAACGTTTTGTTTAAATAGTTTTATTTAAAAAAAGAATTATTTAAATAGTTTTATTTAAAAAAGAATTATTTAAATAGTTTTATTTAAAAAAGAATTATTTAAATAGTTTTAATCAAATGTTTGGTTAAAAAAAAACAACTTGATTTTGTTTGTTTTCAGAATGCCACGTTTGTGTGCGAAGGTGAAGGTCAGCTGAGACCCTAATTAATTCAGAAATGGGAAATCTTCTTTCATCCCACATAAACCACACATACGTAAGGAGAAGATCCTCCATTCTGTGTTGGTTATTGTGCTTCATTTTCTTAGGAACATAGCGAAATGTTTTGAAATCAATGAAATTGTAGATATTTGCCAAGTATTCTGAAATCTGAAGAAACTTCTTCAACCAGCTCAACCTGAACAACATTTTTTTTAAATCGTTCCAGACAAGATATGAAACCATTTGGTGTAAGGAACTAACAAGAACAAAAGTAAGATTGTACACAAAACACTACATACTTTCTACAAACTCTTCATCTCACACAATCTTCAGAAAATCACTTTTGTGTGTCAAAGAATCACATGAGGACATTGCCAAGGCAACTGTAAAGGAAATGCTAGGAAATTTCTCACACCAGAGAGTATCCTATATTTTTATAAAGTCACAATTCGTTCATGCATGGATTATTGTTGCCACATCTGAGCTGGCGCATCTACCACTAGTCTCTCACTATTAGAAAGGGTCCAAATCAGTGTTTAATAGGCCCCGCTCTGTCGGCCAAGCTCCAACCCTCTATTCCATCACCGCAATACTGCATCCCTGTGCCTGTTTTACAAGTAATTTCATGGAATGTGCTCTGATGAACTCATAGTACTTGTGCCCCTTGTCATACATACTCCCGACTAATCTGACAAGCAGCAAACTTTCACTCCTTCATTGTTGAAGTTCTAGGTGTGTCAGAAACTGACCTGACGAATGCATGAAATATATTGAATAATTCGACCCCCTGTCTTTCCAAGCTTATAATTACTCGAAAAATGTAATTCAAACCCTAATTTTTTTTCAATTAAAGGAGCAAGGAGCAAGGTTTCATTAAAAAAAAAATAATAAATAAATAAAATAACGTGGTTAAAAAAAAAAAAGGTTTTAAACTTCGGACTTTACAGGTAAATTTCTAGAAAACACTTTTTTTTGTTTTAAATTTGAATATATTATTTATTGATCTTTTATCTTCGATTTATGATATATAAAACTTTGGTTAGTAAATTAATTATTTACTTTTTAATAGACATTTGAAAATGGGTGGCGTGAATTAATTCGACCCCCCTGTCTTTCCAAGCTTATAACTACCCGAAAAATGTAATTCAAACCCTAATTTCTTTTTCAATTAAAGGAGCAAGGACCCAGGTTTCATTTAAAAAGAAAACAAAAAAAAAACGTGTTTTTTAAAAAAAAAAAAAGGTTTTAAACTTCGGACTTTACAAGTAAATTTCTAAAAAAACACTTTTTTGTTTTAAATTTGAATATATTATTTATTGATCTTTTATCTTCAATTTGTGATATATAAAACTTTGGTGAGTAGATTAATTATTTAGACATTTCAAAATGGGGAGGGGGCGTGAATTAGAAAAAAAAACGTTTGTCTAAAATATTATATTCGGTTTATTGGAAAGAGTATAAAATTTCACATTGACCTTGAAAATATCGTAAAAATTGAATCAATAGAAAAATTTTTATAGATTTTTAAAGTTTAAAAATTGAAAAATACCTAACTCGTAAAATTCAATTGATTTCATTACTGTTTTTTTTTTTAAATAAAAAATGCTTCTATTAATTTTTATACAACTTTAATAGTTTATTTTGGAAGTATAATCCATAAAGAAAATAAAAAAATCCACTTTTAAAAGAGAAATTACGAGTTTTTTATATTTTATTCGCAGTTTCATGTTAGGGGTGTCAAAAATTCTGAAACACCTAGTTCTTAGATGCTGGAAAACCTTCTACTCTTAATAGTGTCTTCCTTCAGAATGCTAAACTTTGGAACACTCTCGCTCTCTCTGTTTCTGTTTTCTCTGACTGTATTGACATGCAGAAGTTCAAGTGTAATGTGAACAGACATCTTGCTGCTCAGCTCCCTATAGTCCCCTATTAGACATGATCCCAAATAAATGTCCCCTATGTCCAAGTGGCAACATGCCTTGTTAAGGGGTGGAAAAGAGTTAAAAAAAAAAAAAAAGAAAAGAAAAGAAATTAAAAATAAATTTTTTTTTAATTTTAAAAATTTTTAATTAAAAACATTATTTTTAAAAAATTAATAAAAAAAAATTTTAATTTAAAAAATTAAAAAAAAAATTTTTTTATAAATTAAATTTAATTAAAAAATAAAAATGAAAAAAAAAATAAATAAATTTAATTTAAAAATAAAAAATTAAAATTAAAAAGAATTTTTGGAAAATTTTTAAATTAACAATTTTTTTAAATTTTAAAAATTAAAAATACTTTTAAAGTAAAAAAAATTAAACAATTTGATCATAAAACAGTTTCTCACGTTTTATGCAATCCTTTGCATTATTGTATTCTGTAAAATCTTTCAATCTGCACCGGTTGGGCATTAGAGGGCAGACAAGGTAGTGTTGTGTCGTATTGTCCTCTTCTTTTAATTCTACATATGGTTGGGTTAGCCTATCTGATCAGAGCTACTATTAATCAGAACCGGAATTGAGAATCCAAACCAAAATCAGAACATTTTAAGGTTTCAGTATCAGAGTCAGAAACATTTGCACTTATTTTCCGATGCCAAAAACGATTCGTTTTATGTTTTTATATGTCTATCAGGTATGAATAATTTTCTAGCACGGTAGAAAGAACATACCTTCTTTGCAGAAGCCTTGGCAATGTCTTCAATGCATTTGTTCCAATTTATGTTGTTTGTGCATATCAAGCTGTGAGTTTGAAGAAAGATTTGTCAGGTACAGTGTTATTTGTCATGGCAATCGGTGGTTGAGGGGGGTTTTTTTTGTAATTGTTAAAGGAAAGAAGCTTAGTCTTAGTAGCATTAAATGTTACCAACCATTTACGGTCTCATTCCACTACGGACTTTGCAAGATCTTTTAAGCTGCACTTGTTGGGCAGTAGAAGAGGGCAGACAAGACACTTGCATCATATAGTTTCTCTCTCCACACTCGCAGATGGTTGGGTCAGTTTTGTAGTCCCTTCTGACCATAACTTTTCATCGCCTCATTCCAGTTTTAAAATGGTTAAGTGTTTTACATTTGAGCCAGGATGCTTCTGGACCAGGAGTGAAGACCTCAAAAAAGGAAATTCTCATATCAGTAGTAGTGGAAAGGGCTTCTCTGGCCATCTGGTCAACAGCTGTAGTAACGTCTCTTCCTGAGATGTTGTTAGGAGTTCGGCATAAGTGAGGAAGCTTACCCTTGACTTCAGTCGTTGAACAGTTGGTTCACGTCCATAAAGTTGATGGTGTTTATCACTGATAGCTTTTATGATCTCTACTCGACTGACAACTTCCTGTCTTGCATTTGAAGGTGCAATGTGAGTGAGGAGATGCACGTTGTTTAGGTTGGTAGGATTCGGACAGCCATTGGTCAAGTAGCAGGTGTTGTTCAAAGATTACTTGGCATGTGTTGATCTCTCCCAAACAGAGGAAGTGCAGATCAAAGCAGTACATCTCAGTGTGTGTGTGTGTGTACTATGGTTCCCCACTTGGTGTTTCAGTAGGATGCACGCAAAAGTCGATTGATCTTAATAAAGAGAATGATTCTGCTATTTTTATTTAATACTAGCAGGGTGGGTGCCTGGCCTTGCCCGGGTCGTCAAATATGCTCCAATTATTATATATATATATTATTATGAATCGAAATATCAAATGTAATTTTAATAAATTATTTATTATGTGGGGAATTTCCGATAATCGGTTATTAAGCAAAGTTTGCAACAATGGTTGTTGCGACCTATGGCGTAGGTAAGAAATAAACACCTCATCGGTCGAGTAATAAGATCACAAGTCTTCTTGACATACAATGCTAGACTGACCCCCACCCCCCCAAAAAAAAACCATGCCCTTCTACCCAATCAGACTTTTTATAATCAGCTCGGCCAATCAAACAAAGCGAACGTAACAACTATCAAAATAAAAAAAAGAGTCTGCACTCTCACCAATATTTCCAGCTCTTCCGAGGGTGCCGGTAACAGATATCAACCAATTCTTTTATGTAGATCGATATTTTTCCCCAATAATTGAAAGAGATTCTGCACATGATTGATTTTTAACCGTAAAACCGTTGAATTTTGTATTTCAATATCAACAGTGTTTAACATGAATAGTCGATTTTCTATTATTTAATACATACGCGCCCAACCATACCGTATCGAACATTTAAACCTTATACTGCACTAATATCTGAAGACAGACCCAGTATTACCATCGCCATATGTAAAAA
This sequence comes from Euprymna scolopes, assembly GCF_053919585.1. Classification (NCBI taxonomy): domain Eukaryota; kingdom Metazoa; phylum Mollusca; class Cephalopoda; order Sepiida; family Sepiolidae; genus Euprymna; species Euprymna scolopes. The sequence goes on from NC_136501.1 coordinate 16,897,134, forward strand.
AAAAAAAAAAAAAAAAATGGATTTTCCTGATGAAGATTCTGTTATGAATCGAATTTAATTTCAATAAATAAATGTTTATTTATTGAAATAGATTTTGCGTTTATTTGATCTTTAAACTGTTAAAATTTGAATTTTGTATGCTTAGATATATTTTAAGGCAAAGTTGTACAACCATCACCCCATGTGTAATTTGTATACTGATAGATTTGTTGTTTTTTTTTGTTTTTTTTCACTAGATTATTATTGATTGGACGCTAATTAACCAGATTATGGAAAAAAATAAATAAATAAAATTTCGACATTTGAAAGGGGTGCTCACTTTTTAGTTACAATGTTTTGGTAAATCGGTCACCCATTTTGTAGCCAATAAAAACGCGGGAATATACAAAACCATATAAAGTAAAATGACGTGAACTAAGTCAGAAATATTTATTTTATTTCTCAAAGAAAAAAAAATAGAATGAAAATGATTTTTTTAAACTTTTTTTTTAATTTTGTTTTTATGAAAAAAGTTTAAAGTTTGTTTTTTTTTAACTTAGTTTTTGGTTGATGAAAAGTGATCTTGTGGATGTTTTTTTTTTTTAAATAATTTATTTGTTTTTATGAAAGGTGAGCATATTCTATCGGTGTTTTCATGGAAGAGGCATATTCTACCGGTGTTTCATTCAGTTTCTTCATTAATTCCCATCTTGGGTTTCCGGAAGCAGCCATAATTTCTTTATTAGTATGTGTTCACAATCGAAAAAAAAGCAAGAAAAAAAAAAAAAAAAAAAAAAAAAAAAAAGGGGGGCAATAAAAAGGCAATAATAAAAAAAAGGGGGGGGAGTCAATTATTAACTTCCGTGTTTGAATAATATTTCACTTCCGGGTTTAGAAAATGGAAAAAATAAAATGGGTGACCAATTTACCAGAACGTTGTAACTAAAAAGTGAACACTTCTTTCAAATGTCGAAATAATGATTTTTTTTTTCAAATTTTTTTCATAATCTGGTTAATTAATGTCCAATTAATAATAATCCAGTGAAAAAATTTTTAAAAAAAACCCATCAGTATAAAAATTACGCATGGGGTGATGGTTGGACAACTCCGTCTATTTCAATTCATGCAGATTCCGTGTTTATTGTTACATAGCCAATTCTCCATTGAATATTATATATATATATATATATATATATATATATATATATATATATATGTGTGTGTGTGTGTGTGTGTAATACTGATTTCAAAAGTAAAAAAAAAGAAAAAATGACTGGGGTGCCATCAGCTAGAGTCGGAAACAAAATTTTTAGAGCTCCAGATGCGTTCCCTACTATTTAAGCTGTTGACACATAGATAAGAAAGATTTAAAATGGAACCACTTCAAGCTATGTATGAATTTGAGCATGCGCAAACTAATAGAAATATGTCAGCAAGTTGAAATGAACATTTTGCATTTCAACTTGCCGGCATATTTCTGTATCCATCCAAACAAAGATTTTATTTGTTATAAACTATGTTTGATGTATGATTACCGTTTCATGTTAATTTCAGTGTTATGTGACAAGTAGTTTAAGAATTTATTGGTTAAATATTTATACACAGGCACACATACATCTGTTTTGTTTATATAGATAAGTGACGGTGGTTTAGTGGTTAACGACACGGACTGACGACCTGGGTGTTCCAAGTTCGAGTCCAGTTAATTTCACAGAAATCACTTTCACTTAGGATGTTGGCAATCTTCTTGTAGTCCCTCCTATAAGTACCTAATACCTAACTAGAAATAATTCCGACTAGAAAAATATTGGGGAACCAATGCTAACAATAGAATTTTTGGATTCATATGATGTTAGCATGGCCACCTGGCGTTGCCCGGGTGGAGAGAAGTGGTATACTAAGGCTACTGAGCAACCCAGTCTTAAAAAGAAAAATGTTTGTAATCAAAATAGCAGTGAGTGCCCATGTGAGTGTAAAAAAAAAAAAAAAAAAAAAAATTAGCCGCAGTAGGCAGGCAGGCTTGAACTTGTAACGGAAAAGAGGTGAAAAAAGCTAACACGCCAGCTGTCTCAGCCACAGTGACTTATGACGTCACAGGCCTTCGAAATAACGTTTTATAAACGTACGTTGAGATTGGTAGGCGTAGGACTTGCAAAAATGTTGACGCAAAAACTGACCCCTCCTTGCAAAAAAAACGGCCCAATTGACTGAATGATTCTTTTTGGCCATTTTTTTTTTTAGATGTTCTTCATCCGAGAGATTGATCTTTCTAATGATACCGATTTTGTCATGTCTGATGCGTCTGTCAAAAGTTTTAGGCAGACACACAAACACACATTTTTCCTTTTATATATGCATAGATACAATGTTATAAAAAAATTTTTTTTTAATTTTGTCAATCATAAAACTTTCAGCCAACATATACATTTTATGTAAAGAGAAAAAATCTTTGTATAAAAATAATATTCTCCTGAAGGTTGAAGGTTCAATTCTCAGTGTGAACAACCGAAAAATACAATTGTGAATTAATTAGAACCTCTATCCAGTCATGGTTGACGGAACAAGAACAATGCTACCCCTGTGAAATGAATAAAATTGAAGTTTCATCCATATTCCAAAGTTCGACAGAAACATTCCAGAGTTAACAAGATACATCTGAAGAAGGTCGAAGGTTACATCAACCGAAACATTGTAAAAATGACATTCAAGATGAGAACCATCGTTTGATGAATCAAAATAGGATGAAAACCTTTAATAGAAAGTTTTTTTGAACCCCCAAAAATCTGTCAGCAGTTATCTCCAGATGGTGATATTTCACCTGATGCTCAAACACAGACTGAGACAGGACAGGGGCAGGGGCATCTTTCCTCGTTGCTTTCAGGATTATCTCTGCTGGCCGACTGTGATTCCCAAAAAAAGGAGGCTGGTTATTTTTAATGCATCTAAAACCAAGCTTCTATCTTTACATCATCAACGTTCTGATCCCCATCTGGTATTAATTGAAATGAATGACTCTCGTCTTAGGGAGGTTCCATGTTTTGACAAGCTTCTGGGATTGACCTTTACTCCTGATCTGAAATGGAACATCTACATCAAATCCGTTGCCAAGGTCGCTGGAAAACTGGTGGGATCCTTCTATTGCTCCAGAAGATATCTCACTGCTGATGCAATTCTATACCTATATAAGAGCCAGGTACATCCAAAGATTGAGTACTGTTGCCACATCTGAGCAGGATCTGCTAGAAGCACCTTATCCTGCCTTGATAGAGTTCAAAATAGACTTCGTAGCCTCGTAGGGGATGCCCTTTTCTCTTCCCTGCAATGTCTTTCCACAGAAGAGATGTTGCTAGCCTGTCTCTGCTTTATCGCTATTTTCATGGCAAGTGCTCAACTGAGCTTCAATTTATGGTCTCCCCTCGCCAAACTTTCACAAGAAACACTCGTCTAGCTGAAAACACTATCAATAATTCCCCCCACTTTTTATCTGTGGCTAAACCTAAACGTAGATTCCATGAGCAAAGCTTCTTTCTTAGAATTGCATGCCTGTGGAATTGTCTTCCGTTTACCTGCTTTCCAGCTGACTACAATATGGTTGTCTTCAAGTTCAACATAAACAAATTCTTGATGAGCTATTCAACTTAAATTAACAAATTTACCAAATTTCCATTACTAACGATTACTATACACTCTTAACCCTTATCCTCAAGTGGTCTCTGGGCCTTGAAAAGTGGTTATGCCTATGTAAAAAAAAAAAATGCAAAGAGAAAGGGGGGGAGCAAGCTTGTGAAAAAAAAAGCCATTTTATAACATGATCCCAGATCACGTGATTGTTTTTTTTTTTTTTTTTTTTACAGTGATCACCACTTATCAAGGCCCGGAAGCCACTCAGGGATAAGGGTTATTGAAAGTACATTACGTTAGTGTGGAGATTTGATGAAGTGTTTACTTAAGGGGGCGGTTCATTAGGAATTTGTTAACGTTGGACTTGAACACATCCAAGTTGTAGTCCGGTGGGAAGCAGGCAGACGGAACAGAGTTCCACAGGCGTGCAGTTCTAAGAAAGAAGCTTTGTTCATGGAATCCACGTTTTGATTTAGGCACAGATAAAGAGTGGGGGAAATTTTTCACAGTGGATTCAGCTATAAGGGTGTTTTTCGTGAAAGATTGGTGAGAGGGGACCAGAGATTGGAGTTCAGACGAACACCTGCCATGGAAATAACGATAAAACAAGGATAGGCTCGCAACGTCTCTTCTGTGGGAGAGAGGTTGCAGGGTAGAGAAAAGGGCATCCCCCACTAAGCCACAAAGTCTATTTTGTACTCTGTCAAGGCAGGATAGGCTGTTTTTAGTAGCTCCTGCCCAGATATGGCAACAGTATTTCATCCTTGGGCATACTTGGCTTTTATATAAATAGAGAATTGTATCAGTAGTGAGATATCTTCTGGAGCGGTAGAAGGATCCCACCATCTTTCCAGCAACCTTGGCAACAGACTTGATGTACGTGTTCCATTTCAGATCAGGAGTAAAGGTCAAACCCAGAAGCTTGTCAAAACACGGGGCCTCACCCAGACGAGTGCCATCCAACCCAATTGATGCCAGATGGGGATCAGAGCGTTGATGATGTAAGGATAAGAGTTTGGTTTTGGATGCATTAAAGGTAACTAGCCACGTCTTCCCCCACTGAACCACATGCTCGAGATCAGAGGAGAGAGAATCAGAGAGAACTTTGTCATTTACAGCCTTTGATGTGTTGCTGTAGATGGTCGTGTCATCAGCATAGATGTCAACGAATGATTTAAGTATGTGTTTAGGGAGGTCATTGATGTAGATCAGGAAGAGAGTTGGGCCCAGGTTTGACTCCTGAGGGACTCCAGAATTTATATTGCAGGCCTCCGATTTTTGTCCATCTACCACTGCTCTTATGAGCCTATCGGAGAGAAATGATTTCATGATTGAGAAAACATTTCCAGTTATACCGTAGCTGGAAATCTTGTGAAGTAGACCCTTATGCCATATCTTGTCGAAGGCCTTTGATATGTCAAGAGCAATTGCCCTAGAAAGGAAGCCTTTGTCAAGAGATTCACTAATCCTGTGGGATATAACCGTCAGCACATCTGCGGTAGATCTTGCAGAGCGGAAACCATATTGTGTGTCACTAAGAAGGTTGTTCCTGCTGAGGTGGCTGACTATTTCTCTATTTAATATGGATTCCAGCAACTTACTCATAACACACAGGAAACTTATTGGTCTGTACTGAGAGAGAGATGACAGATCACCTGAAAACTGATGAGGGAGTCGGAAAGCACTTCTCCTTAAGGCAGCGCTTAAATAGTTTCGTAAGTATGGGAGCAAGTTCTGGTTGAAGCTTTTTTAACACTATAATTGGGATGCCATCAGGGCATGCTTTACTGGAATCTAGGTTCTTGATTAGCTTGGCGACCTCATGCACGGATATTTGTATGTTACCTAGCTTGTTCTGTGTTATAGGAGGAAATATGGGGAGTTGATGGCCTTCATCGCATAGGGTAGAATTAGCTGCAAAGTTCTTTGCAAATAGTTTGGCCTTGTCTGACGCTGACGAGATGACCTCTGGTCCATTGATAATGGTTGGGATAGAACGCACACTTCTGTTCAGGATCCTATTTGCCAAAACTGGTGGGAACCAAGCCGCTGATCAGCTACCTTGGATTGTGGTAATTATTACTGACCGGAACTCGATGTGGAGGGGGGAGGCAGTGGAATTCTGGGAGGCAGTCGTTCAAGTAAAAGGTTTAAAAAAGTGCTTGGTCGACTGATTTTATAGTAGTAGTAGTAGTAGTTTGTTGTCCACCACGTGGGTCGGACTGAACTTTGCATAGCATCAACTTGTGGGTTATAAAACACCCCTATCGTTGATGTGTTAGTTGGACTTTTTTGTTTAGTCAAGTTACACGTTTCACAGTTACTATTACAAAGACAATTTGTCGTTGTAAGCAACGAGGCAATACGTTGCAACTCCAGTTAGCCGAGAAAAGCCGAGAAGGATTCTCCACACAAGTTAAGAGTTTCATTGTTTTTTCCTTCTACGTCGAGTTCAGGTTTAGCCGTTGAGTTGCAGAAACGCCTCCCCCCCTTCAGTCGGTTAAAATCCGATAGGATTTAACAGACTGGGCATATACCATTGATAAAAAAAAACAATCACAAAGGAAAAGGTACTTTTGCATCTGTCTCCCCAACAACAGGCCATTGAAGGTAAGTAACATTTTCTTATAAACAGTGTAGAAAATAAATGCCTATTGCCAAGGCGGCTGGGATGATCGGAGGAAACTAGTCTTCTTTAGCACACTTTAAATTAAGTTTGTCGGCGTGCATGAATGAATGCATGAATGACGTGTTCACATGATGAAATCACGTGATGAACACCTTCCCTTTCTTTAAAAAGCAGCCATATGTATCATGGGTCACTTTTACTTTTTGACAGTTTAACGCATTAGTCTACCAGACCTCGGAGATTTAGGTCGCAACGAGGCAACTTGTTGCGACGTCACTTACTTCTACAGCCTATCTTCTTATCATATTATTTCGATCAATAGGCAATTTCACAGATTTTGATGACAATAAAAGTATTGGAAGTGTAGAACATTTGTTGATCTTCATTTAATCTCTGACAACGTTGGGTCTCCTTGCTAGTTACTTATAATATCTATTACTGATGAAGATTTTGTATTCGTCTGAATCCGAAACTATGCTATAACTTTTATTGATGCTAATGCAGAGAGTAATCCGCGCTATTTTTTAAATCGTATTTCCACGTTTAATTAAAGCTTTATGATACGTTTTTTTTTTATTCAATTGTAAGGTTAAAGTACAGAATAAGTACAAAACACCCTCCCCTCCCCATGTTAAGAATGGCTTTTTAAATAATAACATTAATATTTCAACACGGATCACTCTCTGTATGAGTACCCTTTTATTGCACTTTCATTTCTAAATTCATATGGCGAGAGGTAATGTATCTTTATATGGAAAATTTGTCACTATGTCCAACAACGATTATTCGCGGGTCATAATTACTAAGGTACTTAAAAAAATGCAACAACAAAAACTAGAAAGAAGCAAGAAACGACAGTCTAGAAAATAAATTTATTAGAAAAAAAGGTATAAAAAAATAAGTGTAAAATGTTCACTTGCGCCTGCAACTACCAAATTTGTCCCTTTAGCAAGGTCTAACAGACCTCAAGTAACTATTTTAAAAAAATAGAGAGAGAGAAAGAGTGCAGAATAGAAGGAGGAAAGAGAGAGATAGATAGAAAGAAAACACTTACTGAGATACTTTTAATAATGGTCGACTATTTTTATCATTTTTACTTGTGTACGAAAATAACTCAACAGAGTTACTTCCCTTCGACTTAGATATCTTTCTTTTTCAAGGTGAAAAATCCTTGAAAGTTCTTGTAGATGATGAAAATTAACCACGACTGTTTGTTCAAAGTTCTTTTGGTTGTTCCAATAGAATTGTCTCTTCCACTTAGTTCCTCTCCATTTTTCTTCCTTGATCATTCACACTGCAAGCGATTCTCCATTGCAATCCGGCCACTTAGCCATCCAGAATTTGAACCTCGTGTTAAGGCCATAAACCAATTTCTCCATTTCTAGAAGAAATGGACTGTATGTTCCAATACACAAATATTTCGGATTGTTGTCTTTACTGACATTTCTTCTTCTCCAGCGTGTTCATAGTCTAGACACGCCATCATGATAAACATAATCGTCACTTACTTAGTTTCTCCCACCTTCTAGATTTCCAACTGGTTTTAAGTCCATTTTTACGTCTTTATTGATGGAGACATCGGACCGCCAATCTCTAACTAACGAAAATGTTGCAAATCTTCAAACAAAACAAGCGGGAACTTCTCAAACCAATCAGCGAGTACAATTCAGTCACGTGATAAAACAATCATCATCATCATCATCAGAAATAGATAAAAACGGTAAGAAGGAAGACGAAGAGGAAAAAGAAAGGAAGAAAGATTAAGCAAGGATAACATGCCAACATCTTTTCTGTTGTCACAAGACCATTCTCCTAAGCATTACCTTCTCCTTTAAGGTTAATGTAGTATCTGTTATGTGGTCATAAGACCATCCTCCCATGAATTACCTGCTTAAATGCTATTTAGGTCCAACATTTTAAAATCTATTATTTCATGTTAGATCCAGTTCATATGGTGAACAACTTTGAGAGAAAATTGGAAATTATTTGCAGAAAATGAATCTCTGTATAAAATTTTTTTAGAAAACATATTTATTGACTGTCTGTGGCAATTCGTGTAATTTTTTTAAAATAATATAAACAATTTTATTCCATTAATCATCTAATGATAATGTTAGTAATTCATTTAAACTTTACAAAAATACTATAAAAAAAGAAAGGGGGGGGGAATTCAAGATGTTTTTACATATATTTTTAGATATTTTCTTTTCTCGTTAAAAAAATATTTTTTTTTTTTTTTAATATTTACGGGATTTAAATTTCAGTATTTTGTATGACATCCTATCGATAAAGCACAAACTGATCTGATTTTTCTTAACAACCGCATAACAAGAACATTTTATGAAATGCAAAAATAAATGAGGTGAGAATGAAAGTAAAATGACCTCCGGGCAACGCCGGATAGTTACGGCTGTTAATGTTATTAATATTAATCATCATATTATTATTATTATTAATAATAATAATAATATAATAATATTAATAATTAATATTATTAATAATATTATTATTGTTGTTATTATTATTATTATTATTATTATTATCTATATATATAAAAGCCAAACGTCTGTGTGTATGTATGTATGTTTGTTTGTAACGCTAAAACTTTTGAAAGACGGAACCAAACTTGACAAATTTGGTATCATATCGAAGCCCCATCACCCGGATGACAAATATCGAAATTTCATGTCAAACGGACCACTAGAAGTTGGTCAACTGATCAGTTATCTTCGAGGGGGGCCCCAAAAAAACCTGTCATTATCTATATATATAAAAGACAAATGTTTGTTTGTAACGCTAAAACTTGAGATGAAAGATTCCTCTCCCCTAAGAATAAAACATATGTTCAATATCTGCTTTTGTTTTTTCATTGTTTATACGGTCCCGAGCAACGCCGGGTAGCCCTGCTAGTTAATAATAATATGAAGAACAACAACACTAAGGAGAAAAACAAAAGAAAAAGAATAACTAGAAAAAGAATAAAAAAGAAAGAAAAAGAATAACTAGAAAAAGAATAACTCGAAAAAGAATAAAAAAAGAAAAAGAATAACTAGAAAAAAGAAAAGGAATAAAAAGAAAGAAAAAGAATTTAAAAAAGCAAAAGAAAAAAGAAAAGAAAAAGGAACAAGAAAAGAAAAAGAAACAAGAAAAGAAGAATTGAAAGAGAAAAAGAAGAGGAGCAAATGGGAAAGGAAGAAGAAAAAAGATCCATAGATTCTAAAGGCGGGAATTTATTTAAGAACTAGGTCAGACACGAGTCCATGACTGTGTGCGCGTGCGCACGTTTCGAAATAAAACAGTTTTCATACGTTTCTCATCACGATCTATGTAGTGACGTAGTAATACCACGACGTCGCCGCAGTAATATACAGAAATATATATGCGAGTAATTTTTTATCTTTTCCCAAAGGTCTACAACGCAAGTCTTCTCACAAGTAGAGGATAATTTATATTCACAGAAACATATTTATGCACAGATGCAAAAATGTCCATGTAAGACTAACAAATGTGTGTGGTTGTAAATTCGTTAAAAAAAAAAAAAAAAAAAAGAAACAAGATTTATATAAAACGCATTAGAATGTAATGAACGAAAAACCCTGCATAGTTTTAATGTGTTAAAACGATTAAGAATTTAGTTTGTTTTAAACTTTAAAAGTGCAGAATAGTTAACAGCCGAGAACAAGAAGGTTTAGCGTGTGAGCAAAGTTTTTTTTTCCAATAATTACCTGTCTGTGGAATACAATATCACAGAGATGCTTCCCAGCCGATTACAACATGGTTGTTTTCAAGTCCAATGTTAGCAAATTCTTGTTGCACTATTGTCTTAAATAATTAAATTCTGTCCAGTTTACGACCATCATTACTACTAATCATGTTGTTGTCTCATAATTTACTTGACGAGTTCAGTTTCTTAAGTGCATAACAGAGTCTGGGCCAGCCATTTTTAAACTGACCTTTTCCCCTGTGGACTGAGGTTAAGGCGGCAACGTCCTGTGTAGTTCTAAGCGGTCCACTCTCCCAAGCCTTTGCCTCCCAATTTGGGAAGGGGGGAGTAAGTTTATTGTTTACTGTCTACTGCCGACGGGACGGCCCAGGCAATTTTTGAATGGCCAGAGTACTTTCTTTAGGGGTGCTAGCTTCACTTCACCCCACCTCCCTAACCTTGTGTCACATCTTCCTACAGTGTGAAGAAAATAAATAAATATATATATCCTTGAGTGCCATGTGGGCCTTGATAAGCAACGACTCGTTAGTACAATATATTTCTGTGGAAATATGTTCCTTTTTCAATTATATTTCATTTTTTATTTATACCAATCCTTAATTTATGAAGCTTAATGTAATTACAGAGCATATAGCAAATAAATGACAAAAGTCTATATTAAATAAATTTCATGATGTTGACCATCTTACAATTTATTCCTTTAAATACGTTTACAATTCTTGACAGCTAAAAGAAATAAATTGTAAGATGATCAACGTTATGAAATTTGGAATATAGATTTTTGTAATTTATTTCATATATATTATTTTTAAAATGTAATTATCCACTGACACGTGTTTCGTTGTCTACGACTCATCAGAGTGGTTGAATATAGCGAGATTCGAAATCTGATGAGTCGTAGACGCCGAAACAGGTGTCAGTGGATAATTACATTTTAAAAATAATATATATACCGCTCCCCATGTGGGGGTACCAAATTGGTTAAAAGGGAAAATTATTCCCAACTTGCATTTAGGTAAAAATGCACTTTCGTAAATAATTGAATTCATTCAAAACATATCGCTAAAACCAAAACAAACAACATTATATATATATATATATATATATATATATATATATATATATATATATATATATATATATATATATATATATTCCGCATTTTGCTAATTCCTACCCTCTGATGAGAAGGAGAGTATTTCTTTCGAAACTCCGCGGATTAAGGACAATCCACTTAATTTGTGTTCCTTTTGGAAAATTAAATATGTTTTTAACTTTTCTTAAAGTGTTTTATCGTGTTTGATTAATTATCTGTTCTCTCTCTCTCTCTCTATATATATATATATATATATATATATATATATATATATATATATATATATATATATATATATATAAACAAATAAGAAAGTTATATTTTCTTTTTAAATAAGTAGCAAAAAAAAAGGGGGGTGGGTTAATATGAAGATCAACACACAAAAAAAAAAATTACAGGAGTATAGATATCCCTGATTAAAGAAACTTGTTATTACATTCCCGCTTGATGCGGACAAAACCCTGGAGAGGTCTAGTGAAGGCAAGAATAACTTATTTTTGAATATTCTGATAATTAGAGGGTTAATCTCGAAAACTGTAACATTGCCATCTGAATAAGAAACGTCGATCCGTCGATTCAATAATACAAACGGCTTCATATAGACACGCAGATAATGGCGACTCTAGCCTGATTACGAGGAGTTCATATCTGGTTTAATCAGTAATTTAATGGGTTGCCCCTTTCAAGAACATGAGATAACTTGCAGCCTTTTTGCTAAACAAACATAGATGTAAAGTGGAATAGTTTAGAGAGAGAGAGAGAGAGAGAGAGAGAGAGAGAGAGAGAGAGAGAGAGAGATCACTTACCTGTTTGTAAGCACAATTATTTTTTGTTTTGTCTATTAATAAATGCAGCTAAAAATATTAATGTTTTTGGGTACCTTTTCAGAAATAAAGATCACAAGCTTCATCTTGGATTCTTTTTTTTTGTTTTTTTGGGGTTTTTTCATGTATAATTGAGCGGTTCGCTATATTAAGGATGATAATAACACTTGAACTATTGATTGACAGATATTCGATATACTTTTAAAATATGTGAATCAGTTCACTCTAATTTACATAAATGATCAGTCATATTGAATACTATCTTTTGGACCTACATGCCACACACACACACACACACACACACACACACACACACACATATATATATATATATCCTTCAGAATATGAGAGAATATATAATTATTTCCAGTCAGACAACTTCGCAGCTCACAAAAGCCATGACAGCCAACAAACTGGAAGTCCAAGACTCGAGTTTGGCCCCCATTTTCGCTCATCAGTTAGACACATCAAAACTTGGGATTTGAAATGCAGAGTTCGAATGTGTCTAACTGATGAGCTCAAATGAGGGCGAAACTCGAGTCTTAGACGTCCGGTTTATTGACTGGCATGGCTCTTGTGAGCTGTGACGTTGTCTGGCTGTGGAAGAAATTATTGGATCGTTGATACAATTCGGTAATCTCGAAACGTGTGTGTATATATATATATATATATATATATATATATATATATATATATATATATATACACACACACACACACAGGGTGTTCACAAAGTCTGGCTACATAATGTAGCCAGATTTTATGGAGGAAGCATCCTGTAGATTATGTAGACAGACTTTGTGGGCACCCTGTATGTATGTATGTATGTATGTGTGTGTATATATATATATATATATATATATATATATATATATATATATATATATATACAGGGTGCCCACAAAGTCTGGCTACATAATCTGCATGATGCTTCCACAAAGTCTGGCTACATAATGTAGCCAGACTTTGTGGACACCCTGTATATATATCTGATGAAAATTATGGAAATAATATTCCGTGATGGAAATATAGGAAAAAAAGCAAAATTATTCATATATTCATCAACAATAGATAAAGGTTCCTCTTTATTTTAAGACTTTCTGAAGATCACTGAACTGAAGAAATAACATACAAGACCATATTTTCTTGGTTCGAAATAATTTTAGATATTCGCAATTTTTGGTTTGAAAGAGAATTTTTAAATAAATACTAACAATTATTTTTATACATACAGACTCATGTGTTTCGAACTTACATTTTATTCAGTGTAGGAGATGATAATAACTGCCAGCAGGAAGACTCGAACCCAGTCGCAAAGTCACTCATGACTTTGTAGGCTGGTATTTTTCTTCCGGGGTATCAGAAACTAACACAAGTGTGGGAAATTAAGTACCTATAAATGCTAAATTATCAGGCGTAAACAGTCAGAGAGTATTCAAGAACTGACGTTGATATACGGCATTGTGCTAAAGTTAACCGGTTATTTTTAGTTCCCTAAAGAAGGCTGATATATATATATATATATATATATATATATATATATATATATATATATATATATATATCTGTGTGCGTGTGTGTGTGTGCGGTGGGATGATTAGTCGGAATCAGGAATGGGAAAAATCGTGACTTTTGGGAGTATCGGAAAAATTTGTGCCTATTTTCCGATGCCAAAAACGATTCTATTATAATTGGCTTTTTATTTGATTTTGTTTAAAGCAAATCCTCTACTACTGATAGTAATGATAAAATAATGAATATCTATTGATTTAAAACTGACAGTAAAATTATAATCGATAGATCATCCCTTACAAATATATTTTGACATTTGCGAAAATATCCGCACATTTAACATGTGTTTTTATGATAATTGTGAAAAAAATAATTTTAAAGTTTAATATTTAGAGATTTATAGAGAATTACAATCAGTAACTGTATCAAATAGCATGGAATCGTTAATTGTATCGGAATCGGGAATCATCCCATCACTAATATATATACAAGGAAATATATACTTTCTTCTCCACTAGATACATGCTTGAACAGTGGACTTCCCCACCTAAGTCTTGCATATGTGTGTATAAATATATATATATACATATATATATATATATATATATATTATTTTTAAAATATAATTATCCACTGACACGTATTTCGTCGTCCACGACTCATCAGAGTGGCTGAATCTAGCGAGACTCGAAATCGGCACCTCGTGATAAGAAGCACGTATCAGTGGATAATTATATTTTAAAAATAATATATACGCCGCTCCCCATTAAAAGGGGGTACCAGATTGGTCAATGGGAAAATTATTCCCAACAAGCATTTAGGTAAAAATGCATTTTCGTATAAATACTTGAATTCATTCAAGAAAGTATCGCTAACAAAAACAAATAAAAACATCTATATCTATATATATATATATATATATATAAAGTGACCTTTGTGTGTGTGTGTGTGTGTGTGTGTGTGTGTGTGTGTGTGTGTGTGTGTGTGTGTGTGTGTGTGTGTGTGTGTGTGTGTGTGGATCGGTCTCTACCAAACTACTCTATTAATTTTTTATCTACAAAGTTAAAACTTGATATATATATTTTTATATTTGCTTAAAAAAAAAAAAAAAAAAAACTACATTATATAGTGTTGGTCATCTGTTGCTTAAAATTTGTCTGACGTCACTTCCGCTAAATGGCTTTGTAAATAAAGAAGTCGACTCTTAACGAAAGCTATATATATATATATATATATATACTAGCAGGATCTGTGGAACAAATTCGATTTGGTTTTGGTTTTTAGCTGGTATAAAAATAGCTGTTTAGGAGTCTAAATCGAAAAAATTGGAACTGGGCAGGTGTAAATTAACTTTAACTACTTCTGTACGCATGTGCAAATGCACATCTATATGTTAAACTGCATTAATTTTTAAAGTTCTTATATCCATCTGTCCTTAGGTATTATGGTAGCGAATACCGCTGGAGAGCTAAATGCTTTCGTTTCGATTTTAGCTGAGAGCAGCCAAGTCATATTTCTCCTTAAAAACTTTTGAAATTGCTACTATATATTAGGTACAATATAATAATTTACAGAGAATTGGCTCTATCACAATAAATGCGAAATCTGCATAAATCAAAATATCATATTCAAGCATATTTTATGACCGGGCAACACCACGTGGCCTGCTAGTATATATATATATATATATCGTTCGTTAAGAGTTGCAATTCTTTGAAGCCATTCGCTGGAAGTGACGTCAGCTAAATTATAAGCTACAGATGACTAACACTGTATATAATGTAGTTTTTTTTTAAAGCAAATATAAAAATAGAAGTTTTATTCAAACGGCATTTATTTGTATTTTTATAACAAAATTATAATCTTTATAATAAAAATATGTTTATGAACTTTTTTTTTTTATTCAAAACATCAGAGGTGTTGGTAATTCTTCTTTTTACACCAAACATAAATATATATATATATATATATATATATATATATATATATATATATATATATATATAGCGTATATTTAGGCAGCATTTTTTCATTTAAACAGACACTGTTAAAAACAACAGAACGCTTCTGTTTTGTAATACGTTTTTTTTTATTTTTTCAATTTTTCGTATTATCTTTATTGTATATACGTCGAAGGTATGGATGTATATAGTCCAAGCATTTTTGCTTCTCAAAGTGTCCGCATATTTTTTTTTTTTTTTTTTTTACTTTTAACTTTTCGTGTAATCATCTACACATATTCAAGAGTGTGTGTGTGTGAGTCTCGGTGGGAATTATGGGAAGATTTATTTAAATAGTAGTTGGGTTGCAAGCGAAGGTGCCAGTGAGGATCACACTTAACACACTTAAATGCCTCTCATAACTCCTCCCTCCCCTCACACCCAACCCATTTATGCTACTGGCCCTAGAACTGGCACGCTCTCCCGTTCCCCATGATACTAACGCCCCCATCACCACTACCAGACCCTCAAATTAAATTAAAGAAAGTGCAGTTGCCAATTTAAAGTTTGCCGCCTCTAAAAACCACCCTGTATGAATCAGTTGTGTTCAGTAAATTATCAAAATTTATTTTCGAATTTTTTAACAAGACAAATAATAAATAATACGTTCCACACTATCAACCAAGCTCTAGCCTCTGTCTCATCACCACAATGTTGCATCCTTGTGTTTGTTTTACAATTACTTCTATTATTAAGTACAAAAAATAGATTTGATCTACACATGTATGCAATCCAAATCGAGGCTGCTTGTCTTCTTTATGGCAAAAAAATTCAAGCTAAATAGAATGTACTTTGACGAGTGTACCGCACTGGTGCCCCCTCTACATAAATACATCCGCACAACCTAACAATCGGCAAAATACCATCCTTTCAATGTAGAAGTCACCAGATATCAAAAGGTTTTCTACTCTTTCTTTTCTCAAATTTCTGGCCCTTGGAATTCCCTTCCTGCTTACTGTTCCACTGACTGTACTAACATGCATAAATTTAAATGTAATGTGAACAAATACCTCGCTACAAAACTCCCCGCTTAAGATGCTCCTAATTCACAGCACCCTTTTACATTTGAATGACATTGTGCCTTGTTTAGGAGTGAACAAACTTAATAACAAAATGAGGACAGTTCACTTTTATTTATATCTGTCATTTACTTGTGTGTGTGTGTGTGTATATATATATATATATATATATATATATATATATATATATATATATTGCTGAAGAAGTCATTATTTTTTATTTATTTTATTTGCAACTCAGGATTTATGAAAGTGTGAACAACAATAACAAAAAACGGGTGTTTCATTTTTTTTTTTTTTTTCTGTCGAGTAATATCAAGACCGTCTTAAAAGACAAGAAGGCCACGGTAATATGCAGTATCTATGATTAAAATTGTACAGAGAATCTAATATTAGAAACAATGTCTGCCTCTTCAGGGATTGCCAATGTGTAAACGAGGTCACTATTCGTGAGGAACAGTTGATTCTCTCAGGGATACCGTGAATCCTAACAGCCATTGACAATTATAGAACAAGTAAAACCCGTACAGCTTGTGACATAAATGTTTTGTGTTGCTATTTGAGAAATTCAGAAATGTTTAAATTTTAATAAACTTTGAATTTTTTTGTTTTATTTTAAAGGATGGGTAAGTGTTTTTTTTTTTTTGTTTTTTTTTTAAGGATGGGTAAGTGTTTTTTTTTTTTTTAAAGGATGGGTAAGTGTTTTTTTTTAAACGATGGGTAAGTGTTTTTTTTTTTTAAAGGATGGGTAAGTGTTTTTTTTTTTTAAAGGGTGGGTAAGTGTTTTTTTTAAGGGATGGGTAAGTATTTTTTTTTTTTTTAAGGGATGGGTAAGTGTTTTTTTTTTTTAAGGGATGGGTAAGTGTTTTTTTTTTTTTAAGAGATGGGTAAGTGTTTTTTGCATTTACCAATATAGTAACATCTTCAAATACAAAAAGCTTCTTTTTTTTTTCTTTGATTAACGTAAATCTGCCTGTTCTACAAGTATTTTAATGGTGAATGCTCTGACGAACTGCAGACACTTGTGCCCCCACGACGTAGACACCCTCGACAAACCCGACAGGCAGCTAAATCCCACCCCCACGCAGTAGAGATCCCTAGATGTAAAAGATCTTTCTACTCCAGTAGTTTCTTCCCCAGAACCGCTAGACTCTGGAATTCGATTCCAGGTCCCTGCTTCCCCAACTGTTCTGACATGCAGAAGTTCAAGTGTAACGTGAACCGACATCTTGCTGCCCAAATCCCTACATAGTGCCCCAG
This sequence comes from Euprymna scolopes, assembly GCF_053919585.1. NCBI lineage: Eukaryota > Metazoa > Mollusca > Cephalopoda > Sepiida > Sepiolidae > Euprymna > Euprymna scolopes. Next base: position 16,914,798 of record NC_136501.1, read on the forward strand.
TAGTTGCTGCCTCTGATAGTAGCCGCCTACACCAAAGTGGCAATGTGCCTTGTTTGGGGTGAAAATGTAAAAAAAAAAAAAAAAATGTTTTTTTTTTGTTTTTTTTTTTAAGTAGGTTTTTATTTATCATTTCTGGATTCGTTCCTTCATCTTAGCTTCTATTATAAACGTTTTTTTTTTTTGTTTTTTTTTTCGGTATGGACTTCTTTAGTTGCCTTATGTTAAACTCTAGAAACGAGTTAAGGAATTTCAAACCCAAAATTTTTATTATTGAATTAATTTGGAATAATTTTGGAGATGAGTAAATTGTATAATTTTTTATTTTATTATTTGGACTATTGTCCTCATCTTTTAGTTCTTGTTTTCATGGCGTCGGCCAATTATTCCTCTGTGGATGTAGTTGGAGGATTCGACATTCCTATCCCATTGCGATTAACCTGATGAAGGCCAGAGGAACAATTGTCTCAAACGTCGTGAAAACAACAACTAGAATATGACGAGAATAGTCAAAATAATTAAATAAAAGATTATCCAAAATTTTTAGTCACGGGGTTCGCAGTTTGCATTCTATTTCAGACTACCAAAATATTAGTTAAAAGATGCAACTAATCTTGAGGTTCTGCGTTCAATGCTAAGAAAAAGCAGGTAGATTTAATATATTAAAACAATTTCAAAAAGACCAGAAAAAAAATAAATAAATAAATGCAAACTTGGGATTTTCATAAATAGTTGGGTTAAAAATTCCATTACCGTTCCAGAATTTGAGATAAAGCATTTGAAGAAGTCCAGAGGGAAGAACGACTGAAACGTTTTGAAAACAAGAAGCAAGATGAGAAAACTGGTTCCAAAATTCTAAATAATCATGAAAATTCTACATGGATAAGTGATGTAACGGATGAAGTTATGTAATAATCAGTTCTTATTACGGTAGATACTAAAAAAAAGAAAAAAATGAAATTAAAATTATTTAAGAATTTTACCCAGTTGTGGCTGACAAAACAACAACAATCTACCTCGATTGATTAAATAAAAGGGTTCAGCTTGAAATTATGTATAGCTTCCCAAATTGAATACAAACTAATAAAAATATATAAATCTGTTAAAAACTAAATTTTTTACTTAATGGTTGCAGTTATTAGTTTTATTTTTTGTTTAAATTTCGATTTTTGAAGTTGCCCTATAAACCGAAGTTTCACTTTAATTAACTTCTGCCATCATTTTTTTAAAAATTTTTTTTTTAATCTGGTGAGTTTACAAAATCGAAAAAGAGTCAATAAACAATATTTGCACCCTTCTCCCCTCCAAAATTGACGGAACTCCTCTTCACTAATGTTGTAATTTGCACCACCGACAACTCTCAGCTTCGATGTTTCCTCTTAGCTATTCCCCTCGTAGACAAGCCCCTAACCCTCCGGGGTCGTCGGGATGCTGCATTACAGGCAAAAATTTATATATATATATATATATATAATATATATATATATATATATATATATATATATATATATATAATACTTGTTTATTGTTATATAAACATGCTTACATCCCGCTGCTACAAACAGCCACTTGTTTCAATCAAACAACAGATATCATCAGGTAGCGACTTGACTATTCAAATGTTCATTGAATAATTGAAGATTATTCAATGAAGATTTGAAAAGTCGCTGCCTGATGATATTTGTTGTTTGATTGAAACAAGTGGCTGTTTGTAGCAGCGGGATGTGAGCATGTTTATATAACAATAAACAAGTATTATCAGCTCTTTTTATTGAGCACTATCTAACAACCTCGTTGAATTCACTAGTCCATTACTTTTGAATAAAAAAAAAAAAACCGAGTATATATATATATATATATATATATATACGAGCAAACAGTTAATAAAACATGTTAAAAAACACTTTGAAATGAGTTAAAAACATATTTAATTTGAAAAGGAAACACTTGATAAGTAGATAGTCCTTAATCCGCGGAGTTTCGAAGAAATACTTTCCTTCTCATCAGAGGGTAGGAATTAGCAAAATGCGGGATCGGATTTTACATGCAAAAGTATTTGAAACAACAAGTAATTCAAAGATATTACTTGATAACAAAAAAGTGAAGCAGAGGGAATATGGTGAAGAAAAAGGTGATTACATGTGAATGAATAGTCTGGTGGAAGATAAATAATCCAGTGACGGTAAAATCCAAATATATAACTTCAAGAAAGTTAACTGAATTTCCATTTGCACAAGTAAAATCCAAGGAAATCCCGTAATTAGGCAAAAATAGCCTGGCGGCGCCCATCCCTTTCCAGGCTCCAAGAATATACAGCACCTGGTATTACCAAATGGTCACTCATTTTAGTATTGGCCAGGCTCAATGTTGCTTAACTTCAGTGATCTAATGGGAACCGGTGTTTCAACATGCTCGTCTGAACTCCAATCTCTGGTCCCCCCTCGCCAATCATTCACGAAAAACACCCGTCTAGCTGAATCCACTGCGAAAAATTTCCCCCACTCTATATCTGTGCCTAAATCAAAACGCGGATTCCATGAACAAAGCTTCTTTCTTAGAACTGCACGCCTGTGGAACTCTGTTCCGTCTGCCTGCTTCCCACCAGACTACAACTTGGATGTCTTCAAGTCCAACATTAACAAATTCCTAATGAACCGCCCCCTTAAGTAAACACTTAAAATTTCCACACTAACGTAATGTACTTGCAATAACCCTTATCCCTGAGTGGATTCCGGGCCTTGATAAGTGGTGATCACTGTACAAAAAAAAAAAAAAAAAAAAAAAAAAAAAATGATGATGCCGTATCCCCTCATATGTAAATTAATACCACATATAAAACGAATCCAGCTACAAACACAGGGTTTTTTTTTTGGGGGGGGGTTCTTTTAACTAGTTATTGTTTTTTTGTTTTCAGTGAATCCCATACCTTATATGCTAAATAGATATGCAGCCACTTGTGAGTAATATCTTCTATTTGTCGAACGGGATTTAGGATGGAAGCTGCTGAGGAAAAGGCTGAGAGGATTGCTAAAATTAAGGTGATTGGATAATGTAATCCCAGAAGATCTTCACTAATGCCGTAATTTACACCACCACCACCACCACCACCACCAACGACGACAACTCTCAGGTTCAATGTTTTCTCTCAGCTGTAAAACATTCCCCTCTCTGTTCTCCCCAATTCGTCGTTCTTAAAGCAGCTATTTCCCTCGTACACAAATTAATACAACATATAAAACGAATCCATCTAAAAACCCAAGTGCTTTACTTTTTTTCCGACCTTGAAAGTTAAGATAATATTCAGTCTTTATTGTCATAGTCTTGGCTAACATATGTAATAAAATTCAAGCACTTGGCATTTGCTAAACAAGTTTCGTTAAATGTTTAGTTTTGATTTAGGCATTTTATAATATAAACCAGTGTTGGATAGTTTTTGTTAGAAAATTCCAGCACTTGAAAATTGCTAGAAACTTTGCTTTGTAAGAGTTACGTCTGTAATCATTTAAACCAGTCATAGGTAACATTGTTTATAAAATCTGTAATCTAGAAAGAACAACTGACAGAACTCCTTTTCACTAACACCGTAATTTCACATTAACAAATCTCATCTTCAATGGTTTTGCACAGCCGTAAAACATTCAAGTCTCTGTCCTCCTCAATCCGTCCTTCTTAAAACAGCTATTCCCCTCATATGCAAATTAGTGGATTATAAAACGAATGCATCGAAAACCAAGTTTATGGTTTTTACTTTTTCTTTCGTCAATTTCATCACCTGACAGGCAAAAAAAAAAAAAAAAAATTTATATATAGGGAAATATATTTATTCAATTATTTATATATATATATATATATATATAGGGAAATATATATATTCAATTATTTATATATATATATATAGGAAATATATATATATATATATAATATATATATATATATATATATATATAGGGAAATATATATATATATATAATATATAATATATATATATAGGGAAATATATATATATATATAATATATATATATATTATATAGGAAAATATATATATATATATATATATATATAGGGAAATATATATATATATATATATATATATATATATATAGGGAATATATATATATATATATATATATATATATAGGGAAATATATATATATATATATATATATGGGAAATATATATATATATATATATATATAGGGAAATATATATATATATGTATATAGGGAAATATATATATATATATATATAGGGAAATATATATATATATATATATATATATATATAGGGAAATATATATATATATATATATATATATAGGAAATATATATATATATATATATATATATATAGGGAAATATATATATGATATATATATATATATATAGGGAAATATATATATATATATATATATATATTATAGGGAAATATATATATATATATATATATATATAGGGAATATATATATATATATATAATATAGGAAATATAATATATATATATATATATTAATATAAGGGAAATATATATATATATTATATATATATATATATATATATAGGGAAATATATATATTATATATATAGGGAAATATATATATATATATATATATATATATATATATATAGGGAAATATATATATATATATATATATATATATATATATAGGGAAATATATATATATATATATATATATATATATATATAGGGAAATATATATATATATATATATATATAGGGAAATATATATATATATATATATATATATATATATATATATATAGGGAAATATATATATATATATATATATATAGGGAAATATATATATATATATATATATATATATAGGGAAATATATATATATATATATATATATATATAGGGAAATATATATATATATATATATATATATATATATAGGGAAATAGGGAAATATATATATATATATATATATATATATATATATATAGGGAAATATATATATATATATATATATATATATATATATAGGGAAATATATATATATATATATATATATATATATATATATAGGGAAATATATATATATATATATATATATAGGGAAATATATATATATATATATATATAGGGAAATATATATATATATATATATATATATAGGGAAATATATATATATATATATATATATATAGGGAAATATATATATATATATATATATATAGGGAAATATATATATATATATATATATATATATATATATATATATATATATATATATATATAGGGAAATATATTTATATATATATATATATATATATATATATATATATATAGGGAAATATATTTATATATATATATATATATATATATATATATATATAGGGAAATATATTTATATATATATATATATATATATATATATATATAGGGAAATATATATATATATATATATATATATATATATATATATAGGGAAATATATTTATATATATATATATATATATATATAGGGAAATATATTTATATATATATATATATATATATATAGGGAAATATATTTATATATATATATATATATATATATATATAGGGAAATATATTTATATATATATATATATATATATATATATATATAGGGAAATATATTTATATATATATATATATATATATATATATAGGGAAATATATTTATATATATATATATATATATATATATAGGGAAATATATTTATATATATATATATATATATATATATATAGGGAAATATATTTTATATATATATATATATATATATATATATATATATATATATAGGGAAATATATTTATATATATATATATATATATATATATATATATATATATATAGGGAAATATATTTATATATATATATATATATATATAGGGAAATATATTTATATATATATATATATATATAGGGAAATATATTTATATATATATATATATATATAGGGAAATATATTTATATATATATATTATATATATATATAGGGAAATATATTTATATATATATATATATATAGGGAAATATATTTATATATATATATATATATAGGGAAATATATTTATATATATATATATATATATATATAGGGAAATATATTTATATATATATATATATATATATATAGGGAAATATATTTATATATATATATATATATATATATATAGGGAAATATATTTATATATATATATATATATATATATATATATAGGGAAATATATTTATATATATATATATATATATATATATATATAGGGAAATATATTTATATATATATATATATATATATATATATATAGGGAAATATATTTATATATATATATATATATATATATAGGGAAATATATTTATATATATATATATATATATATATATAGGGAAATATATTTATATATATATATATATATATATATAGGGAAATATATTTATATATATATATATATATATATATATAGGGAAATATATTTATATATATATATATATATATATATATATATAGGGAAATATATTTATATATAATATATATATATATATAGGGAAATATATTTATATATATATATATATATATATATAGGGAAATATATTTATATATATATATATATATATATATATAGGGAAATATATTTATATATATATATATATATATATATATAGGGAAATATATTTATATATATATATATAGGGAAATATATTTATATATATATATATATATATA
>NC_136501.1:16924014-17066514 GCF_053919585.1 Euprymna scolopes
AAATTCGACAAAAAACATCCTTATATTTTTTTTAGAATATACATGCTTTCAAATTCTATGTGGCGTCTTCAGGCAGCCATATTATTTGGATTCATTGAACTACTGTTCTCATCTTGTGTCGTTTTCACAACATCCACAAGGACTAGTGGCGCAGTGGTTCGAGTACTTTGAAAATCAATTGTAAAAGTGATGTTCTCTTGAAGGTTGAAGGTTCAATTCTCAGCGTGGACAACCAAAAAATACAATTGCAAATTACTTAGGACGTCTATCCAGTCATGGCTGATGAAACGAGAGCATGCTACCCCCGTGAAGTAAAGAAAAGGTTCCGTTTGAAATTCTGTCCAAATTCTTGAGTTCGACAAGACACACCTGAACGTCAGAGATTACATCGAACAAAATGTTATGAAAATGATCCTCAAGATGAGAACAATAGTCCGATAAATTCAAATAATACAAATAACCAATCCTCATCTCAAAAATTCAGAAAAATCATCTGGCATTTCTGAATTTTTGAGATGAGGATTGGTTATTCATATTATCTGGATTTATCGGACTACTGCTCTCATCTTGAGTATGATTTGCACAACGTTTCAGTCGATGTAACCTCCGACCTTCTTCAGGTGTATCTTGTCGAACTCAGGAATGTTTCTGTCAAACATTCCGTCCAAATTCCCAAGTTAGACAAGATACACCTGAAGAAGGTCGGAGGTTACATCAACTGAAACGTTATGAAAAATCACACTCAAGATGAGAACAGTAGTCTGATGAATCCAAATAATACGTCATGGGGCATGTTAAAAAGTTTGCCAATGGTATTCAGAATGGCAGCAATTGTATTGGTTAATGTTACATGATGGTTAAAAACAATTTGAAATCTCCCCCCCCCCCGCCAACCAGGTTTGAATAATTGTGGGTTAGAGAGATCAAATTACCAACACCTTGAGAACGAGTAGTCATAGACAGCAATTGAAGGAAGCAATAACTTCTTTTTCTGCCAGTAATTCATGTAAATTAGTTACTGGCATATTGTGTTTTACTAGGTCTGGGTCAAGGGTTCCTTGGTGAGAAGGCGAGATATCAGTCAAGATCACAAGAGATAATGGTTTTAGTCATGCTTATCTAGCAAGGAAATCAACAGTTGCCACTTAGCATGAACTATTGTTCTTGTAAAGAAGAATGGAGCTCTCTAAGCATTCGGTAGTGCAAATGTAAACCAGAAAAGAAAATTTGTAAGTGTTATAATTTCCCTTACTTTCAGAGCATGTGTACTAGTGCAGGGGGTGGAATTATTCACTGCTAATCACACTTTATAATGATCTACCAATCGCGTTTCGAATCACAGCGTGAAAATCCTCGCTATGTCTAGCTACACTGAAGGGCCATAATATGGAGACTATGTCCGTGGATTATATATATATATACATTTTCCTAATCAAGCCTCGCCCCGACAGTCGAGTTTTAAATTTCTTCCATGTCTTTTTTACGCACATTTCATCTTTCTTTTAATAATATTATTGGATTTCATTTCCGTTTCCTTGTACAGATTTGTGAATTATTCCACGGATTTCTGCCTTTTGGATTACTTTGGATCATCTTCCAATTACGCGATTCCCTTGGAATTTACTTCTTTTTTTTTTTTTTAACACGGTGGTCACCACTTATCAAGGCCCGGAAGCCACCCAGGGTAAGGGTTATTGCAAGTACAGTACGTTAGTGTGGAGATTTAATGAAGTATTTACTTAAGAGGGCAGTTTTTAGGGAATTTGTTAACGTTGGACTTGAAGACATCCAGGTTGTAGTCAGGTGGGAAGCGGGCAGACGGAACAGAGTTCCACAGGCGTGCAGTTCTAAAAAAGAAGCTTTGTTCATGGAATCCGCGTTTTGATTTAGGCACAGATAAAGAGTGGGGGAAATTTTTCACAGTGGATTCAGCTAGACGGGTGTTTTTTGTGAAGGATTGGCGAGGGGGGACCAGAGATTGGAGTTCAGACGAGCACCTGCCATGGAAATAACGATAAAACAAGGATAGGCTCGCAACGTCTCTTCTGTGGGAGAGAGGTTACAGGGTAGAGAAGAGGGCATCCCCCACTAAGCCACAAAGTCTATTTGGTACTCTGTCAAGGCAGGATAGGCTGTTTTTAGCAGCTCCTGCCCAGATATGACAGCAGTATTTACTTGTGCAAATGGAAATTTAACTAACTTTCTTGGATTCTGCATTTTTGGATTTTACCGTCATTGGATACTTTACCTTTCACCAGACTATCCATCCACATGAAATCACTTTTTTATACACCCTATTCCCTCTGCTTCACTTTTTGTTATCAAGTAAGATCTATGACTTGCTTGTAGTCTCATCAAATACTTTTACAAGCAAAATCCGATCCCGCATTTTGCTAAATTTTACCCTCTGATGAGAAAGAAAGTATTTCTTCGAAACTCAGCGGATTAAGGACTATCCACTTATTTAGTGTTTCCTTTTTAAAATTAAATATGTTTTTAACTCTTTTTCAAAGTGTTTTTTAGCATGTTTTATTAACTATGTTTCATTTAACAGCAGGGAAATTTCTGCTTTTTTCTCTTGTAATCCATTTTTTTTCCGTTTAGCAGGCCAATGTTCATTTAAAATCGTTAAAACCTTAAGTGCTTTGTAACGAGTTTAAACTCTTTTTATACTCGAATGGAACGTTCGAACATTGGCTCGCCAAATGCAAAAAACGGATCACAAGAGAAACAAGCAGGATATATATAAAGTTATGAAAATATATATGGCAATTAAGCTACATAGAATGAAACTCGGAATATTTTTATAGCTTAATTGCCATATATATTTTCATAACTTACTACCTAGCTCTACCTATGTATTGAGCGCTGTTGAAGTAAATACTGAAAAATTTCTGCATAAAATTATATCTTCGTATATTAATTTAGTGATTAAATGGAGTAATCATATATATGCGTGTATGTGTGTTTTCTATATGTAATTTTACTATTTGGGATAGTATTACATATAAGTAAATAACAGTTCTCATTAAAATAGCTCGATAGTGCAGTATTAGAGCTCTAAATATTTCTTAAGATTACGATTATACAAAGAAAAAGAAAAATACTGTTCTGTTAAGAGACTCCTGCTTATAGAATGTGGAAAGACTTTGGAAAATTGCTTTTTGCTATGTGCTGAGGAGCTTGCCCAGTTTTGCAAAATTATAATTAATGAACTACACTAGGCCGAAATAATTGTATGCAAGTTGTTACCAATAAAAGCTTAAAATTTTGAAACATCAGTTCCTTGTAAAGTGGTAATCTTAAAAATATATATATATATATATATTTTCCGGTTCTTTGACTGTCATGGCTCTTGTGGACTGCGACGTTGTTTGGCTGTGGAATTTATTATATATATATATATATATATATATATATATATATATATATACACCAGGTTAAAGGTATTCAAGAGTGTTATTAAGAGTTCTCAATAAAAGAAGAGTAAGATATATCTTTATTAATATAAACAAATTTACATGGTCACGGCACTAGAAGAGACCAAATATCAAGGTCTCATGTAGGATATGAAAAGAAATAGGAATCTTAGAGATATCAATCATACCAGTTACCATTATAGATGCCACAGGGCTTATAAAGAAGAACCTGAAGTCCTACCTTATATTCCTGGTGGACCAAGTGCAAAAGAGATCCAGACAATTGCACTTAAGGGAACAACGAGGATACTAAAAAGAGCTCTCGGCTGGTTTCAATAAAAAGCAGAGGAATGTTGGCAGCTGGTTTGACTGCCCCATACCCAACGTTACAATCTTCAAAGGAAGAAAGTTAAAAAAAAAATGTTTCAGACAAATAGTTGGTTCAAACCAGAAGTCCTCGTCAGGCGACTTAATAGTTACTTTCCATAGAAGAAATAAGTTTTCAAATGAAGGAAAAACGATATAAAAGTGGATGGAGGAGGAAAATAGAATGGGGAGATATATATATCAAACATAAAAAATTTCATAATCTGAAGGTTATGTGTTCAATCCTTGTGCAGGGTAGAGAATTATAATTTCTCTTCAATAGCAGCTCAAAATAAATTTTACTGGATACATGAGAAGACATTTGTGATATAAATTATAGAGTTGGAAGGTATGAGGTCTGACCCCAAATTGTAGGATTAACAAAAATCAAGACGCACCAACTCGCACGATTAACAAAAATCAAGACCCACTAACTCGCAGGATTAACAAAAATCAAGACCCACCAACTCGTAAGATTAACAAAAATCAAGACCCACCAACTCGTAAGATTAACAAAAATCAAGACCCACCAACTCGTAAGATTAACAAAAATCAAGACCCACCAACTCGTAAGATTAACAAAAATCAAGACCCACCAACTCGTAGGATTAACAAAAATCAAGACCCACCAACTCGTAGGATTAACAAAAATCAAGACCCACCAACTCGTAGGATTAACAAAAATCAAGACCCACCAACTCGCACGATTAACAAAAATCAAGACCCACCAACTCGCACGATTAACAAAAATCAAGACCCACCAACTCGCACGATTAACAAAAATCAAGACCCACCAACTCGCACGATTAACAAAAATCAAGACCCACCAACTCGCACGATTAACAAAAATCAAGACCCACCAACTCGCACGATTAACAAAAATCAAGACCCACCAACTCGCACGATTAACAAAAATCAAGACCCACCAACTCGCACGATTAACAAAAATCAAGACCCACCAACTCGCACGATTAACAAAAATCAAGACCCACCAACTCGCACGATTAACAAAAATCAAGACCCACCAACTCGCACGATTAACAAAAATCAAGACCCACCAACTCGCACGATTAACAAAAATCAAGACCCACCAACTCGCACGATTAACAAAAATCAAGACCCACCAACTCGCACGATTAACAAAAATCTAGTCTCAGACTAATTATATTAAAGTCTTCCAATATTCAGTAATAATTGAAGTTGGATTAAAATATTCAACACCGTGGTTTCTTAGGCATTTGACTGATTTTACAAGTGTCTGAGCACTCCCCCCCCACTCTTACATAAATAGTTGATTGAATGTAAAAAAATGTTTTGAAAAAAATGTTATTATAAAAATACTGTTTTTTGTTTTTTTTTAATGGCTAATTTAGTTGCTCAGAGAATATAAATTTTTTTCTTCAACATTGCCGATGGAATGAATTGATAGTAAAAGTGTTTTGTGATCTTTAGTAGATGAGATATATCTGAGTTAATGCTTTTAATAGCTTTTTTATCTAATTGTTCGCACCTGGTTACGATGAAATGAATGTGAGTCATACTAGTTTCTGCTAAGGTGCTCTTAATTTGCTGGGCTTTAAGAACACCTTAGCAGCCATAGCTACAAAAACTTACAGAAATAGAATTTTGGAGTTGATTATGCGTGGACTATTATTGCCACACATGAGCTGGTGCAGCAACCACTAGTCTCTCCCTCTTTGCCATGGATGTAAAAACGATTTTCTGACCTAAATGGAACACTTTAAAACGTATAGAAGATATAGGTATTATAATACCTACTTTAGTAATGAAGCTAATTTGACAAGAACTATACGGTTAACAGGTTTATACGTTACATAAAGTTATACTGCAACAGTTAGCCAATGCGAAAACATGAACAACCATATTTGAGCAAATTATTAAGAATATTATATTTGAAACGTAAACTTATAATAAAAATTGCATAGTTATGTAACAAATTGACAAAGATTACTATCTGTTTGAATACTACACATCTCTTCTGTCCTATGTCAGTAAAAAAAGAATCATTTTAAAGTGAGGTAATCTTTATTTCTTTATTTATGTCAAAATACAAAATGCTCCGGACAAGGAAGAATGGGAATGAATGAAACGAAATGAGAAACAAAACGAGAAACAAAATGAGGAACGAAATGAGAAACAAAACGAAAAACGAAATAAGAAACAAAATGAAAAACGAAATGAGAAACAAAATAAGAAACAAAATGCAAAACGAAATAAGAAACAAAACGAAAAACGAAATGAGAAACAAAATGAGAAACAAAATGAGAAACAAAATGAGAAACAAAATAAGAAACGAAATGAGAAACAAAATGAGAAACAAAATAAGAAACGAAATGAGAAACAAAACGAGAAACAAAATAAGAAACGAAATGAGAAACAAAATGAGAAACAAAATAAGAAACGAAATGAGAAACGAAATGAGAAACAAAATAAGAAACAAAATGAGAAACAAAATGAGAAACAAAATAAGAAACAAAATGAGAAACGAAATGAGAAACAAAATAAGAAACGAAATGAGAAACGAAACGAGAAACAAAATAAGAAACGAAACGAGAAACAAAATGAGAAACGAAATGAGAAACAAAATAAGAAACGAAATGAGAAACAAAATGAGAAACAAAACGAGAAACAAAATAAGAAACGAAATGAGAAACAAAATAAGAAACAAAATGAGAAACAAAATGAGAAACAAAATAAGAAACAAAACGAGAAACAAAATAAGAAACAAAATGAGAAACGAAACGAGAAACGAAACGAGAAACGAAACGAGAAACAAAATAAGAAACGAAACGAGAAACGAAACGAGAAACAAAATAAGAAACAAAATGAGAAACAAAATAAGAAACGAAACGAGAAACAAAATAAGAAACGAAACGAGAAACGAAACGAGAAACAAAATGGGAAACAAAATGAGAAACGAAACGAGAAACAAAATAAGAAACGAAACGAGAAACGAAACGAGAAACGAAATAAGAAACGAAACGAGAAACGAAACGAGAAACAAAATAAGAAACAAAATGAGAAACAAAATGAGAAACAAAATAAGAAACAAAATGAGAAACAAAATAAGAAACGAAATGACAAATAAAATGGGAAACAAAATGGGAAACAAAATGGGAAACAAAATGAGAAACAAAATGAGAAACAAAATGAGAAACAAAATGAGAAACAAAACGAGAAACGAAATTAGAATGAAATAAAACAAGAATGAAAAAAAAAACAAGAATGAAAAAAACGAGAATGAAGATGAATAAAAGATTATCAAGAGGAGGGATCATAATAAGAAATTAAAACAAATGAATAGAAACCCAATTCAGCATGAAATGAAAAACAAAGTTTTCCACTGATTTTTCCGATGATGAATTGACACTATATCAAAAGTGATTACAACTGCAACGTATCAACTGATAAGAAATAAATATATTTTTTGCAAATCATTTTCACAATAATTTTTGGTGCAATTTTTTTTAATTCCTAAACCACTTAAATCTCTTATTGTCTTTTATTCCTATTTCTTGCGATTAAACAGTAGATAGAAATGACTAGAATGCCACCAAATATGCTGAGTTATCATTTTTAAGTGATGAAACCTCATCTCACTTAGGGACAAACTCTTTGCCACATCTCGTCACGGTCAACCTGGAACAACCAACTTTATTAGATTCATAATACAAGATTTCGAAAGTCTATCAAATGTATTCATTCTGTTTTCGAATGTTGGACAATTTGTATTATTTGGGCTACTCTTTTCTTCTTTTTTTTTGTGAAAATCGTTCCAGACAAGGCGTGAAGCCACTTAATGTAAGGAACTAACAAGAATGAAAGATAAATTATTACAATGACAGAAGATGCCTATTAAGCTTAGTCTCAAACAGACCAAGATAAGAGGAAAACAGTCAGCAGGAAGAGAGTTCCATAAACCTGCATTTCTTGGAAAGAAGCTACTGGAATAGGATGTCATCTCGAATGTTATTCTTGAAAGGACCTGTGGTGCAACGGATAAAAGCAACAATTAGTATATTGGAGGGTTAAGGTTCAATCTTCAGTATGAACTATTGTAATAATATACTTCATATTTCTACCTGGTCATGCCTAACAAAATGAGCGCAAGCTATCGCCATAGATTAAATAAAGAGTTTTATTTGAAATTCTCTACAGATTCCCAATCAGCTGAAACACTGGGAGAATAACATCCAAGATTAGAACAGTAGTTCTCTTCCCTACAACCTCTTTCTCACAGAAGAGACATTGCGAGTCTGCTTTATCGTTATTTTCATGGCAAGTGCTCATGTGGTCCCCCCTCGCCAAACTTTCACAAGAAACACTCGTCTAGCTGAAAACACTATCAATAATTTCTCCCACTCTTTATCTGTGCCTAAACCTAAACGTAAATTCCATGAACAAAGCGTCTTTCTTAGAACTACACGCCTGTGGAACTGTTTTCCGTTTGCCTGCTTTCCAGTTGGCTACAATTTGTCTTCAAGTCCAATGTAAACAAGTTCTTGATGAGCCGTTCCCCTTAAGTAATCCAATTTACCAAATTTCCACTACTAACGATTATTATGATACTGTCCCATTGACTACTGTACATTCTTTAACCCTTATCCTCGAGTGGCCTCTGGGCCTTGATAAGTGAGGACTCTTTTGTAAAAAAAAACAAAAAAAAAAAAAAAACGCCGGATCAGTATAACTAATTTAAATAAGAATTAACAATGACACCTTAGTGATGGTTACGGACATGAGTTGCATGGGGAGAAATATGAGAGTTATATGATGCATGTTTAACCCAAGTCTTAAAGACAGGCTTAGATTTGATGACCTCAGAGGAAGTGGAGAGCGAAGATATGTGTTGCGTAGGGAAAAAATGATATGAGAATTATATGATAGATGTGCAATGTGAGCCTTAAAGACAGGTTTCATTCTGATGATCTCGGAGGAAAAGTAAATTAGGGCAGTATATGAAGACGCACACAAAACAGGAGACTTTGATGGTATAGCCACATTGAAAAAAATGAATGAGATTTTTGGAGTTAGTAGAAGTAGAAAAGTTGACTTATTATGGTTTAGTTCACATGAGAAGGTCAAGGAAAACGTCAGATGAAGTAATAAAGATGGACGAGAGAAAGAGGGATAAATAAAGACCTGGCCAGAGATAGATTAGTTTGGAAGTCAATTTCTAGAAGCCATCCAATATATGCCAGCATGTAAAACGGACATTAAATCGAATATTATTGTTGCTAGCATGACCCGTGAAAATTCCACGGAATGAGAAATATATCTAATCAACAAATATGCTTTCATAAAGCTCATATTTTTCTGAATAGCGCAAAAAATTTGTTTATTTGGACAGAAAAACAAATAACACACAACAAATAAGTTTATTAACATTTCTTGACCTAAATAAGAAAATTATTAAACAATTCTCCAGAAAGTAATATTGTGCTACATAGTTCAATACAAATTAATAAAATCAAATTATAAGAGACAATCTTTAATTTATCCTTTCGGTTCAGCATCGCTTGGCAAACAATATTGTCCTTCTTTTTAGCCGTTTTTTTTTTTTTTTTTTTTTTTTTGCATAACGTCGAAGATAATAAGCGTATTAATATATAGATTATTATTAAGTATGGGGTCATAATGATGGTGATTACTTTTTCTATGTCACATTTATATTGAACGGTTATTTTTTTAATTTTGCAATCAGAAAGTTTACATGCAATCGACTATCCACCAGTGGAACACAATACTACAGGGCTGTTTCCCAGCTGACTTCAACAATCTCATTTGCAAATATCATTTAAAGTCAAATTCTTGTTGAACTATCCTCCTAATCTAATTTCTAACCAATCTCAACCATTATTAACGATCCTGACATTGCTGCTTCACTATCTTCCTGACAAAATAATTGACTTTTATCCTCGAGTAGCCTATGAGCCTTGTTAAGTGGTGAATGCAATTAGAGAAAAAAAATTTTTTTGCTCCAATCTGTGGTTCCCCCCTAAAAAATTTTGCAACAAATACTCGTCTAGCTGCAACAACTGCCAACAACTTCCCTCACTCTCTATCTCTGTCTAAAATTAAATGTAAATTCCATGAGCAGAGTTTCTTTCCTAGAACTGTCCGTCTGTGAAACACAATACTGTATGTCTGCTTTCCGGCTGACTGTAACATGGCCGTCTTTAAGTTTAATGTGAATAAATAACCATTGAGCTGCCCTCTTCAATAATTAAGCCCTACCCAGGTTGCACCATAATTGATCATATTGTCTCACCATCTGCTTAACACTTAACGCTTATCCTTGAGTGGCCTCTGAGTCTTGATAAGTGGTGACCTACCAAATATTAAAATAAAAATTATAAAGTGTGTTCAAATATTAAACCATAAAGCCATGTTGTTTAAGCAATTTTGAAATAATAACTAATAACTAGGGCTAGGACAACAGCATATTCTTTTCATTGTTTTGACTCTTGAGTGTGTATTCGTTAATATCTTATGTTTTTATATAGAGTGGTGATGTGGTTCTCGGTTGATTGACTGTGTCTTACTGTGTCGGATATATACTTGAGAGTCAAAAGAATGAAAAGAATATGCTGTTGTCCTAGCCCTACTAATAACGTAAAAGTGACTGAATTTGTTTATCAACAAAATGTTGGTCTGCGATCTTAGTTATTTATAGTCATAAATAATTGTATTTCATTTGCTTTTTTGGATGATCGCTACAACATGTTTCTCTAATTACAAATTAAGCTAAAAAGCAAGCAATTGTGGAAATTGCTACAATTGTCTAAACACAATGGTTCCCTGAATCCAGTGAAAATAATTACCTCGAATCCCAGGAAGTTAACTATTCACACCCATGTTTGTCAGTTTATATAAGCAACATCTATGGAAGTTTTCAAGGAATTTCAATGACAAGGTTGGGCCAAGGGCGATCGAGCAATTAATTCAGTTTTGAAACTCAATTTTTTTTTTCTTTATGCCTCCATTAAAAAGGACATTTTATATATCAAAACTATTTTACCAAAACAAAAAAAACACTCGACTAGCTACAACCACTGTATACGATTTTCCCCCACTTTATCTGTGCTTAAATTTAAATGCAGTTTCCATGAACTGCCTATCTGTGGAATACTGTTCTGCTGGGATGCTTCCCGGTTGAATACAACATACTAGTCTCCAAATCCAATGTAAACAAATTCTTGTTGAGCCGCCCTCCCATAAATAATCAAATTCTACCCAATTTACACCATTAATGTATACTGCACTACCACCTTACATTCATTAACCATTATCCTCAAGTGGCATTCGGGCCTTGATAAGTGGTGACTCGAGCAAAAAAAAAATATATATAGTTTATTTATGAAGCAATATTGATTCAGATTTCTTGTATATAGGAGAAGGTAACTGATGTAAAAACTTGCGGTCTACTGTATACTCTGTCCTGTGGTAGTCATCTGCACCGACAAAGCTTAGCAGTAATGCCAAAAAGTGTGGTTGGTTCTACACAAAGCCTTCACCGCTATAAACAAAACATCTGTGTGAATTTGCAAGCAACTTAATCGTTGTGGCGGAAGCTCATACGTCGCAATCGACGGGAGAGTCCATCTCTTCAATTGTCTCATAACGACAACCTTTAAAGTTTTCCTTGAACTTAGGAAATAACGAAAAGTCACTGGGAGGAAGGTCTGGACTATAAGGAGGGTGAGGAACTGTTGTGATGCCAATAAAATAGTCTGTGACAAGGATGGAGCACCTTTGGGACAAACTTTGCACAAATATTCCGCATCTTTAATTCCTCGCAAATAATTATATGTACAGTTCCCTCACTGACATCAAACTGTGAACTTATTGTCTCTATAAACATACAACGGTTCTTATTCATGAAATTCTTTATTTGGCCAGTCAACTCTAGTGTTCTGACTGCCTAGGTCCTCCCACACCACTCTTCATCCCTCACAGACTCCTTGCCTTCCTTGAATCTCTTATGCCACTCAAAAACTGATGCTCGATTCATGAAAGATGGTCCAAAAGTAGTCTGAAGCATACGTTTCATACGTTTCTGTGGCATTTGTTTTTTCAAGAATTTTATTGCATATCATTCTTCTAAAGTGTCCTCACATCCATATTGTATTTTTTTTAAATTCATCAGCAATGACTGTCGCGCTTTAGTAGGGTGTATTCCAGTTCTTGCTGTAGCTGTTAATTTGAATGTGAAATCATAAAAATTGGTCAGTCATCTCATAAGATGTATAGCAATAATATACTGAATTTTCAAGAGTCTACAACAATTTTAAATGCTTATAGAAAAAAAAGTCTGGAAACTTATTGAGGGCACCTCGTAATTTCTGTTTCTTTATAAATAATTCAGTTATTCTTTAATTCCCGGGCAACGTTGAGTAGGTACGTCAAGTATTTAAAATAAGATGAACATTTAATCAGGACAGCATCTTAACAGTTAATACGAAGATATGAAGATTTTTGTTCCCCCCAAACAAAAAGTTATTTTGGAACATTGGTACAAAGAACAATAGTGCTATTCTAAGAATTATAAAATGAAGAAATCCACACCTTGAGACTGAACAGAATGAAATCTTTAAAAAGAAAAAGTAATTAGCAAAGATCGGCCACGCAAAATCAAAATAACAAAATATTCATATGAATAATTCGGACTACTATCTTCATCTTTTTCTCCTCCCTGCTACTTATTTCTCACAGAAGAGATTTGCGAGCCTCTCTCTGCTCTATCGTTATTTTCATTTTAGGTGCTCGACTGAGCTTCATTCTAGCCCCCCCCCCACTGTAAAATATTCACGGCAAACACTTGTCTCGCTATAACCAGTCAACAAAATTTCCCTTGCTCTCTATTTGTGCCTAAGACTAAACGAAAATTCCATGAGCAAAAGTTTCTTTTATCATAACTGCCTGTCTGTGGAACACAATACTGTGGAGCTGTTTCCCAAGGGACTATAACAGTTATTTTCCAATCCCTCATAAACAAGTTTGTGTTAAGCCATACTATTGAATAATTAATTTCTACCAAATTTCACCGACTTTCAAAGTATTGTTTCACCTAATACTCTTTAGCACTTATTCTTGAGTGACCTCTGAACTGTGATAAGTGATTCTTAGAGCAAACACACACATATATATAGTTTTCAAAATATAATTATCCACTGATATGTGTTTCATCGTCTGCGACTCATCAAAATGGCTGAATCTAGCGAGATTCGAAATCGGGACCCCACGATAATGAGCCTAAACTCTTAACTCGCTCATCCACCTCGCAAGACTGTTTGGATATATCGCAATTTACTTAGATGGTATTTGTTTTTGTGTTTTTCGATATGTTTTGAATGAATTCAATTATTTACGAAAGTGCATTTTTACCTAAGTATGAGTTGGTAATAATTTTCCCTTTAACCAATTTGGTATCCCCATATATATTTGCAATATTTGTAGCAAGTCCTATTGCAACAGCTAAGAATGGATGAAGTTAAAAAAGTTTCTGCCATTTCTACCCAGCAGAGTGTTACAACTATTACCAAAGGAAAGAATCTATATCAGGTATTTATGTACGTTGTGTGATGAGGTATCGAACTAAAATCTGACTAATGAGAGTCATTTTCAAGTCCAATGTAACAAGCTCGTGTTGAGCCATTCTCTTAAATAATTTCTACCAAATTTCACTGATTATCACGGTGTTATCTCACCTGACACCCATTAACCCTTATTCTTGAGTGACTATATAGTAAAATAAAAAAAAAATTTTTTTTTTCTATTCACAATATTTGCAGTAGATGTAATAGTTAGGAACAGATGAAGTTCAGAAAATTTCTATAATTTGTATCCAGCAGAGTTTTACAACTGTCACCAAAGGGAAGAATCTATATCAGGTATCTGCGTACGCATGTGATGTTATAGTGGATTAAAACCTGGCTAGTGAGGGTTTTAACATGCATTGCACGAAGAGAAATGATATAAAAATGATGTGATGTTAAAAATGAGGTTAGATCTGATGACGTCAGAGAAAGATTAAATCTGGACAGTTGAAGGAGATGTGTACAGAACCAGAAATTTCGATTGTATGACTACATTGAAACAATGAATGGAAATTCTTGAGCTAGCAGTGTAGGTTGCAGGTTCAGTTCACAGAGGAAGGCCAAGGAAAACATGGGAATAGACTCGGGGGATGAGAAATAAATAAAGATCTGGTCAGAGGTAGGTTAGGTTGGAAGTCAATTTCTAAAAACTGTCCAATACATGCTAACATGTAAAAAAAAAAACAACAACCTTATCTGTGCCATGGATAGAGGCGTTGAATTTCTACGGTTCCAGGTGAGCACTGTCTGAAGATAGCGGTTTCAATCCTACCCAAAGCAGGCCAGAGGATTAATTAGCCAGAACGTGGTGAGACAACAGCAACTATGGAAGGCAGTAATTACTGCGGATACAGTTATGAGACTCAGCATTTCTATCCCGTCTTGGTTAATCACCTGAGGAAGGCCAGAGGATGAGTTGGCCGAAACGTGGTGTGAATATGACGACGAGGATAACAGTTCACAAATACGTAAATCTTTCACTACCATTCCATTAATATGTATGGATATAGACAGAACACGGTAGATCTGGAGGAGTAAACCTTGAACAAAAATCTAATCCAAACAAAGAGTTGTAGTTCCTGTGGTGATCATCAACAAACCAATGCCGCAGTTTTGTGGAAAATCATTTTTGACATTGAGAAGGTGCATGGCTCCTGTAAGCGGAGAATCAATACAAGTGTACAGGTTTTGATGGACCATATACTTATTCACTACTGAAGATGCCTTTAGCAAGAACTTCGGTATAATTAGCGAAATCATGTGTGATCACAAGAAAACTATCGATCCCAAGACCATGATTAGTTGTAGAATTTTGTTCTCAAGCATGTAGTGAAACTATCCAAGCTATGCACCTAACCTAACGTAATTTATGTTAACTTTTAAAATAACTGCTATGAGAGAAGAATATTAATTCTGTTAAAATTTGTCAAAAATAATAATTCTCATCTGTCTTCAAGTTTTAAATATCTCTTTTTGATTCTGGTACAGTTTTTGAACCGGACAAGAACTGAACTATTTTTTTAACCCTAAACTAATCCTAACATAGTCGGTTGTCATTCAGTTCAAAAGCTACACCGGTCTTTGGAACTCCCTTCCGGGATTCTGCTTTCCCAACTGCAATGATATGCAGAAGTTCAAGTATAATGTTAACAAACATCTTTCTACTCATCTCCCTTCATTATGACCCCACTAATTAAGTCCCTAATAGTACCCCCCTGCTTCAAAGTGACACTGTGCCTTGTTTGGGGATGAAAATTGAATAAAAAAAAAAAAAAAACTCTTTTTGTTTTAAAAGAATGTGTGTGTATTAGAAGATAGGGGCTGATGATAAAAAATTTCAAATAAAAATGGTATCATACGATTCATACAAATTTTCAATGTCCATTTTCAAGGCATTCTCCAGACAAAATTCAAGTTTTGATAAACAAAATTTGATATAGAAAGAATGGTATAATAAACAAAAAACTGATATTTTAATTAATATTTTTAAAATATTTTAATAGAATTTATTTCGATTTTAAATTTCACTTCGGCTACATCCATATTTTTCCCCTGTGCCATTTTTTTACTATTTATTTACTCGTTGCATTGTTACCTGTGCTATTGTTACTTGTATTATTAATACTGTGCCATTTTTCTTGTCATTAATTAGTATTTTAATTCGTTATAATAATCAATAGATTTTAGTTTTATTTGTAATTTGAAATCAATAAATATATATTGATAACATCGAGTAGTTTCGTTATAAAGGAGTATACCAATACCGGAAATAATATGATGCGATTTCAAAACAATGTATTTCTTTCTTTCTTTTTTACACGGTGGTCACCACTTATCAAGGCCCGGAAGCCACTCAGGGATAAGGGTTATTGCAAGTACAGTACGTTAGTGTGGAGATTTGATGAAGTGTTTACTTAAGGGGGTGGTTCATTAGGAATTTGTTAACGTTGGACTTGAAGAGATCCAAGTTGCAGTCAGGTGGGAAGCAGGCAGACGGAACAGAGTTCCACAGGCGTGCAGTTCTAAGAAAGAAGCTTTGTTCATGGAATCCGCGTTTTGATTTAGGCACAGATATAGAGTGGGGGAAATTTTTCACAGTGGATTCAGCTAGACGGGTGTTTTCCGTGAAAGATTGGCGGGAGGGGACCAGAGATTGGAGTTCAGACGAGCACCTGCCATGGATATTTATAATATCAGTGCTCTAAATGCGTCTGTGTCATTATTTTAAATAGTTTGTTTCCATGCATATACACTAATTCCATATACTGAACATTCCTATATATATATATATATATATATATATATATATATATATATATATATACACACACATATATATATATATATATATATATACACACACATATATATATATATATATATATATATATATATACACACACATATATATATATATATATATATATATATATATATACTAGTGGGGTGCCCAGCATTGCTCGGGTGTGTGGAAATAGTGTAGTAAGGAACCCCGAAGTGGGGGAAATCAAAACAACAGTAGTGGAGGTGCCCGGCATTGGTTGGGTGTGTGTAGATGGCATAGTAAGGAACCCTGGATGGGGGGAGGGTAAAAAGTGGTAGTAGCGAGGGAAAATCAAAACAACAGTAGGCAGTTTGGGTGGAGAGAGGTTTGGGTTAAAAAAAAGAAAAAAGTAATAGTAGGCAGGCAGGCTCAAACCCATAAGCGAAGGAGGAAAAGAAGGTTAAAAAAAACAAAAAAAAACTGATGTCTTAGCCGAAGTCTCCATTGTACGACCAGAAAAAATTAAGCATAGTCAATTCAACCAAGATGATGACTTTGCGAAAATGTCGACGCAAAAACTGACCGCCTCCTTGTAAAAATGTACCCAGCTGAGGGCAAATGAGACCGCTGAATGGTTTAAAACGGCAATTGAAGCACATGTTCCCAAGCGGAAATTTTATAGCAAGCCTCACTCTCCCCAATGGTTTACTTCTACTTGTGCAGCTGCCATTGCTCAAGGGCAGCATGCATACCACAGATTTAACCGACATAACTCCAGTTCAAACAGACAGAAGTGTATATATGTATATATATATATATGATTACAATATTTTTTCCAAATGATATCTGAAGAGAGCCAAGCATATTGGAAACAAACATTTAAAAAAAAAAATTTTTTTAATGCAAACTACTAGATAATGAACAAATTTTAAAAAAGTAATAAATATTGATAGCTCCACTTCTTTAAATATACACTTTTCTCTCATTGGAACCATGCTACCCCTTACTTAATATATATGTGTGTGTGTAGCTTAGTTACCATAAATATATTATCATAATGTTATATATATGTATTGTTGCAAGGAATGAACTCAGCCCAAAATACAAATTTCTAGGGGTTTTTTTTTCAACGTCTTCCATTTTTATTTCAGTATTTATACCATATTTCTTCAAACTGAAACATAATTATCAAAGTATACTTACGCAGATAGATATGAAAAGTCTTTATTAAAGTTTGTGCCTATTTCCATTCTATGGAGGCCAGGCGCGAACGCAGACCCCACAATTTTATTATACCATACCTATTTAACTTAAAACATACTTATCAAAGTGTTATTATGTACATCTATATCAAACACACTTGTAAACGTTTTTTTTTTTTAATTTTAAAATTTTTTATTTCCATATTTTGTGGACCAGGCGCGTACGCAGACCCCACAATTTTAATGAACCACCGTTCTGCCAGATCAAACATACCCATTCGTGTGTCTCGATACATCTTCTATCATTATATGTAATCAGTTTTTTAAAATAGTCAACCATATAGGAGCCTATTCGTGACCAGACACACACACACACAGCTTATATATATATATATATATATATATATATATATATATATATATATATATATATATATATATATATATAAAGTATTTTAGTGCAATCATATTTCCTTATCAAACTGTCCCTATTTACTTGTCTACCAACGAGGACAAAGGTTGACACATGGTCCGGGGTGGGTTAGTGACATATGAAACCCAGCTCCCAAAAAGGAGCATTCTTAGTAAGAACAAACTGTGGCATACACAACTTATTTCCACACTTTCCTGCATTTCAGCCTGGGATCAAAGTGCAGTATCTTTTCCAATGAATACTCTTTATTTGTTTTTACATAAGCAGTAATATGTTGCTACACTCATGAGCATGTTTCAGTCAGGCAGCTACTAGTAACTAGAAACCTCTTCAGGTGATACAGCTTATGATTAGTTTTTTTGGAAAAAGAAATCCAGCAGAGTGCTCAATTAAAACGAAAATCCGAAATATAAGAGCGTATTTATATTTTCTGTACAGAAAGTTGTTAGATGAGACAAGTCATTGGTACCGTCGGTTTCAACCCGATAATTAGGACCGTTTAAGATATCCTTATCAAGCTCTCTCCGACGAATATTAGCTGAAGAGAGCTTGATAAGGATATCTTAAACGGTCCTAATTATCGGGCTTGAAACCGACGGTACCAATGACTTGTCTCATCTAACAATTTTCTGTACACAATATATATATATATATATATATATATATATATATATATATATATATACTGTGTGTGCAAAATCAAGACTTCAAGACAAGGTGGCAACGAAAAGTGCATTTCATTTTATGTTACAATTGTTTCGATGTTCAGTTCGACAGTTTCAAGCATTATATAATGCTACATTGCTAAAAGTGGGTTTATTCATAAAGTCTGAAGAAATGCTAGTTTTTGAAAATTTTCAGACGATATAATGCTTGAAACTGTCGAACTGGACATTGAAACAATTGTAACATAAAATAAAATATACTTTTCGTTGTCATCAACACCTTGTCTTGAAGTCTTGATTTTGCACATATAGTATATTAATACTCAATTATGAAATGTGATAATTTTGTAGCTTAATCCATAAGTCAACCTTTTTTGGCTTAAAACCTATTGGTATATGAAAATTCACTGAATTACACGAACTCAGTATATTACATATAAGTCTCTCTCACTCTCTCTCTCTCTATATATATACACTAGATGTACCCGGCGTTGCTCAGTATTAAATGTAACGTTAAATTCCTTTAATAAAATGTAGTATAAAAAAACCAAAAAAAAAAAACCCGAAAGAAACTAAGACATGTGCATGCGAGTATTATGCTTTTTTGTTCTAAATAGTTCGCTTCTTGTAAGTAAAATAAAGAATGCTCCAACCGAGATCGAAACCAAAACCTAAAGGCAGTGAGTCAAGTATGATAACCATTAGGCCAGCCTGCCACAGCTTTAAAAAGCGTTTTCAAACTTCGTCAAACAGTTGACAAACAGATAAAAATCCGATGACATCCCCCCCCCAAGTACCAATTTTTCAATTTTGACCCCTTAGCAGCTGTTTTTTTTTTTTTCCGGATGAAAACCGATTAAAAAGTTTTCCACATGTCTGGACACCGAATTTTAAGTCTGTAGATAAAGAATTCGTTGAGTATATAGGTTGAGAAGTGTACTCACAAAAAACACACACATTCTCACTTTTATAGATAGATATGAAATAGATCACAGAAAGAATTAAAAATATTAATTTCCTCTCTCTCTCATATATATATATATATATATATATATATATATATAAGGTGTACCAAAAGAAGCTGATGATTAAAACAAATTGATAACTTTCTTAATTTTTTATATTTTTCTTTTAGTTTTTCAGATCATCTTGAGTAACCCTTCCAAAGTCATAATGGGTCGTTACACTACCGAGGGGCGGATATTTATCGTAGAGTCGTATTTTCGGTTGAATGAGTCAACATCAGAAACTCAAAGAGAATTTTGACGAAACTTCAACACAACATATTCCCCTACTCCCAATGCAATAAAACCAGCCACAATAAATGCCCTTAAAAACAATATAGAGGAAGAAATTGGGGCCATAAGCCCTGAAACATTAAGTGATGTGCCGGACAATGCCCTGCAGAGAGCACAAGAGTGTGAAAATGAAAATGGTGGACATTTGAGTAACATCATTTTTCATAACTAAAATTAGAACTTGTGAAAAACATACCCTAGATTAAGTTGTGTAAATAAAATTAGAATAAGTAGACTATAATATCTTACTATATCTTAAAAAATTCAGTGAGAGGCTCATCTACCTACATATGAAAATTGGTAAGCATAACTTAAATATTGAGGAAGTTAATCAAATGTAAAATCCGTCAGCTTCTTTTGGGACACCCTGTATATACATATAAAACAGACATTAGCGAGAGAGCATATATATAAATATATTTATATAGTTAGTTATAAAAATATATATGGCAATTAAACTACACAGAATATTCCGTGTTTCATTCTCGTGAGAATTCGTAAGGCATAAGCCTGACGAATTTTCATTTGAGAATGAAACGCAGATTATTCTGTGTAGCTTAAATTACCATATATTTTCATAACTTACTACCTAGCTCTACCTATGTATTGAGCACTGTTGAAGTAAATACTGAAAATTATGCACCAAATTATATCTTCATATATTAATTTGTGATTAAATGAAGTAATCATATATATTCAAGCACATCTGATTGATTTTTCAACAGATTTATTTTTTTTCCGATTTTTATGGATATCTTTTTCATTTGCCGAGCGGTCTTTTTTATATCATCTGGCATCTTGTATAAAATGGCGCCCAAAAGTTGTTGTTCAGCCATGTTCTTCTCAAGTGCTTTCTATCAGTGCATCTGATTATCATCAGGAGTGATTATTGTTGTTGTTTTCTTTTTCTTTGGCGCCATTTTATACAACATGCCAGCCGATATAAAAAAGACCGCTCGGCAAATGGGAAAGATATCCAGAAAAATCGGAAAAAAGAATAAATCTGCCGTGTTCAATCAGACATGCTTGAATAATAACTTGCTGCCAAAATATACAAATATATATACAAATATATATGTATAGCTCTCGCATTATCAACCAAACTCCAACCTCTGTCCCATCGCCGCAATGTTGCACCCCTATGTTCCCTATGTCTGTTTTATAAGTATTTTAATGGAATGTGCTCTGAACTCGTAGCACTTGTGCCCCTTTGACGTAAATACCATGACTAACCTGACAAGGAGCAAAATCCCACCCCTTCACTGTAGATATCCCTACATACCGGAAAGCCTTCTAGTCTAATAACTTCTTCCCTTTGATTGTAGTGGCATGCAGAAATTGAAATGAAATGTGAACAGACATCTTTCTGCTCAACTCCCTACATTGTCTATCTGTAGTAACTCTTATCCCAAATAGTATCCCTTATATCCAAATGGCAATCTGTCTTGTTTGGGATGAATAAGAGTAATATATATAATTACATTTTTTTTTCAACATATTGGGGATATTTTAAGTAGGCTGTTCAGTGTTCACAAAAGTAAATGTGGTATTGTGGTCACTGCATTTATTCTACTTAAGACTATAAGATAGAGAATGAAAAATGATCACAATTTTTTGTAATTTAAAGCAAAAAAATAATTCAAAGTGTAGCATCTGTTCTTTCTCATGTCAGAGAAAAAGAAATTCTTCTCGACTTAAGGCAATTATTTCGATCCAAATCCAAAGTGACTCTTTTTAAAATGGCTGTATTTTCACCCATGTTAAAAAACTGACATTGTGCCTGCCTAACTTTGCCCTCGTTACTGGGCAAGTCAATAGGGAGTAATTTGTCTTATTAAATTCTGTACAATCTCGCTGACGAAGTAGACCAGGACAGACAATAAACACATCCACCCTCTGAAAGGAGGAGGTAATGCATGGAGAAACACTTTTTTTTTTTTTTTTTAAATTTCATTATCTAAAGAAAGTTTTTGAATGGTGTATTGAGTAAAAGTCTAAAAAATAACACCATGCTTAGAAAACCTGACAGACAGGAATTTTCGTTTTGCTTTTTATTTACTTATCGGCTTTGGGTTCTTCCGGGCTAAAATGAAAGTGGGATATGGGTCTGTTTAGTCTCAGGATAGTATCCTCCCAGGCATTGCCACTTTGGGGGGGATAGAAAACGGTTTATTGCTTGGCAATCTGAGGTATCCCTACAGATCTAATCTAGGATATTCCCTCATGAGAAGCTGACTCCCCCATAAAAAAAAAAGAAACAGACAACCTTATGTCACATCAAATCCTTATTTACTTGCCTACCCATGAGTACAGAGTTCCTACTTACAATGCCTCCCCACGGGACAGAGTTAGACACCAGGGTCGTTTTTTAACGTGGAGAAAAGGAACAACAATAAAAATTGTCTCAGTCGTAAAGGATTTCTCCTCCACTGATAGAGAACAAGAAATTGAAGTGCAGCATAAGTACAGAGTTAGACACATAAAGTCTATTTTCAACGTGTAAAAAAAATCTAGCTCCCAAATAGGTGCACTCTTTGTTGTGACAAAAATTAAAACGGCTTCGGTCTAGAAGGATTTCATCACCCATGCAATGCACGGAGTATTGTTGTCACATTTGGGATGGCGCATCTGCTTCTAGACTCTCACTCTTAGACAAGATTCAGAAGAGTCACCAACCTAATAGGTCCTCCTACACTGTGGACCAAACTCAAACCTCTGTCCCTTCACTGAAATGTTGCATTGTTGCACCATGCACTACTGTCTATTTTACAAGTATTTTTATGGAAAGTGCTCCGACGAACCTCAAGCTCTTGTACCCCCCCTACATAATACCCCCGACCATGCAGCAAAATCTCACCCCTACACTGTAGGGACACCTCACTGAAGAAACTAGAAGGCTTTCCAGCACTGATGTGTCACCTCAGTGCTGGAAAGCCTTCTAGTTTCTTCCCTCAAACTGCTATACTTTGGAATTCCCTATCGGGTCCCTGCTTCTGACTGTACAGACATGTGGAAGTGTAATGTGAATAGATATCTCGCGGCCCAACTCCCCACACAGTATCTCTGCAAATTTTGTCCCAAATAGTAGCCCCTTACATCCAACTGGCACTGTGCCTTGTTTGGGGTGAAAAACCAGTTAAAAAAAAAAAAAAAAAAAGCTTACCAAGGACAGAAAAGATTAAGTATATTATCAGATCACATACTACACTTTGCTCCTAGCTAAAAATCAAGTTTTTTATAGTGAAAAAAAAAAGGGGGGGGAGTAAATGATACTTAACTTACCTCATGCTCGTTGAATTGTTGTTTGACTTTCATGACTCCAGGTGGATCAGGTCCGACAGCTGATGTATTTGTAATATCCACAACCGGTTCTTGTTTTGCAATAACATCTTCAGCTTCCAAAAGCCAGGCGAGGACATTTTCCAACATGTCCTGGTATGAAAGAAGATCCAAAGAACTGGTGCTCATGATGCTGTGACGACTTGATGTACTCGAGGTTCCACTACTTAACGACATCAGCGACTGGGGACGCGCAATATATGAAAAAAAGAAAATAAAAAATCACATAGCTATCGTCGTATTTTTTTTTTTTTTTTTTTTTTTTTTTTTTACCCTAGTTAAAAATAATTCGTTGAAGCAGTACATCTAAATATAAAAACGCACCCGTATACAAATGAATACATTTCGGAAGTTTAACAAACAAACAAAAAAAAAAAACACTCACATAAACATAAGGGGAATTAAGTGCGGTAAGATTCCACAAGTTATGAAGTTTTTTCGGTCAAGTTAACTTTTTCTGGGGTTTCTGCGGGATGTATCCAATACTGTCACCGACCATAATTTTTTTTTTTTTTTTTTCACGCTAATAGCTGCGCTGACTATATACAAGTGTAAACGAAACAGTATTATGATAACTGAGAATATAAACACAGTAGGAATTGTGACTGGGCCGACCACGGCCACCTATCCACCTCACACTCAGCTGCCAACTAGGACTAACACTAAATAAGAAACTACCTATTTTTTTTTTTTTTTTTTTTTAATTTACAGTGGAAAATCTAGAGTATTTTTACCCACACACATACATAAGCTAAAAAAAAGTCTCAAAATAGTCCAGTAGTAATGCCAGGAAGTATATAGATAATCTTCAGCCTGTAATATCAGGTTTCTTTCCCTCCCTTAGTAAGTAGCTCCTTTCACTCTCTCTACTAAAACCGAGTTAAGTGAAGAAGAAGAAGAAAGAAAGAAGTCACTAACATTACAGGGCACAAACTCTTAAGGCTAACTTTTACAACTTGAGGTTTTCTTTGCGTTTTGTTTTTTGTCTTTAAAATAGATACGACTATTGACTAACTAAACATTAAAAAAAACAAAATTAAACATGTTCTAACTGTGCCGCTTTATTGGTAATATTAGAAGACTATAATTTAAAGACTGAAATTAAAACCACAAAACACAAATCTACTAAAAGCATTCGCTTTTACTGCAAAGACGTAAGTAATCGCTGCTATTTAGCTGTCTAGACTTCACACACAAAAAAAGCCACGTGGTTTCATTATCGACTTAGAATAAAACGTCATATACACTTACGAGGATTTCTTGATATTTCTTAAACAACGAGTAATTTTAAAATAAAATTTGTAAAAGTAAATATATAAGTAAATATTAATTTGATATTTCTGTACATACTAGCATGGGTGCCCGGCGTTGCCCGGGTGTTTAGAGGTGTATGCTGAGCAAAAAAAAAAAGGGGGTAATTTTTTAAACTTTGACCCCTATTATGACCCCTGAAAATTTATTGTTTTGGCCTCAAATCAAGTTATTACGTTAGATCCATGTCCACGGAACCTATATCTAAAATTTCAAGGGTGTAGACCCAAAATTGTCGGAGGAGTTTGGTAGAGTTCTTAAAGGTCAAATCGTTGAAATTTGACCCCTTAACAGCCAAATTTCTGGCTGACACCCGTCACATCGATTTTCCCAAATCTCAGTACCCGGTATTTCAAATTTCGAGTCTATAGACTAAAAATTGACAGTTATTGCGTAGGGAAATGTACACAGACAGACAGACACACAGACAGACAGGCAGACGCGTTCACTTTTATAGATTATAACTAGGGCTGTGACAACAGAATATTCTTTTCATTGTTTTTATTCTTAAGTATCCGATAAGAGACAGTCAATCAAGCTAGGACCACATAAAAACATATAACATATTAACGGATATATACTCGAGAGTAAAAACAATGGAAAGAATATGATGTTGTCATAGCCCTAATTATAACTAGGGCTATGACAACAGCATATTCTTTTCATTGTTTTTACTCTCGAGTATATATCCAACACAGTAAGACACAATTAATCAACCGAGGATCACATCACTCTACATAAAAACATATAAGATATCAATGGATATATACCGGAGAATCAAAACAAGGAAAAGAATATGCTGTTGTCATAGTCCTAATTATAACCAACTAAAAGTTGTCTCAAGACGGGTAAAATTAACCCCACCGTCACCAACAACTCTGAACAGAACATTTTTTTTTGCCCCACTTTTATATGCCCTGAGAAAGCATTTAAAAAAAAATAAAAATAGATATAATACTAAACCTTATGTCTAGAAGTCTTATTCGAATTCTGATCAAAACAACACAATATAAATGCAAGTGTGTCACAAGGGTCAATCCTGGAACCTTTATTATTCCTGATATTCATAAATGATCTCCCTGATAAAGTTGTCTCCGAGATGGGTGTATTTGTTAATGACATCACACTTTATAGCAGCCATGAGGGGAAAATATATGAACATATATCTTAGGCAATGGCTGAAACCTTAGAGGAAAACTTCCAATCTGTCATGGAATGGATTGTAACATTTAATGCTGTCAAAACTAAGCTTCTTTTCTTTAATAATTACAAGAAACCGTCTCAACTGCTGATAGCCATGGCAAATGATGCGCTACCTGAAAGCTCTTCGTTCAAACTCCTCCGCTAAACATTCACAAGCAACATGAATAGGAACAAATACATTGAAGACATTGCCAGGGTTGCTGCAAAGAAGGTGCTAGAAAATTTCTCACACCTGAGAGTATCCTATATCTCTGCAAGGTCACCATTCACCCATGCATTGAAGTATTGCTGCCACATCTGGGCTGGTGCATCTGCCACTAGTCTCTTGCTCTTAGACACGATTAAAAAAAAAAAAGTGTCTTCAACCCTGTGCTATCAACCAAACTCCAATCGCTGTCCTATTGGCGAAATGTTGCATCTTTGTGCCTGTTTTACAAGTACTTTCATGGAATGTGCTCCAACGAACTCAAGGCACTTGTACCCTCATAACCTAAATACACCTGACTAACCCAACAACCTACAAAATTCCACCCTTTCACAGTAGAGACCCTTAGGTGTAAGAAAGCCTTTTACTCTAACAGTTTCTGCTCTCGAACTGATAGATTTTGGAATTCCCTCCCAAGTCCCTGCTTCCCTGGCTGTACTGACATGCAGAAGTTCAAGTCTTGCATGAACAGACATCTCACTGCTGCATAGTATTCCTGTCGAATTGGAATCAAATAATAGCCCCTTATGTCCAAGTTGCACTGCGCCTTGTTTGGCGTTGAAAACAGTAAAAAGTAATTAAAACACTTTAAATTTGCTAAAGTATAATTAATTAAAAATACACTAAAAATGGCTGACTTATTTACAAAGAAATTAAAATGCATTCTGGTGGAATATTTTCCTTTCATTTAAAAATTTTTGCATTTTTTATTTCAATAAATAAATATTTAATTATTAATAACTTTATATATCTATAAAAGTGAGAATGTGTGCGTGTAAGGATACTTCTCAACCTATATATTCAACAAATTTTTTATCTATACACTTGAAATTTGGTATATAGGGTATTTAGACATGTGGAAAACTTTTTAATCTGTTTTGATCCAGAAAACAAAAAGGCTGTTAAGGGATCAAAATTGAGAAACTGGAACAGGGAGGGGGGGGGTCATCGGATTTTTATCTGTTTGTCAACTGTTTCACAACTGTGCATGCGTGAATTGTTCACATGGCAAATTCCTTCTGTTAAGAATAAGTAGGTTTGAAAACACTTTTTAAAGACGTGTCAAGCTGGCCTAATGGTTATCGTACTTGACTCACAGTCTTTAGAAAAAGCATAATACTCGCATGCATATGTCTCAGTTTCTGTAGGAATCAAATTATAATATTTGTGCATATTTTGCGACCGAGCAACACCGGACGGGCTGGTAGCGATAAAATAATTCAATGTTGTAGTCAACAAAATTATGATGACACAAAAAAATACACAACTAAACATACCTCATAATATTAATCTATATATCTATAAAAGTGAAAGTGTGCGTGTCTGTCTGTCTGTGTACATTTCAGTACACAATAACTCTGTTAATTTTCAGTCTACGGACTCGAAATTTGATATACAGGGTATTGAGATTTGGGAAAATCTTTGTAATCGGTTTTCAGCTAGAAATTTGGCTACGATGGTCTGTCATTAATTTGTTTAAGTTATTTACTAGCAGGCTGCCCGGCGTTGCCCGGTCCTAAAATATGCTTTAGTATGATATTTTAATCTGTGAAGATTTTGTATTTATTATTATAGATAAAATACTTTATTAATTATTATATTGTACCTAATACATAGTAGTGATTTCAAAAGTTACAAAAAAATATAGGTGGCATTAGCTCTCTAGTAGTATTTAATACCATCTGAGTTAATGATAAATGCATGTAAAAACTTTCAAAATTAACACAGTTAAATGTATAAATGTATATTTGCGCATGCGTAGAGGATACACATAAAACTGACTTATGCCTGGCAAGTTTAATTTTTAAATTTTGACTTCTCAGCAGCTATTTTTACCGGCTAAAACCAAATTGAATTTGTTTGACAGGTCCAAATTCCCTATATATCAAATTTCAAGTCTGTAGACCAAAAATTGACAGAGTAGTTTTGTAGAGAACGTTCCTCAGACAGACAAATTCACTTTTAGAATATATAGAGATTTCTTGCAATATATATATTTACTAGCAGGGACGCTCGGCATAGCCCAGTTGTAAAATATGCTTAAATATAATATTTTAATTTATGCAGATTTCGTATATATTATTATAGAGTCAATTTTTTATCAATTCTTATATATTATAAAGATGTGATTTCAAAAATAAAAAAATATATCCATATGACTTGAGTACATCAGTTTAAATCGAAACCGAAACCAAAACTTATAAAGAAAAAAAATGTGTGTATATATATATATATATATATATATATATATATATATATATATATATATATATATAACTTGAGTTCTTTCAGCTATAATCGAAATCGAAACCAAAACTTATGAAGAATTCTTGGTAAAATTATTTATTACAAGAAATGGAAGGTCATAACATTTAAAAGACAGTCACTCGGAAAAAAAAAGATGTAAGTGTGAAACAAAAAATAACACATACTCTATCGTATCAATATATATATATATATATATATATATATATATATATATGTATGTAAGAGCAAATAGTTAATAAAACATGTTAAAAAAACAGTTTGAAAAAGCGTTAAAAACATATTTAATTTGAAAAGGAAACACTAAATAAGTGGATAGTCCTTAATCCGCGGAGTTTCGAAGAAATACTTTCCTTCTCATCAGAGGGTAGGAATTAGCAAAATGCGGGACCGGATTTTACTTGCAAAAGTATTTGATGAAACTACAAGTCAAAGATCTTCCTTGATAACAAAAAGTGAAGCAGAGGGATTTTATTTTATTTTTATTCATATATATATATATATATATATATATATATATACTTGCAGACCCATGTCCCAGTGTTGCCAGAGAGAGGTTGATTAACTCAAGAAATTCCCAACTCCAGCATTGAACTATTTGTTCTGGTTGTCAGGCATGTATGCAGATTCATGAAATTAATATAAAGCAATTCTTTTGGGGAAGGGTAGCACCCGGACTAATGGGAGAAATTTAATTGCCAACCCTAACGTAGTGTTGGACTTAACGAAGGATACAGTTTGCTTAAAGTTAAAAGTAAAATCAAATTCATGAAACTGAAAAAAAAAAAAAAAAAAAAAAAAATCGAAAAAATAAAAAATAATTTTCTTTTTTTTTTTAGTTTTTTTTCCTAGTTGTCTGCCACAAATACAGATTACAAAATACAGATCAAAACAGATTATAAAATAACCAATATAAATTAAATGAATTTAAATTAAACTCCTTATTGAAAACTTATATTGATATTTATTAGATAATGCATGGTTGGCATTGATCCATTTCCACACACAGAGGTTGAATGTGACACAAAGTTGGTTTTAGTTTCATCCTCCTCCACAATAATTTGTGAATTAAGAGAATTCCTCAAAATTAACATTGTATTCTGAATTAAGAATTGTTTGTATTAGAATGACTGGGCTGATAACGATAATAACAGTTACAGTTTTGTTTTATTTTTTTATTTTTTAAGCAGAAATAAATATTTTTATGCCTTTTTTAGATGCGTTTAGCACAGCTCTATAATCGCCTGTATCTGTTGGCCCAATTAAAAATTAAAAATTGGGCTTATATATATATATAAGATGTATATAAATATGCATATAAACGCAAAACTAAATTAAATATTAATGGAGTAGAAGGAAAAATAGTTCACAAACCAGCTGGGAATTGAAACCTGATCGCTTGACTGAATGGCCGAGATTTATATGCCAATCTAAAAATAGCTGTTTTAGATTTGATTCAAAAAGAGAGAATAGAAAGAAAGAGGGGAAGAAAGAATAGAAAAATAAAGGAGGAGAGAGAATAGAAAGAGAGAGGGGAGAGAGAATAGAAAGAGAGAGGGGAGAGAGAATAGAAAGAGAGAAGGGGAGAGAATAGAAAGAGAGTAAAGGTGCAAAGAGAGAGGAAGATAGAGAAAAGTGGGAGAAGGGGGAAGAGAGAGAAAGGGAAAGAAAAAGAGGGGATAAGACAGCAGATGAAGGAGAGTAAGAGAAAGGGAAAGGAAAGAGATAGAGAAAGATAGGCAGAGAGAAAGAGAGATAAATAGAGAAAAATAGAGAGGGTGAGCAAATATAAGAGAGGGTGAGCAAATAGGAAGAAACTTGACTTTGAATGTTATGAGTTGAATGTTTATGAATGTTAATGACCTTGTTTATTCTTTCATGTTTTTTAGGATAGGTGAAAGATTTGACACAAATTTCATTCTGGATATCTGGAATTTTGACAATTTAACTCTCTCAGACCTGAGCTATTGAACCTAATTTGCCCCTGTGCCTGACCTCCTGGGCAAAATTGTGAAAAAATTTAAATGCGTTAGCAATTTTTTGCCGCCAGCATTCAGCCCTCGTGTGCCAGTCCGCTCAACAGGTGGAGCCCTATTTGATGCATAGACCCACTTGCATCGTCAGAATTATCATCACTTACTCCTTCGTCGATATATTTATCATCACTAGCTTTACTGATTCAGAAACTAATTCCTGATCAAATTCGCCTTCGTCTGAATCAGCCGTTCACTGGACAAAACAGAGGAGGGTAGAGTGGTAGCCCTCGATATATCCAAAGCTTTTGACAGGGTATGGCAGGATGGTCTTCTAAGGAAAATTAGATCATATGATATCACTGGAAGAATACATAATGTAATTAAATCCTTCTTAAGTAAATCCAGGTTGTCCTCAACGGTCGTACATCTAAACAATATGATATAAATGTGGAAGTACCTCAGGGGTCTATCCTTGGACCTTTATTATTCCTGATATTCATAAATGACCTCCCTGATAAAATTGTTTTGGAGATGGGTATATATGCTGATGACATCACGCTCTATAACAGACACGACAGGAAAACAAATGAACACATATCTAAAGAAATGGCAGAAACACTAAAAGAATAACCTCAAATCTGTAGGAGAATGGGGACAAAAATGAATGGTCACATTCAATGCTGCCAAGATTAAACTTGTTTCCTTCAATAATTACAAGAAATCTTCTCTACCACCAATAGCAATGGCCAAAAACACATTACCCAAAAGAACTTCCTTTAAACTCTTCAGCCTAACGTTTACAGGGAACATGAACTGGAATAGATACATTGAGAGCATTGCCAAGGCTGCTGCGAAGAAGGTGGGCTCTCTCTACCGTGCTAAAAAACTACTTACGCCTGAAAGTATCCTGTACCTCTACAAGGCCACCATTCGCCCATGT
Organism: Euprymna scolopes; assembly: GCF_053919585.1. Classification (NCBI taxonomy): domain Eukaryota; kingdom Metazoa; phylum Mollusca; class Cephalopoda; order Sepiida; family Sepiolidae; genus Euprymna; species Euprymna scolopes. Next base: position 16,955,021 of record NC_136501.1, read on the forward strand.
ATGGAGTACTGTTGTCACATTTGGGCTGGTGCATCTGCTGCTTATCTCTCACTCCTGGACAAGGTTCAAAAGAGAGTCGCCAACCTAATAGGTCCTGAACTGTCATCTAAGCTTCAGCCTCTATCCCATTGACGAAATGTTGCATTCCCCTGCCTTTTTTTTTTTTTTTTTTTTTTTTTTTTTTTTTTTTACACAGTGATCACCACTTATCAAGGCCCGGAAGCCACTCAGGGATAAGGGTTATTGCAAGTACATTAAGTTAGTAAGGAGATTTGCTGAAGTGTTTACTTAAGGGGGCAGTTCATTAGGAATTTGTTAACATTGGACTTAAAGACATCCAAGTTGTAGTCCGGAGGGAAGCAGGCAGACGGAACAGAGTTCCACAGGCGTGCAGTTCTAAGAAAGAAGCTTTGTTCATGGAATCCGCATTTTGATTTAGGCACAGATATAGAGTGGGGGAAATTTTTCACAATGGATTCAGCTAGACGGGTGTTTTTCGTGAAAGATTGGCGAGGGGGGACCAGAGATTGGAGTTCAGACGAGCACCTGCCATGGAAATAACGATAAAACAAGGACAGGCTCGCAACGTCTCTTCTGTGGGAGAGAGGTTGCAGGGTAGAGAAAAGGGCATCCCCCACTAAGCTACGAAGTCTATTTTGTACTCTGTCAAGGTAGGATAGGCTGTTTTTAGCAGCTCCTGCCCAGATATGGCAGCAGTATTCCATCCTTGGACGTACTTGGCTTTTATATAGATAGAGAATTGCATCAGTAGTGAGATATCTTCTGGAGCGGTAGAAGGATCCCACCATCTTTCCAGCGACCTTGGCAACAGACTTGATGTACATGTTCCATTTCAGATCAGGAGTAAAGGTCAAACCCAGAAGCTTGTCAAAACACGGAGCCTCACCCAGACGAGAGCCATCCATTTCAATTGATGCCAGCTGGGGATCAGAGCGTTGATGATGTAAGGATAGGAGTTTGGTTTTGGATGCATTAAAGGTAACGAGCCACATCTTCCCCCACTGAACCACGCGCTCGAGATCAGAGGAGAGAGAATCAGAGAGAACTTTGTCATTTACAGCCTTTGATGTGTTGCCGTAGATGGTTGTGTCATCAGTATAGATGTCAACGAATGATTTAAGTATGTGTTTAGGGAGGTCATTGATGTAGATCAGGAAGAGAGTTGGGCTCAGGATTGACCCCTGGGGGACCCCAGCATTTATACTGCAGGCCTCTGATTTTTTGTCCATCGACCACTACTCTTATGAGCCTATCGGAGAGAAATGATTTAATGATTGAGAAAACATTTCCCGTTATACCGTAGCTGGAAATCTTGTGAAGTAGACCCTTATGCCATACCTTGTCAAAGGCCTTTGATATGTCAAGAGCAATTGACCTAGAAAGAAAGCCTTTGTCAAGAGATTCACTTATCCTGTGGGATATAACCGTCAGCACATCTGCAGTAGATCTTGCAGAGCGGAAACCATATTGTGTGTCACTAAGAAGGTTATTCCTGCTGAGGTGGTTGACTATTTCTCTATTTAATATGGATTCCAGCAACTTACTCATAACACACAGGAGACTTATAGGTCTGTATTGAGAGGGAGATGACTTATCACCTGAATTCTTAAATACAGGGCAAACTGAAGAGGTTTCCCAGGGAGTCGGAAAGCACTTCTCCTTAAGGCAGCGCTTAAATAGTTTCGTAAGTATGGGAGCAAGTTCTGGTTGAAGCTTTTTTAACACTATAATTGGGATGCCATCAGGGCCAGTTGCTTTACTGGAATCTAGGTTCTTTATTAGCTTGGCGACCTCATGCACGGATATTTGTATGTTACCCAGCTTGTTCTGTGTTATAGGAGGAAATATGGGGAGTTGATGGTCTTCGTCGCATAGGGTAGAATTAGCTGCAAATAGTTTGGCCTGTTCTACAAGTGCTTTAATGGTGAATGCTCTGACAAACTACAAGCACTTGTGACGCCTCAACGTAAATAAACCCGACAAGCAGCTAAATCCCACCCCTTCACAGTAGAGATCCCTAGGTGTAAGAAAGCCTTCTACTCCAATAGTTTCTTTCCAAGAACTGCTAGACTTTGTAATTCCCTTCCGGGATTCTCCTTTCCCAACTGTACTGACATGCAGAAGTTGAAGTGTAATGTGAACAAACATCTTGCTACTCATCTCCCTTCATGATATCCCTGCAACTTATGTCTCTGTTAGTAAGCCCCTACTTCAAAGTGGCACTGTGCCATGTTTGGGATAAAAATTGAATAAAAAAAAACAAACAAAAGAATTTGTCACTTTATCCAACACTTGTTGCAACGTGAAACTCCTTTGTCTTGCTCTTTTACCTGTTGAAGTGCTTGGTTTGTCACTAGCTCGCTTCATGGCTACTTTAGTCTACAAAACAACTCACAACTCTGCCAAAACAAAGGAAGACATTTACAGAACGTTAGGCTTGCGCTAAATCGAGGCTAAGAAGCGATTGGGTAGCTATTTTTAGCTTCTTGACAACACAAAAACATGTGGTCGAAAAATACCAGTTTAATGGTAACTCGGTATATGCATTTCCGGAAATTACCGGTATATCGGTAACTCGGTTTGGTAGGGTTGAGGAACTTGGAATTTTTATGATTTCTTTTTTGACATCTCGACTTTGGACGGTTTAATTTTACACATTTGACAGTTGGTGATATTATGGATCCCGGACGAAGTCAGCCAACCTTACTAGTATATTCTGACATAACGATATTGTCAGATTGGAAATGCAATATATAATTACTCTAATAACAGGTTTGATCAGTGACCCTGCCGAGATAGTGAGAAACAAAAGAAAAATATAATTGTTTCCAGGTGTTCTAATAACAGGTGTGATCTGTGATCCTGCCAAGATTGTTTATAGCAGAGGTAGCTGAGGTAAGTGGGCGGTGTGAATAACGAGTTGTCAAAAGGTATTTTCTGAGGTCTGAGAGTGCTTGCATCTTTCTAATTTGGAGGTGGCGATACAGAGTAAAAGGAAAGAAGGGATGTTGTTAAAATAGAATTTCTATATGCCGGAGGGGGGCAGTAGAGCGCAGCAAAGATTATCAATTTAGAAAAGAGAGGGAAGACCAACACTGTATGTGGAAAAGGAAAATAGCATATGATTATTAGAAGGAAAACGGGAAATAATAATAATAATAATAATAATAATAATAATAATAATAATAATATAATATAGAGAAAAGTTGTTGAGGTAGATATACTAATCGCAATAAAAAACGAGAGAAATAAACCGTCAATAAAAGCGAGGATATTTGACCGATTACATGGTCTCCTTCGCAGTTCCTAACGAATTCACATCACTGTCAGATGAAAGTTACATCGAATTGCTAACTCAACTTCGTCCAAAAGAACTTTAAATTGAAAACAAAAACTCTAGCCAATCCAGAACGTGTTTCATAAATCAAAAGAAAACCTATAACTATAACTATGTCAGTAGATATATTTCACAATATTTTAATTGAATAATTATTTTTGATACGAAAATGCTTAGCAACGACTTGTTAATTTCTACTTTTTGCCCTTTTCGTATTTTTAAAGTGATTCGGTGTATCACAGATATCAATAAGACGTCACAGAAAGTAAAATTACTGTTTTAGCATCTCTGAAAACCTGTTGATGCGGAAATTGCGTTGCTATGCGGACTTAGTGTTTGCATGTTTTGTTCGCTTTGGGGCTAAAACTGACGATTTATGCAGGATTCCAGTATCCAGTCACTGCCTGAATACATTTCAGAGGTCCAAGATTAGACAATGTTACATTTGTGATCTCGCGATTAGGGATCACGTTTAACTTGTAATCCACCGAAACTGTGGACAACAGTCTATGGCAGTGTTAGGGCTACACAATTTTAGATATCTGGAATTTCGATAATTCAATTTTAGATACCTGGAATTTTGACAGTTTAATTTTAGACATCAGAGATTTAGATAATTTAATTCTAGATATTTTTCTTCATCTAAAATCAGCTGAGAAACCATCAGATCAACACACAAAAGATGCACCCCGTTTCTTCACAATAGTGTAGCTATAATAAAACATCGTACACAAAACAATCTACTAAACAGAAAATCAGAAGTAATATCCAAATGCTGACCTAGAACAAAACATCTAATCCAGTTCAATTGAAAAGACTAAACTCTAAAAATAAAAACAAGCAATAAAATTACAATAACAACACAAATATTTAGTAAAATCAAATAAAAATGCAAAAAAAATGAAATCATACATAGAAATCATTTCACCACAGAAAATCTTTTCCATAAATAACAAAAATCAACACCAATATTAATATACAATAATAAAAACTTGGACCAAAAATACAATAAACAAAGTCATGACTAAAAAGTAGCCACACAATTTTTGTTTGCTTTAGAAAAAAAAAAAAAAAAAAATACAAAAATGAATTTAAAAAAATTATATGTACAAATCAGCCTGAAAAATGAACACTAATACACATCAAAACACAAACAACTGACAATTTTTTTGCCTCGGTACCAAAGCCATCAGAATCTTTGCCATTTTGGAGAATGGCTTGTTTCACATTAACTGCAGCATATTGCTGGTCTTGTGCAGTTCAAGATGGCAACATGACAATTCCTCCTACTTTAATCATAAGATTTTCTATAACAGTAAAACTACTTGATCAGTTCACATGATTTTTGGAATAACATTTCTGTTCAATCATGGGTACGTATATCGTACAATTAAAAAAAAAATTTTTACGTAGGTGAATTCTTGATAAAAACCAAAATGACAAACACGTAGATGTTTCCAAACAGTAAATGATCTTCCAACAAAAAACTTTAAAATGTTACACAATCTAATTATAATAAGCAATCAGAACCAGATGTGCACATTTAATGCACACATAGTTGCTCAAAGGTGCATCTATTGCAGTCAAACCAATTTTTGTTTGTATGAAATCTATGAATACTGCAAGTAATACTCTCCTGCAGCAAACCTTATAATGCTGTTCATATATGTGCATCACAATTGATGACATGACAAAAAAGAAACGACTTGTAGTTTTTATGAATTTAAAAAAATCATATGTACAAATCATCCTGAAAAAATGAACACTAATACACATCAAAACACAAACAGCTGACAATTTTTTTGCCTCGGTACCAAAGCCATCAGAATTTTTGCCATTTTGGAGAATGGCTTGTTTCACATTAACTGCAGCATATTGCTAGTCTTGTGCAGTTCTAGGAGGTTCATCTTTCCAGGCTTTTACCTCTTCTCTTTGAGAAGGGCTTAGTTTATTGATAATCACCTGACGCACAGTTACTGAATGCTAACGGAGTTGCGAAGCATTTTTTTTTTTTGCAGGCGAGAATGCTTTTGGGATGCTGGCTTTTTAAATCTCACTTTCCAAATGATATTAGAAATATGAAGTTTTTTTTTTTTTTAATTTCACTATGAAACAAACAACATTTTAATGTATTAGGTTGGTGCAAAAATAATGTCGTTTTTTTACATTCAACTTCATGTCAAAAAACGACATTATTTTTGCACTAACCTAATAACTACCTTAAACATCCCAACTTTATAAATAGCGATATATATATATAAAATATAAATAACAAATTTGGCTTACCTGAACGCTTTACTAGTTTTATGAATGTTTATTTGTGTATTAACAGATACAATTCTTATACATTTTAGTAAAAATTCAAACTAACAAAAAAAAAATTGAAAATCAAGTTGTATTTATTTTCAATAGACAAGAATATATTAGCCCACTTCTGAGCAAACAGCAGTAAAATATTCATAAAAGTAAAAGTTATTATTTACTAGCAGCTGTGTGTGTATGTGTGTGGGGGGTGGGGCTTGCCGAGTTGTAAAATACACTTAAATATATTTTAATTCATAATGATTTTGTATCTATTATTACTGAACCAATTCTCTAAACTTCTGAAAGTACTTCTTTTAAACTCCTCGGCCTAACGTTCACAGGAAACATGAGTTGGAACAATTTCATTGAGAGCATTGCCAGGACCGCTGCAAAGAAGATGGGCTCTCTTTACCGTGCTAGAAAGCTACTAATGCCCGAAAGTATCCTGTACCTCTATAAAGCCACCATTCGCCTATGTATGGAGTATTGTTGTCATATTTGGGCTGGTGCATCTGCTATTAGTCTCTCGCTCTTAGACAAGGTCCAAAAGAGAGTCTCCAACCTGATAGGTCCTGAACTGTCATCTAAGCTGCAGCCTCTGTCCCACTGACGAAATGTTGCATCCCTCTGCTTGTTCTTCTACAAGTATTTTAATGTTGAATGCTCTGACGAACTGCAAGCACTTGTGCCCCCACGGCGTAAATACCCTCAACAAACCCGACAAGCAGCTAAATCCCACCCCTACACAGTGGAGATCCCTAGATGTAGGAGAGCTTTCTACTCCAGTAGTTTCTTCCCCAGAACCGCTAGACTCTGGAATTCCATTCCGGCTCCTTGCTTCCCCAACTGTACTGACATGCAGAAGTTCAAGTGTAACGTGAACCAACATCTTACTGCCCAACTCCCTACATAGTACCCCAGTAGCTTATGTCCCTGATAGTAGCCCCCTACACCAAAGTGGCAATGTGCCTTGTTTGGGGTGAAAAATGTAATTAAAAAAAAAACAAAACAAAAAAAAAACTAATATATCGTACCAATTTCAAAAGTAAAAAAAAAAGAAATGACTTAAGTACCATCGGCTAGAATCGAAACCAAAACATCTATTGCTCCAACCGCATTCCCTACTGATGTAGCAATTGAAAGATAGATAAGAAAGTTTTAAAATTAAATGACTTGAAGAAATGAATTGAATTTGGTCATAAGAATATGTCGGCAATTTGAAATGAACATCTTGCATTTCAACTTGCCGATATATATCTACGCGTTATTCATCCATCCAAACAAAGATTTTACTTGTTATAAACCATCCTTGGTTTATGATTATCATTTCCTGTTAATTTCAGTGTTATGTGACCAGTAGTTTAAGAGTTTATCGGTTTAATATTTATACAGACAGACACACACACACGCACACACAAATTGTTTTATTTATATAGAATATTGTTATACGGCTCTGTCTATAAATATATTTAGCTGTTTGTATGCCTAAAGTTTTGAATCCTAATTCAGTTAAGTTTCAAAATCATATTTTGAATGACCATTTTTGAGAAGTCTTTATATTTTATTTAATTTCTATCTAATTAATATATCTTATTTAATTTAATTATATTTTATTTAATATATAATCATTACAAAAGAGAAGGTACGGCATAATCAGGTTGACACACCGGTTCCCGCTGGATCACCGAAGTTAAGCAACATTGAACCTAGTCAGTACTAAATGGGTGACCATTTGAGACTTCCAAGTGCTGTAACCGCTCTCCGCTTATCTCGGCATTGTTTCCAGACGTCCTGGACTTTTCCTTGCCACTGGACTCAAACAGTACCGATTCAGGAAAGGTGTGGTTGAGGATTGCGCAATCCTTGCCTCACAATTACACGCGCAGCTGCCCCTGCAAGGGGTATCCTTTGTCCTTCGAGACTGAATGGAGGCATCGGAAGGTAAAGTGTGGATGAGTAAACCTCCTAGAACTTCACAGGACCACCAATCAACAGGGACAAGGCCATTACGAGAATGACCTTGCCTTTTGAAGCCGTGCACTATACACCCTAGGCCAAACTAATTTGCATATTAATTTTCAAAATTAAATCACATTAATTTACTTTTGGAATTAAATTTTATTTCTCAAATAGGATTTATAAATTTTGGCTTTTATTTTACACTATTAAATTTTTGATTTCAATAAACAGTTGCTTTTTTTTTTTTAATTATACATAATTTTATATTTTTTTATTGACAAACAATTTACTGATGTTTTTCTTATGAAAAAATATTTTTTCTGTATTAAGCAAAATTCAGTAATTAATCATTTTTGAAAAAAACGTTAGAAATATTGAAGACTAGCATTTCAGCCCGGCGTTACCCGAGTTTTTGGAGGTGTATGTTGAGCAAAAAAAAAAAGTTATAGTAGGAAGGCAGGCTTGAACCTGCACTGTGAAGGCGGAACAGAATGGGAAAAAAACATGACATCTTTGCTGTTACGACCACTGTCAAACTGGGAGTGACATAGGCTTAAATTAAAGCTAGATAATCGAAAAGAGGGGATGACTTTCGAAAATATCGCGGGGAAAAAAGGGCCCCTCCGTGTAGAAAAGTGCCCAGTTGAGGGTGAAGAAGTTAATGTTTTTAGCCAATTTTTCAGTATTTTTCGTCTGAAGGGTCGGGCTTCAAACGATACTGATCTTGTGAAAATTCCTCACCTCTGTTGAAAGTTTTAGGCAGATATGCAAGCATACATACATACATTTATATAATGGTAACTAAAAATTTTCGACCCAAACCGATTAAAAAGCTTGCCCTATCTTTGAATACCCTTTATGTAAAATTTCAAATGTTTAGACCAGTAATTTGGTAGAGACCGTAGAGGTCAATTTTTTAAAAACTTTGACCCTATTATGACCCCTTAACATTTATTGTTTTGGACTCAAATCGAGTTATTAAGTTAGATCCATGTTCAAGGAATCTATATCTAAAATTTCAAGTGTTTACACCCAAAATTGTCGGAGGAGTTTGGTAGAGTTCTCAAAGGTCAAATCGTTGAACTTTGACCCCTTAACAGCCAAATTTCTGTCCGAAAACGGATTACAAAAATTTCCCCAAATCTCAGTACCCTGTATATCAAATTTCGAGTCTGTAGACTGAAAATTGACAGAGTTATTGCGTAGGGAAATGTACACAGACACACAGACACGTTCACTTTTATAAATATATAGATTGATTAATATTATAATATAATAGGTATATTAGTAATATAATTATATTATAACATAATAACAAATAATTAAGTTATGTTGACATGAAAAACACATACATGTAAAGTTCTGTCATAATTTTATTAATATAGTCAATTTTCTTTCTCAGCCATAACTACATACGCATTTGTTCAAGGAGCAGATATACATTTGGAGAAGTTTTAAGTGTAACTATTTTTCTTGCGTTATCATTTCAAAACTGATACATTTATCAAACAGAAAAGCTTGAAATTCAATAATTATTTGTTAAATCTACAAAAATTAATATGAAAATCTAATGTAAGTTTTGTGCGTTTGTACACATGACCACAGTGATTGCTTTTGCGTTTTTCTTCCTCTCTTTATTCGCTATCCAGATACAAAACGAAGAAAGTCAGTAACTGAGAAGAAGCAACCTTGATCTCTCTGTTGATGGGATCAAAGGGAGATAACTCTAGCCTGTAAACCTTAGGCTATCGGGTCTAACAAAGATTCATATAGTTAAAAAAACTAAAAAATAAAAAAAAACTTTATCATTTAGCTTTATCAAAGCACGAGTAGACACATCAAATTTGAACAATATCTTTATCTTTCTTGAATAAATAAGCAAGAATGTTGAATAATTTTTACCCCGAAAACGTCTGTTTATTTTCATCAAGAACTTTTTCCCTTTTGTGCAGGAATATAAATTTCTACTTTCAGCTAAGACATAAGAATGCATTCTTAACAATGGTATCAGTGTAGATCAACGCTTCCCAATTGAGGCAATGCCGATAAGAACTTGTGTGCTTCAACACAGATGAATTTATTGTAGTCTATAGAACTATTTCTTTTTGGGGTGAAGTTAAAAATAAAGTTGCTTTTTTTTGTTTTAATTCTAAAAAAATCCTCAAGATTCTGATATAATACAAAATACACAGAAGAGATGTTGCGAGTTTGTCTCTGCTTTATCGTTATTTTCATGGAAAGTGTTCGACTGAGCTTCAATCTATGGTTCCCCCCCCTCGACAAACTTTCACAAGAAACACTAGACTAGCTGAAAACACTATCAATAATTTCCCCCACTCTTTATCTGTGCCTAAACCTAAATGTAGATTCCATGAACAAAGCTTCTTTCTTAGAACTGCACGTCTGTGGAATTGTCTTCCGTTTTCCTGCTTTCCAGCTGTCTATAATATGGTTGTCTTCAAGTCCAACGTAAACAAGTTTCTGATGAGCCGTTCCACTTAAGTTAACAAATTTACCGAACTTCCATTGCTATCGATTACTATATTGCCCTTTTGACTACTGTTCATTCTTTAACCCTTATCCTTGAGTGGCCTCTCGGCCTTGATAGGTGGTGACGTCTATGTAAGAACAAAAAAAAAAAAAAAAAAAAACTTGCGATAAAATATTTTGAAGAAAATAAAATGTTGCTATTATACGATGGATCCAATACATAGCAATGTCAGTAAATTACGGCATGAGTAGATTGCGAAAAAAAAAAAAAAAAAAAATTCTGTGTAGGCATTAAAAATACTTTTTGGCTGTTCTATATTATAATAACGAAAAAATACTGAGTTTCAAGCAAAACAAATGATAACTACGCAATTGTCATGTGTCAAACAGTTACATATTCATGAAAAACAGTTCCAATATGGGTAAAAACAGTTTGATAAGATTACATGCTGGGTTGGATATATTGGGTCATGTGACGTAAGCAAAAGGGGAAGCAACTCAGTTGATAGCAGACAGAATTTATTCAGAAAACAAAAATAAACATAACATATATACATAATTTGTGATCTTTAAAAAAAAAAAAAAATACTTTTTTTAACGGTTTGAATTTTTTATTTTTTTTTTTATAAAAAAAAATAACTGATTGAATTTACGAAAAATTAAAAACTTAATTACCTCCTTTGTTAACTCTACAATTCAAATCGGTGAATTTTGAAACGCAATCGCTAGATTTTTAGAAAAGTCTTTTTTCATAATTATTTTTTCTAACTTATCGTTTTCCATAAGTTTTGGACATATTACTATTTGAGACATGATAATTATATAGGTAGCATTGACTTTACTTGAAATTCAATATTTTTTAGTTATTATAATACAGAAGCACCTATTTTTTTGTTAAATATTATTATACGAGGAATCTTTTCAAGTTTAAATATGTAAACATTATTTGATGACTTACAAATTATCCAATATGGCCGTCTCGTTTGGATAATTTGTAATTCTTGAAGTAATTCTCATTTGACACTCAATACCAGATGAGGATATGTACGTGACAATCAGTCCAGTAGAGGCCGAGTTTCTGTTGACTCTGCTCTGCCGGGGAAATATTTGTTAGAGATTGTTCTAGAAGATCGACTCTCTTAGGCTTTATCCTTCTCTCTTTGAGAAGGGGTTAGTTGATACTTAACCACCTGAAGCGTCTCTACTGAGAAATATCGATAGGCATTTTTTGCAGAGTCAGAGTTAAACACGTCTTGTGCAATAGTCTAGTCTTCCCATCTTTTGGCCTTGTACCACATCTTCCTGTAGTGAGAAGGAGGTTAAACACCTCTATGCAGACCATTCTGTAATGACTCTAATTTTCTTTTTATTTTCTTTCTTTAAAGATTGTAATGCTGGGTATGGGGAAGCCAAACCAGCTGCCAACATTCCCCTGCTTTTTATTGAAATCAGCCGAGAGCTCTTTTTAGTATCCTCGTTTGTTTCCTTAAAAGTGCAATTATCTGGATCTCTTTTGCACTTGGTTCACCAGGAATATTAGTTAGGTAGGACTTCAGGCTATGTGAGAAGTTTAGTGATTAAGGAGACGACAATGACAACAGTAATAATAATAATGGAATTTCATTGACTGTTGTCAGAGAGTAATCTCTGATAATGGCGTGTGTGAAAACTCCTAGTGAGTACAAATAATAATAATAATAAACATGAAACCTGTAAAAATTCAAACAAAATCTTTTGACTTTTAACACCCGGGCAATGCCAGGTCCATTTGCTATTTATAGTTATAAACCAGAGTCAGCAATTATATATTATTTTATTTATCTTTTTTTTTAATCCTTAGAGATGCAGCTTCATAATTTGTGTATTCATTTTTTTTTTTGCGTACTGTTATCTTCATCTTTATAATTGCTGCTGCTTCACCACATTTCGGCCAACTCATCCTCTGGCCTTCTTCAGGTGATTAACCACGATAGGATAGGAATGCTGAGTCTTGTAACTGTATTCTCAGTAATTACTGCCTTCCATAGTTGTTGTTGTTGTTGTCTCATCACGTTTTTGGCCAACTAATCCTCTGACCTGCTTTAGGTAGGATTGAAACAGCTATCTTCAGACAATGCTCACCTAGAACTGGAGAGACTCAACACCACAGACCCCGAAGAGCAATCAAGGTTGGATTTTATGGTCTTATAAGTCTAATTTTGTGTTCTTATCGGGTCTTCTATTATCAGGTCTGTACCGAATGATATTATATATTACTAGCATGGTGTCTGGCATTGTCCGGGTGTTTGGAGGTGTGTGTTGAGCAAAAAAAAAAAAAAAGTGGTAGTAGGAAGGCGGGCTCGAACCCGTACCGCAAAGGAGGAAAAGAACGGGGAAAAAAACGTGACATCTTTACTGTTACGACCACCGCCAAACCGGAAGTGACGTAGGTTTTAATTAAGGCTAGACAACCGAAAAGAGGGGATGACTTTCTAAAATATCGGCGAAAAAAGCGACCCCTCCCTGTAGAAAAGTGTCCAGTTGAGGGTGAAGAAATTAATGTTTTTAGTAAATTTGTCGTCTGAAAGGTCGAGCTGCAAAAACGATACTGATCTTGTGAAAATCCATCGCCTCTGTTGAAAGTTTTAGACAGACATGCAAACATACATACATAGATTTATATATTTGTAGCTCAAATTTTCGACCCAAACCGATTAAAAAGCTTGCCCTATGAATACCTTTTATGTAAAATTTCAAATGTTTAGACCAGAAATTGTCTGAGTAATTTGGTAGAGACCGCAGAGGTCAAATTTTTTTTAATTTTGACCTCTATTATGACCCCTTAAAATTTATTGTTTTGGGCTCAAATCAAGTCAAGTTAGATCCATGTCCAAGGAACCTATATCTAAAATTTCAAGTATTTAGACCCAAAATTGGCGGAGGAGTTTGGTAGAGTTCTCAAAGGTCAAATCGTTGAACTTTGACCCCTTAACAGCCAAATTTCTGGCCGAAAACTGATTACAAAGATTTCCCCACATCTCAGTACCTTGTATATCAAATTTCGAGTCTGTAGACTGAAAATTGACAGAGTTATTGTGTAGGGAAATGTACACAGACAGACAAACAGACAGATAAACAGACACTTTCACTTTTGTAGATATATAGATTTTTTTTTTTTTTTAATCCTTTGAGATGGAGTACAGTTACAAGACTCAGCATTCCTATACTGTCGTGGTTAATCACCTGAAGAAGGCCAATGGATTAGTTGATCTGAAACGCGGTGAAACAACAACAACTATGAAAATGAGGATAACAGTCCACAAAAAAATGAATACAGAGTCAGCAATGTTTCCGCGATTTTATAATTAACAGCTAAAACTTTCTTGTAAATACAAATGCTGTAACCACACATAACTAGAAACAGGCAAGTGTTATTCTTTCTTTCTTTTTTTTATCTTGAGTTTTAGTCAACAAGAAATTATTTTGACTATATTTATTTTTTTAATTAAAATCAGAAAACTGAAATACTTTTTTTCTTGCAACTTTCATTTGTCTTTTTATTAAAAACAAAACAAAAACTCAAAGAATTATTTCTTATAACTTCATTCTTAGAATCTAGAATCCCATCACACATTAGTTTTTTTTTCTTTCTAAAATTAATTTGTTTCTAAATTGCAGCTTTATAACAAAATTTAGTTGTTGCTTTTTTTTTTTTTTAACTTTTGTTCAGACAGAAAAAATATGCAGTAAAAATAATAAAAAGTAAACAACCTTAAAAATAATTAGAAACAAAAGTTGATCTTTTTTTTCTAAGTTTTTGAAACTTGATTTGTGTTTTCTTCTGCTTACCCTTAATCTTCAAAACAAAGGAAAACCTTAATCTAATAAAAACATTTAACCAAATATATTAAAAATGAAAAAAGCTGAATCGTACATTCCACAGTTAACATTGTAATTCAAAGAGAACTTAATATTGGAGTGAGGTTATATGAAAGTTAACTTTGCAAATGATAAAAAAAAATGTTAAAAATAGAATTTTATTGTTCAGAAATTTTTGAGATGAGGATTAATAATTGGGATGTTTTACACCAGGCTTTCCCAAAGTGGGCTCTGGGAGTGAGACCGAGGGTTTTTTTTTTTTTTATTTTTTTTTTTTTTACAAGGTAGTCACCACTTATCAAGCCCAGAAGCAACTCGGGGATAAGGGTTATTGCGTGTACAGTACGTTAGTATTGGAGATTTGATAAAGTGTCTTACTTTCTTACTTGAGGGTGTGGTTCATCAGGAATTTGTTTATGTTGGACTTGAAGACATCCAGGTTGTAGTCATATGGGAAACAGGCAAACGGAACAGAGTTCCACAGGCGTGTACTTCTAAGAAAGAAGTTTTGTTCATGGAATCTACGTTTTGATTTAGGCACAGATAAAGAGTGAGGAAAATTTTTGACAGTGGTTTCAGCTAGACGGGTGTTTATCGTGAAAGATTGGCGAGGGGGGGGATCAGAGATTGGAGTTCAGACGAGCGCTTGCCATGGAAGTAATGATAAAACAAAGACAGGCTCGCAACGTCTCTTCTGTGGGAGAGAGATTTCTACCCCGACAGAACAAGAACAATCTACCTCTGTGGATTAAATAAGAGGTTCAGTTTTAAATTCTAGATAGGTTCCCAGATTAAAACCTACACTTGAAGAAGGTTGTAGGTTATATCATCCAAGATGAGAACAGCAGTTTAAATAATCAAGATAAAAATTCTACTATTGCTAGGAATATTTGGAAACAAGATTTCCAAATGAGGTTGCAGATAAATATATAGGCTAGAGACCTATTTGATTGATTGGTTATTTTTGTTTTACGGCATATCAACCCTTTTTGGTTATTTAATGCCAAGTTCAACAGGATTGACAAAACCTGGATTGCAACTAAAGACGCATTATGTTTATACACTCACGATGGTAATAGTATCCAACTCGACGAGCTACAACCACTATGCATGATTTTCCCCACTCTCTATCTGTGCCTAAATCTAAACGCAGATTCCATGAACAAATCTTCTTTCCCAGAACACTGTTCCGCTGGTATGCTTCCCAGTTGAATACAACATGGTAACCTTCAAATCTAATGTAAACAAGTTCCTGTTATGTCGTCCTCATAAATAAAAAACATTCGGAGCAAAAGTGCAATGGGGTCTCCATGGATTTCATGTATATGTTGGATATGCCTTCTTTTTTTTTCACTACAAACAAGGCATATTGACACTGAGATGTAAAGGACTACCAAGATTATGGACTTTTTGTCCATTTTGCATGCAGAAGTATTTGATGAAACGACAAATAAGTCAAAGATCTTACTTGAAAACAAAATAAGTTAAGCAGAGGGAATATGGTAAAGAAAAAGGTGATTACACATTAATGGATAGTCTGGTGGAAGATATATATATATATATATATATATATATATATATATATATATTGTATAATAGTAAAGTAAATAAGAAAAAATTAATGCTTTTCCTGACAAAAAAGTCTCTGCTCTATTGTTATTTTCATGGCAAATGCTCAACTGAGCTTCAATCTATGCCCCTCCCCACTACAAAATATTCATAACAAACACTCGTCTAGCTACAACCAATGTCAACAATTTCCTCTACTCTCTATCTGTGCTTAAAACTAAAATTTGATAAACAAAAATTTTTTTTTCTTTTTTTTTTTTTTTTAGAGCTACCCACCTGCGGAACTCTATACCACAGGACTGCTTTATAGCTTTCTACAACATGGTCGTTTTCAAGTTCAATGTAAACAAGTTCTTGTCGAGTCATCTTCTTAAATAATCAAATGCTATCAAATTTCAACCACTATCGGTCGTTATGGTATTGCCTCACAGACTATCTGATACTTATTAACCTTTTATCTGCGAGTGGCTTTCAGGCCTTGATAAGATGTGACTCCCATAAAAAAAAAAGATACTATGAAAAAATCTGGGAAGAGTGTTAAAGAAATTATTTAAAAAAAAAAAAAAAGAAAGAAAAAAGAAAAGGGCTCACACTTACCTCTGCAGTGCAAGAGTCCATCACATCATTTTGTGTTTTTTCTGTTGTTCCGACACAGCTTTCATGGAGATGTTGTACTGCCGTTATAGAACTGGTCGATGACTCTATGGTAGTCACAGCCTTAGTTGTTGAGGTAGTTGTGCCGGTGGAGGTGGTAAGAGGCGAAGTCGATGATTGTTTCGTGTCCATGTTTGATTGCTGCTTATTGTTAGAATGAGGCAGAGCCTGGAAGAGGCACATTATATACATCATGATGCATTTCTTATCGGGGTTGTCCACATTAACATCTGTAATGCAAAACGATAAGCTTACGCATTAGTAATATAATTACAACATAATCACACGCACGGAGCATAATGAAGCAGTTTTCACATTTAATTTACGAGTCATGAAGCTCTGAACTCTCAAGACTCATAGAAAAAGAAAAACCATGATCGAAATCTCATACAATAACACTTAATAGATTCTGATGAAATATAAACTCTTAGCCAATAAATAAAGTTTTAACAACTAAAATATTTATTCTTTTTTTTTTTTTTTTTTTTGTTTTTTTACATACTACTCAATAGGTCCTAGATTGAACTCATAAAATAATAACTTTTAGACAAAATTCGACTTTATTCACCAACGTAATTTCATTCTAGGGTTATACACCAATTCTATCAGTTCTCTAAAAATTTTACGTCTTCTTTTCTAAAACAATTATTTCTCTAAACACATTTAAACAACACCTGACTCATGTTTTTCATCCTGCCAACAAATACATAAACTAACTCAACTTTGGAATATAAATACCTCGCACCTCAAACGCTTCATTTCCACTTTGAACCATTATGATATACCAGTAAACTCGACATTACTCCTGATGAAGAATGCAGGGTGTTCGAAATATTGGAATTATTATAGAAAATGTTTAAAAATAAATAAATACATTGTTTTTATTCTTCAACTACAATGTATACTTACAGTACTTGGCCTTTTGGTCAAGATCAAAGTGTAGTATCTGTTCTTCAGATGTTGCACTTCCATTTCTTGTTCTCTTTCGGTGGAGGAGAAATCCTTCACGACTGAGATAATTTTTATTTTTGTACCTTTTCTCCACTTTAAAAAACGACCCTGGTGTCTAACTCTGTCCCGTGGGGAGGCATAGTAAATAGGTACAATGTATACTTAATAGTGAAGTTGAGCAATGTTGCCCCTGATTCATACTTATATGGATAACTATTTTGGAATACCAGGTGCTGTATGTATAAAATGGATATCAGTTATGCTGATAATAAAACCGAAATGCAAATTAGCATCCTTTCCTGAAAGACAAGCACCATTCTGGAAAATACAAAGAAAATGCTTGATTATATATATATATATATATATATATATATGAGAGAGAGTTTGTGTGTGTGGCGTTCCAAGAATAATGATTCCACAAAATGGAATAGAGTTGATTACAATTGTATTGTTATGGTGATTGAACTTCATTATCTGAAAGTTTTATCTCTCTGTTGCAGATATTGATGGTGTGAGACTCTAAGAAAGCAACCCCTGTCATGGACGTGCATCAGAAGCAGAAATGCATAATTGAATTCCTGGCAAAAGTGCATTGAGAATAGTGGTGACTATGTAAAAAAATCCTAAATTCTGGAGCACAAAAGGTCGCTCGTTTTAATGGTACCCCTCCTGTCTTCATAGCTCTTCAGCTTTGTGAGTCAGAAAAAAATAGCAGGCCCTACTTTTGGAATGACTATTGCATGTATGTGTGTGTGTGTATATATATATATAGTGTAGTATAATAATTCTCCAAGTTCCAAATATCAAATTTTCTCAGGTGGTCAGTTATTACTTTTCAAAAGGTAGCCATTACAATCTTGTTTCTATTTATAACTAATAAGTCTATAAAATTATGTCTTTGCTGCATATTTAATCGCGTATTCATCAGATGTTTACCTTAAAAAACTTAGGAAAAACACGATTTTGGACAACTTACATGGTTCATGCAACTAACATGCACTGCCATTTCTTCTCGTTATGAAGATTATGGTCATAATCCATTACAATTGGTACATATAAACTATAATCTGAGTGATGTTTCAACCAAATGATTAACCCATATATATTTATATATATATATATATATATATATATATATAAGATACTATTAAGAGCAGGTAAAACATTTTATGTCCTTTTATTAAAATTAAAAATCAAGATATGATATTAAACCTTATGTCTAGAATGCCTTAAAAAAGATGCCTTAAAAACGATGCCTTAAAAATGATGCCTTAAAAAAGATGCCTTAAAAACGATGCCTTAAAAAAGATGCCTTAAAAAAGAAATTGAAATATAGAGAATCGTGTTCAATTGGTATCTAACGATTAAATTTAATGCAGATCTGAAATATTTATATTTTAAATTGAGAGGTTGTGTCCATATTATGCTCCCTAAAATCCCTTTAAAATACACCAAATGAACTGAAATTTGGGGAATACTTATTAAGTGATACCTAATATCCAGTGACATTTGTTTCCAGTCGTCCTGAACATCCACTCCACTTGCCACTGGTATTTAACAATGTCGACTCAGGAGATGTGTGGTTGGAGATTGCACACCTCCTGCCACAAAAATTTAACACGCAGGCACCCCTACAGTGGGTATTCAAAGTCTGTCGAAGACTGAAGGAGCCTCCTCCTCAATATCCAGTCTTAAAATTTCACACACAAAAAAAATGGAGATTTAGAATTTTCACAAAGAATAAAACAATTTTTTTTAATAAGTAAAAAGAAATAAATTAATGAATAAAAAACTTTTTAAATTAAAATCCGTTAAGCAATAAATAAGCGTTCTTTCAAAATAAAAACAAAGCCATAGTCTCTCAGGAGACATAGATAAAAGAAAATGAAGTTCTAACCTTCAGGATCCAAGAGAGGCTCGATGCCAAGGTGCTGTAGGGCAATTTTAAAAGCGTGCTCCAAGTTGTAATAATTGTCGTTGTCCAAAAGATCTTCATACGAGAAAAGTTCTGGTCTGAAAAATTTTAAAAATTCAAACTCAGTGGCGATATAACACTCCAATTATATCTATAATTATATAGTTATATATAAAAGATACTTTATCTGTGTGTGTGTGAGTTCATTCCCTACGGACTCACAAATGGCTGAACCTATTTCTTTTTTTGAATTTCTCACAAATCTACTTTATTACTGGGAGTGTTCTTAGATAGGTTTGTATCAGAATCTTCCTGATAAGTATAAAAAAATTGGTAATCGAAAAAATATGATTAAAGAAGTAACAGTTCTATTTTGACCAAAGTTAACACCCTTATACAGTCTAACATCACAAATGCATTTAATACACCCAGATTCTTTTCAGATGTTATTCACAGAACTAATTTCAAGTTAACAAGAGTAATTTTCTATATGTTGCATATGGAAGGGGACAGATACTGGTAATTGGAGAAAGTAAATAGTGTTTGAAAATATATTTATTAAAGGAAAAGGCTAGAACCGAACCCAGTCATCAGAAATTGAAAAAAAAAAAATACATATTGCAATCCTAGGAATGTGGAGTAATTATCCATTGTGTTTAAAAATAACTAAATATATTAATTATGTAAGAGTTAGGAGAATGAACAATTCAATTTAGGACTTTTCTTTGTGTGGCCGAAGGCATGTGGAGGCATATGCAATATATAAATCCACGTGAGGAGAATCACATGTCTGAGCACGTTTTGACATCACAAAGAAAGATAGTGTTACAATATATTCAGAAGTCGAATCAGAGTTAGAGAGAGTAGTGATAGAGAGTAAGTCGAAGAGAGAAGTCAGAGTTGAGTTGACAGTTAGCCGAACTCTTTTTGAAGCGACCAGAAAGGGAAGAAAGACAATGTAATTCTGCAAGGCATTCGAATTCCTGATCATCATCATCATGACCAGCTGGAATGAATAAAGATCATCATGTTATTTGTAAGTTTTCGTTTGTCATCATTCAACCTGAAAGGTAATGTGTTTTTGTGATTCATCATTGTAAAAGAGCATTTATATGTAACACTCTTCCAAAGTGTTAGCTGTCTGTCCCCATCATAAATTATGTATCTCCCCTCAGTGTTTAAAAAAAACTGTCCAGTCACATATCGCTCACATGTATATCCCTTCTACTACAAATAATGAACTCAACAAGTAATTGCCATCGTCATCGTTGTTGTCGTATATACGCCCTTATTTGAATGTCTCATCGTCTGTTATATGTCTCCGATATGTACACCCGCTATTTAGCATATAGAGTGTTATAACATTGTTACTTCGGTATTATCTATAATATAAATCTCACCTGTCTGTTTAAATGTATGTATGTATATATGTATGTATATCTGCCTAAAACTTTTGACATAGGCGACGGATTTTCACGAGATCCATATCATTTTGAAGCTCGACCCTTTGGACGACAAATATCGAAAGATTGGCCAAAAACATTAATTCCTTCACCCTCAGCTGAACACTTTTCTACAGAGAGGGCGTCGCTTTTTTCGCAGATATTTTCGAAAGTCATCCCCTCTTTTCGATTGACTAGCCTTAATTTAAACCTTCGCTACTTCTGGTTTGGCGATGGACGCAACGGCTAAGACGTCACTTTTTTTTGTTTTGTTTTTTCACGTTCTTTTCCGCCTTCATGATACGGGTTCTAGTCTGCCTGCCTACTACCACTTTTTTCCTTTTTTTTTTTTTTGTTCAATACAGAACTCCATACACCCGGGCAAGTTTAAAATAGTTCTTTGCCGGTTTTAGCTTCTATGACCATAAAAGTAAACATAAAAGAAAAACCAACAAAGAAAGAAAGAAAAATATTTCTTTGTTTATATATATATATATATATATATATTTTTTTTTTTTTTTTTTTTTTTTTTTTTTTTTTCATTTAACATTCATTTTTTTTTCTTTTGAGGGAGATTTGGGAGAACATCATATATTTATTTCTTTAAAAAAAATCTCTAAAGGAGATAACAAAACATATCATAAACAATTGATCGAGAATTATTTTAGAGAAATCTGCGATACTATTGTACCTATTTACTATGCCTCCCCACGGGACAGAGTTAGACACCAGGGTCGTTTTTTAACGTGGAGAAAAGGTACAAAAATAAAAATTGTCTCAGTCGTGAAGAATTTCTCCTCCACCGAAAGAGAACAAGAAATAGAAGTGCAGCATCTGAAGAACAGATACTACACTTTGATCTTATTGTAATAAACAAGCCTTCCTTAGATAAGTTAATATCAGAATCCTCCTAATAACTATCAAAAATCGGTGATCGAAAAAATCCAATTAAAGAAGGTGGGTACCGAGTTTTGACATGTAACAACTATATTACACTTGGTCTAAACGGAGGAATTTCTTTTATTTTTGTTCCAGTCCAGAGTACCTCTTTTTGGGAAGTTAGATTTTCCCCACATTAAAAAACTGACATTGTGTATAATTTTGTTCTTATGAAGAGGTGGGGAGTAAATAGAAACAAGTTAATTTTGGTGTTCATTTTCTCTGACTAAAGAAAAACATTGTCGGATAGAATGAGTTAAAGATGAACAGTGTTCCAGCTTAATTTGTGAAAGGCCATCTGTTTGTCCAAAATTGTTTGGGTAATTTGGTAACTTTGTTGTAGAGGAAACGCAGAAGCGTGTCGTCAGTGTGAATCTCATAATTTATTAATTACTATAGAAACAGCCAAAGTATTGGTATGTTTTGCCAGAAAATAGATAAGGGCGGAAATTAATTACTTTCACTTATCAACGCGTTATCTCGTTATTGGTAGCAGAAAATTTGCATGTTACTCGTGGCATTAAATTAACATTTTGGGGGGACAACGGTGAGTGAGCTCTCTAGACAAAAATCAAAGGTTTTCAAAGAAAATACACAAACTATGGTCACGTCAATTTCTATCTTTACTTTTTCTTTTTCAAAATGGAAGACTTACATCAAATCTGTTGCTAAGTTTGTTAAAAAAATCTTTGGATCATTCTACTGATTCAGAAAGTACTTGACTACTGATGCAATCCTCTACTAAGGGTCAAACTTATCCTAAGATAGAGTACTATTGCCACATCTGGGGAGGTGTCACTTGGAACGCACTTTCCTTTTCTTTTTTTTTTTTTCTTTACACAGTGATCACCACTTATCAAGGCCCGGAAGCCACTCAGGGATAAGGGTTATTGCAAGTACATTGCGTTAGTGTGGAGATTTGATGAAGTGTTTACTTAAGGGGGCGGTTCATTAGGAATTTGTTAATGTTGGACTTGAAGACATCCAAGTTGTAGTCCGGTGGGAAGCAGGCAGACGGAACAGAGTTCCACAGGCGTGCAGTTCTAAGAAAGAAGCTTTGTTCATGGAATCCGCGTTTTGATTTAGGCACAGATATAGAGTGGGGGAAATTTTTCACAGTGGATTCCGCTAGACGGGTGTTTTTCGTGAAAGATTGGCGAGGGGGGACCAAAGATTGGAGTTCAGACGAGCAACTGCCATGGAAATAACGATAAAACAAGGATAGGCTCGCAACGTCTCTTCTGTAGGAGAGAGGTTGCAGGGTAGAGAAAAGGGCATCTCCCACTAAGCCATGAAGTCTATTTTGTACTCTGTCAAGGCAGGATAGGCTATTTTAGCAGCTCCTGTCCAGATATGGCAACAGTATTCCATCCTTGGACATACTTGGCTTTTATATAGATAGAGAATTGCATCAGTAGTGAGATATCTTCTGGAGCGGTAGAAGGATCTCACCATCTTTCCAGCGACCTTGGCAACAGACTTGATGTACGTGTTCCATTTCAGATCAGGAGTAAAGGTCAAATCCAGAAGCTTGTCAAAACACGGGGCCTCACCCAGACGAGAGCCATCCATCACAATTGATGCCAGATGGGGATCAGAGCGTTGATGATGTAAGGTAGGAGTTTGGTTTTGGATGCATTAAAGGTAACTAGCCACATCTTCCCCCACTGAACCACGCGCTCAAGATCAGAGGAGAGAGAATCAGAGAGAACTTTGTCATTTACAGCCTTTGATGTGTTGCCGTAGATGGTCGTGTCATCAGCATAGATGTCAACGAATGATTTAAGTATGTGTTTAGGGAGGTCATTGATGTAGATCAGGAAGACAGAGTACAAAACCAACTCCGAAATCTAGTGGAGAATGTCCTCTTTTCTTTCCTACATCATCTTTATAACAGATGAAACGTTGCTAGCTTTTTTCTACTTTAGTATATACATAGTAGGTGCTCGACTGAGCTCCAATCTAATTTTATCCTCTGTAAAATATTTACTACAAGAATTCGTCTAGCTATAACCGTTGTAAATAATTTCCCTTTATCCCCCTGTGTTCCTATAACTAAATGGAACTTCCATGAGCAAAGTTTCTTTCCAAGAACTATCTATCTGGGCTGCTTCCCAGCTGATTATAGCATGGTCGTTTTCAAGTCTAATACTAACAAATTCTTGTTGCGCTGTCCTCTTAAATAATCTTATTTCTCTCCAGTTTCAATTATTGTTGCCAATCCCCATGTTGTCATTCCACTGTCCTAACAAACTTATTAACCCTTATCCCCGAGTGGTCTATTGGCCTTAATAAGTGGTGACTTGTTAACACATAAAAAAAAAACAACTTGCTTCTACCACTTTATAAGTAATTAGCATGGATACCCGGCCTTGCCCAGGTTGACACCTGCTATACTAAGGATATTGAGCAGTTTTCATTGATACCCCGCAACAATTTCCACAATAAAAGAACGAATAAAAGCACAAAAACGTAATTGCCTACAACAAGGAGTATGTGACAACTTCCCTACTAGATATTTCGGCAGAAGGGATACGAAGAGAAGAAGCTATTTTCCGGATATTGAGCACTTTTTGGTTTTGTTGCTTGTGCTCGACCCCCCCCCCCCCCAAAAAAAAGGAGAAATGAAGCAAAACAATTTTTCTTTTAATCAAAATAGCAGGGAGTGCTCATGCAACCGCAAAAAAAAAAAAAAAAAAAAAGTCATGGCAGCCGAGCTCGAACATGAAACACGAAAGAAGGGAATAAGGCAAAAAGTTACAGATTAACGTGTTTGCCCGCATGGCCACAAGTGCTTATAACGTCATGACATTGCAAAACAAGCTTTTTAAACATAGTTTTATTTTGATATGCGTGCATGACTTGCAAAAACATCAACGCAAAAATAAAAGGAACGCCCCCTTCCAAAAAGTGATCCAGTTTACTCCCACAGAATTAATCGTTTTTTTTTTTTTTCTAATTTTTACATATTATGCATCCAGAGCATCGCTCTTTCAAATGGTACCGGTTTCAACCCGGTTGGATGTGGATGACAATAGGTTTTAGCAAACATACAAACACACACACAAACGATTTCCCTTTATATAATTGAAGATATGAAAATAAATAACAGTAGATGGCAAGAGAGTTCATTCATGAAGAAATAGCTCCCGAACAACTCCAAGGGTGGCGAAGATGCCTGGGAGGTCAGCTGAAGACATGGTTATACACAACTAAAGCCAATCAACAATTCCCCCACTAACCAACAATCACGAGGTTGTCTCCTCAGCAACCGACAAGGCTAACATACTTGCCAGTCGGTTTGCCTCAAACTCCACACTGGACCCTTCCAACCACCCCCTACCTGACTTTCCTATGCGGACAGACGCCACACTAGACGATCTGAAAACCACCCCTGCTCAGGTGCATGCTATCATAAAAAACCTTGACACCTCAAAAGCATGTGGACCCGATCTTATCCCAGCTGTGCTATTAAAAAAGTGCTCAGCCGAAGTAGCTCCAGTTCTCTCCAAACTCTACAACAAATGTCTTAATGAAGCTTGCTTTCCGGGCTGTTGGAAAACTGCTTCTGTTGTACCAGTATTCAAGAATTCTGGCGAAAGGACAGACCCATCAAATTATCGCCCCATTAGCCTCCTCCCACTTTTTGCCAAAATATTTGAGACCATAATTAACCATGCTCTAGTCCATCATCTTACAGATGCTAAACTACTGACTGATAAACAATATGGATTTAGACAAGCCCGTTCCACAGCAGACATCCTCACTGTGATCTCTGAATGTATATACCATTCACTGGACAAAGCGGGGGAAGGCAGAGCGGTAGCTCTAGATATATCTAAGGCTTTTGACAGGGTATGGCATGAGGGTCTCCTCAGTAAAATCAGATCATACGGTATCACTGGTAGAATACTTAACATAATTAAATCCTTCTTAGATAAGAGAAAAATCCAGGTAGTCCTCGACGGTCGCACATCTAAACAATATGATATAAATGCGGGAGTGCCCCAGGGTTCTATCCTTGGACCTCTATTGTTCCTGATATTCATAAATGACCTCCCCGACAACATTGCCTCTGAGATGGGTATATATGCTGATGACACTACACTCTATGGCAGACACGACAGGAAGACGAATGAACACATTTCTAAAGAAATGGCAGAAACACTAGAGGAAGACCTCCAATCTGTAGTGGAATGGGGACAAAAGTGGTTGGTCGCGTTCAATGCTGCCAAGACTAAACTAGTTTCATTCAATAATTACAAGAAACCCTCTCTACCACCCATAGCAATGGCCAACGACTCTTTATCTGAGAGTCCATCTTTCAAACTCCTTGGCCTAACGTTCACAGGAAACATGAGTTGGAACAATTACATTGAAGGCATTGCCAGGGCTGCTGCAAGAAAGGTAGGCTCTCTCTACCGTGCTAGAAAACTACTAACACCCGAAAGTATCCTGTACCTCTATAAGGCCACCATTCGCCCATGTATGGAGTATTGCTGCCACATCTGGGCTGGTGCATCTGCTACTAGTCTCTCGCTCCTTGACAAGGTTCAAAAGAGAGTCGCAAACCTGATAGGCCCTGAACTGGCATCTAAGCTTCAGCCTCTGTCCCATCGACGAAATGTTGCATCCCTCTGCCTTTTCTACAAGTATTTTAGTGGTGAATGCTCTGACGAACTGCAATCACTTGTGCCCCCACGACGCGAGCACCCTCGACAAACCCGACAGGCTACTAGATCCCACCCCCACACTGTAGAGATCCCTAGATGTAAAAGATCTTTTTACTCCAATAGTTTCTTCCCCAGAACCGCAAGACTCTGGAATTCCATTCCAGGTCCCTGCTTCCCCAACAGTACTGACGTGCAGAAGTTCAAGTGTAACGTGAACCGACACCTTGCTGCCCAAATCCCTACATAGTACCCTAGTAGTTGTTTCCCCTGATAGTAGCCCCCTACACCAAAGTGGCAATTTGCCTTGTTTGGGGTGAAAATGTAATAAAAAAAAAAAAAAAAAAAAAAAAAATGTTGGAATTAGCTCTGGTCCACAGGTTTACGGTGTTGACTACCCATAAATATCTTGGCTGTTGCGGATTGCTGTGCATAATCTGTGTTTATGTGGGATTCTGGGTGTTTTATGGCAAGAGCCAGCTCAACCCATCCTACATGGGAGAGCAAATGTGGGAAAAAAGTATACTGGGAAGATTTGTTAGAGTATTAAAAGTAGACAATTCAAAAGACGTGCTTAATAGAGAAAATCACAAATTACTCTTAGTTACCATAATATTCTTCAGCAGTTTTAGGATCTTAATACCACTGGTAACATAGTTGCAGGCTCTGTCATTTAAATATGTACACATATTAATGAGTCATGTACTGAGTTAATGTCGCATCAGCATTTAAACCTTGAGCGTGACGTCATGGAATAAAATGCATATATAGGCATCAAGACTGATAGAAAAGGGAAGAGGAAAAAAAAAAAAAGGAAAAAACATTCAAAAGGTGTTCTCAACAAGCACGCGATATCTCCCCCTCCTCCTCCTCCCCCTCCTCCTCCTAGCCCTTCGAAAACGAACCGGACGACTGTGAGTCTTAGAATTGCTGCAACCCAACAGCGGACTGTATCTGACAGAAAAAAAACACAAACAAAAAAAAAAAAACAAAGGACTGTATCTGACAAAAAAAAAAAACAAAGGACTGTATCTGACAAAAAAAACAAAAAAAAAAAACAAAGGACTGTATCTGACAAAAAAAACAAAAAAAAACAAAGGACTGTATCTGACAAAAAAAAACAAAAAAAAAACAAACAAACAAAAACAAAGGACTGTATCTGACAAAAAAAAAAAACAAAAAAAAACAAAAAAAAAACAAAGGACTGTATCTGACAAAAAAAAAAACAAAGGACTGTATCTGACAAAAAAAACAAAACAAAAAAAACAAAGGACTGCTATCTAACAGAAAAAAAAACCCAAAGGACTGCTATCTGACAGAAAAAAAAAAAATTTAAAAAAAACCCCAAAGGACTGCTATCTGACAAAAAAAAAACTGACCAGCTAAAGGAAAGAAGGAGCGAACCTATTGTGCCGTGTTGTGAATACGTGCATGTGGAACTGGACAAAATAATTTTTTTTCTTTCATCTAAAAAAAAAAAAGTTTATGCCGAAGTTTTCCTTTCTTTACGAGTCTCTATATACGTTTGGTTCATTTTAAAATAAAACCGTTACACAATGAGCGACTCCACCTTTTTAACGAATCAGTTTTTTTGTTTTTTGTCTATTTTTTTAGATTTTATTTTCAAATGAATCAAATGTTATTTGATTGCTCCTCATACTTTGGAATACCGTTTTCGAAAAAATCTTTTAGACTTAAGTGAGTTTTGAACTCAAACTCAAGCATCTTAGTGAAAGGGTAAAAACTATGGCCTTAGTAACGTGTACTCTGCCTATTCCTTATTTCACAACCAATCGTATGTTTCTATTTCCATGTTTCTGATGTCATGAATATGAGTACACCCGGTTCTTCCTCCTTACAAGAATATGATTGGCTGGTTAAGTTATGCAGAGCTCAGCGCAGATATTCAACCAGACCTGTATAAATGAAAGAATGTTACTCAATTATATGAATATAATTAGAACAACTGTGTGCTAATTCCTTCTACTTTTTTTTTTTTTTTTTCAAGTCGCATTCTATTTAGTAAACTTTACAGACAGGATTTTTCTCCCTGAAACTCATCTGTGCCTAACCACACAGAAATGTGTCTTTTGAACGATTTCTAAACGATGTGCATTCGGATTAGCTCAAACTTGGATTTTTTTTTTTTTTTTTTACCTTCACTAACTTCCTGGATTTATTGGATTTTGTACTCACCAACCATGGGAACACCCTCTTTTTTATTTTTATTTATTTTCTTAATTACATTTTCACTCCAAACAAGGCACATTGCCACTTTGTTGTAGGGGGCTACTATCAGGGACATAGGCATCAGGGGTACTGTGTAGGGAGTTGGGCAGCAAGCTGTCGGTTCACGTTACACTTGAACTTCTGCATGGCAGTACAGTTGGGGAAGCAGGGACCCGGAAAGGAATTCCAAAGTCTGGCTGTCCTAGGGAAGAAACTACTGGAGTAGAAGGTTGTCTTACATCTGGGGATCTCTACTGTGTAGGGGTGGGATTTAACAGCTTGTCGGGTTTGTCAGGAGTATTTATGCCGAGGGGGCACATGTGCTTGCAGTTCGTCAGTACGTGAAACCATTTTTCCTTTATATTCTACTTCATCTGTTTCCTTGTTCTATACTTCATTTTCACGCTAGTATGATCCATTTCATACTTAGTTTCATTAAATGCTTTACAAGCAAAATTTCTTTACGTATTTTGCGAACTCCTCTCCTCTGACGAGAAGGAAAGTATTTCTTCGATGCTCCGCAGATTATGGACTTTCACATCTGTGTTTCCTTTCCGAATAATAAATATGCTTTGTTTTTAACTCTTACTAAAGTGTTTCCCAACATATTTTTATAAAACCTAGGATAAAAAGTGCTCAATACGTTATTAGAGCTGAATATATTTTTTTTTAATTATTTTACAACCTCAAAACATAACTTAGTCCATAACGATTGTTTCTGCATACAAGAAATCTCATCTGTTTCCTCAGATGGTGAAAGTTAACATGATAAGGGAAAAGGATATGTTATTCTGGGGACACTTGTGGAAATAAAAAAATCAAGATTAATATATATATATATATACATAGAGAGAGAGAGAGAGAGAGAGAGAGAGAGAGAGAGAGAGAGAGAGAGAGAGAGAGAGAGAGAGAGTTAAAAATATAATTCTAAAAAAAGAATTAATAATAAAAAATACTTTTTTGTTTTTGGTTTTAGTTTAGTTAGTTTTTACGCATGTTAAATATCTACCATATTGATTTCTTGCTCAAATTTCTACACCCTTTTTATATAAGTTATACAGGACGTATGTTCAAGCATATTCTGCTGAATGTATGTCAGCATTGCGGCAACGACTAACGTCCCTGAAAACCTTTTCACTTTATATACCCCCCCCCTCCTCAAGTATCGTCTGCCTTTGATGTCATGTTTTGGCTCATTTCAAATACGTTGACCCAAACCCGTCACCTGACTGACGGCACATATCTATACTTTCTTTCTACCTTTCCTTTTCTTTCTTTTTATCTCCTCTTCTTTTTATATTATTAATTTTTTTTTTATAATTATATTTTTCTCTCTCCCTCTCTCTCTATATATATAGATTACTCTTGATTTTTTAATTTCCACATATGTCCCCAGAAAAATATCCTTTATCCCTTATCATTTTAACTTTCACCATCTGAGGAAACAGACGAGATTTCTTATCTGCAGAAACAATTGTCATGGACTAAGTTAATGTTTTAAAGTTATAAAACATACACACACACGTTAAATAGTATATAGATGCTAACTGTCATATTTTCTTATAGGACACATCTTACAGTAAACAATTCATTTGTTTCCTCCATAATAAACAGATCTTCATTAAGACAACATAACAGTCTTGCACTAATAAAAATAGTTTTTTATTCTCTTACCTGTGCTTATGTATGAGGGCATTGAAAGCCAATCCATCTTTCCAGCAAGTAGTAAAGTTTTTCAAGTCGATTTTACTGTATCTACAAAAACCAAAACAAAAAAAGAAACAATATAAACATATATATATATATATATATATATATATATATATATGCATGTAAATTACTGACTAATAAAATAGAGATTAGGGAAAACGGATATATACATATAGGTAAGGAAATTGTAGAATCCTTAGAAAAAAACCTTAAGTCCGTAGTGGAATGAGGCCATAAATAGATGGTAAAATTTAATGCTACTAAGAGTAAGCTTCTTTCCTTCAACAATTAAAAGAAACCTTCTCAACCACCAATACCCATGACTAATAATACACTACCTGAGAGCTCTTCCTTCTAACTTCTTCGCCTAACATTCACAGGTAATATGAATACATTGAGGACATTGCCAAGATTGCTGCAAAGGAGATGGGCTCTCTCTACTGTACTAGAAAATTTTCACGCCTGAGAGTATCCTGTATCTCTTCAAAACTACCATTCGCTCATGCATGGAGTACTGCTGCCAGATCTGGGCTGGTGAATTCACCTTCTTGGACATGGTCGAAAAAAAGTCACACTCTAATAGGTATCGCACTATCAACTAAGCTCCAACCTCTGTCTCATCGTCAGAATGTTGCATCCCTGTGCATTTTTTTACAAGTATTTTAATAGAATGTACTCTGATGAACTCATCACACTTCAATTTAAACTCTGTAAATTAGAATGTACAACAATTCGTTATTTGGCAACGAATACAAGTTGAAAAGCTTAAAAGTTCCTTATTTCATTCCTTTTTTATTTTTTTTTTTACATGGGGATCACCACTTATCAAGGCCCGTAGGCCACTCGGAGATAAGGGTTATTTTTGTGTACAATAATCAATGGGATAATATCGTAGTAATAGTTGGTATTGGAGATTTGATAAAGCGTCTTACTTAAGGGGGCGATTAATCAGGGATTTGTTTATGTTGGACTTGAAGACGTCCAAGTTGTAGTCAGGTGGGAAACAGGCAAACGAAAGTGAATTCCACAGGCGTGCACTTCTCAGAAAAAAGCTATGTTCATGGAATCTATGTTTTGATTTAGGCACAAATAAAGAGTGGGGGAAATTACTGACAGTGGTTTTAGCTAGACGGGTGTTTATCATGAAGGATTGGCGAGGGAGGACCAGAGATTGGAGCTCGGACGAGCACTTGCCATGGAAATAACGATAAAACAAAGACAGACTCGCAACGTCTCTTCTGTGGGAGAGAGGTTGCAGGGAAGAGAAGAGAGCATCCTCCACTAAGCCACGAAGTCTATTTTGTACTTTGTCAAGGCAGGATAGACAGTTTTATTTTCACTGGAAAAATCTTCTGACACAATTTTAAGATGCCATCTTCGCATTTGGAATTTATGTTTATTGATCAACCACTAAGATTATTACAATTGCTATTAGACTATTTCATTTGTATTTTTACATCTAGCCAATTAACATTTTCTTTGGATTGTAACCCATTTTATCATTTTTCTTCAATCCTGAACTTTATTTGGAACATTCTTTTAATCTACAACTTTCTACATTATTATCCACTTTTCTACAAATATGATTTGTACTTTTCAATTTATGGACATCATTTTTTAAGTTCTTTCCTCTGAGGATGAGAGCCATTATTTGAATCTCCATGGAAGAAGAAAAATTTTAAGTTTTTCAACTTTTATTTCTTGTCAAATTGTATAAATGCTCTATCTCGAATATTGAGCTTTTTCATCTGGTTAGGATTGTTCTATAAATGTTAGTATTAATATTTATACTCACTTTAAGTTTACAGAATCATTCATTTGGTACACTTGAACATTTTTTTTTTATTATATATATATATATATATATATATATAATACAAATATTATTGGCTACATATATGCATACATGTTTTTGCTGCAAACTCTTTGGATAAAAAGGCGTCTTCAAGCTTCTTCTTTTAAAACCACATTTAAATCGATTTTAAAAGAAGATTAGGCCTGAAGACACTTTTTCTCTAAAGGGTTTGCAGCAAAAACATGTATGCACATATGTAGCCAATAATGTTTGTATGAATAAATCTACATATCTAGAAAAGTGAAATTGTCTCTATGTGTGTACATTTCCCTACCAAATTACTCTGTCAATTTTCAGTCTATAGACTCGAGATTTGACAGAAGGGTACTGATATTTGGGAAAATCTTTTTAATCCGTTTTCAGCCAGAAATTTGGCTGTCAAGGGTCAAAATTCAACGATTTGACCTTTGAAAACTCTACCAAACTCCTCAGACAATTTTGGGTCTTAACACTTGAAATTGTACATGTAGGTTACTTGGACAAGGATCAAACTTTTTAATTTGATTTGAGCCCAAAACAAATGTTAAGGGGGTCAAAATTGGGGTCAAAGTTTAAAAAATTTTACTTCTCACCCAATTTTTGGTCTAAAAATTTTAAATTTTACATAAAGTGTATTCAGACATAGGGCAAACTTTTGAATTGGTTTTTGGCCGAAAATTTGGCTACCAAGGAGTCAAAGTTCGAAAGATTTGACCTTTGCTGTCTCTAGCAAACTATTCAGCCAATTTTTGGTTTAAACATTTGAAATTTTACATAAAGGGTATTTAGATATGTAGCAAGCTTTTTAATCAGTTTCTGGGCGAAGATTTGGCTGCTAAGAGGTCAAAGTTGAAAGAGTTGACTTTTGCAAATTCTACCAAACTCTGCCGCCAATTTTGGGTCTAAACACTTGAAAATGTAGGTCACCTGGACATGAGTCAAGCTTTTAAATATATATATATATATATATATATATATATATATATATATATACACATATATATATATACATATGCACATAGGGCTTTGCTGAAAGTACTGTTAATAATTTTCCCCACTTTTTATCTGTGCCTAAATCAAAACGTAGATTGCATGAACAAAGCTTCTTTCTTAGAACTGCACGCCTGTGGAACTCTCTACCGCTTGCCTGTTTCCCTCCTGACTTCAACATGGATGTCTTCAAGTCCAACATAAACAAATTCCCCCTTAAGTAAGACACTTTATCAAATCTCCAATACTAATGAATACTGCAACACTATCCCATTGATTACTCTACACAAAATAACCCTTATCCCCGAGTGGCTTCTGGGCCTTGATAACTAGTGACCTCCATGTAAAAAAAAAACAAAAAAACAAACAAGCCGGGCTGCACTGTTAGTATATCTATAATTATGCTCTGCTTGTCATTGAACATATTAAGTAATGTGATTTATAATTTAAAAGTTTTAAAATTTTTAAAATTTAATTAGCTCTAGGACATTTAACTATCTATATATCTAAATTACAACGAGCATTTCCTGTATTTTAATTAAACTAGTAATTTCACTATTACATTAAAATACACTTAGCTCTTTAGACTATTATTCTAATCTCCTTTAAATTATATATATATATATATATATATATATATATATATATATATATATATATAACTACTTTATTTACTCACATAAAATTAATATACGAAAGTATAAATTCATGTGTAAACTTTAAGTATTTTCTTCAAAAAGTGCTCAATACGTAGGTAGAGCTAGTTAGTAAGTTATAAAATATACATGGCGATTAAGCTACACTGAATATTCCGCGTTTCATCCACTCTAGGACTCTTCATCTCTTCTCTATATAAATAAAATGAACTCATTTTTTCCCGTCTGATTTTGACATTAATAGGATTAAAAATCAAGATATTTCATGCAAATATAATATGCACAAATGGCAGAACAATATCTAAGGTGTGTTATAGGCTTATTATTTCTCAAATTCCTCGATAATCTTAGATTTCTATACTTTTTCTGCTGAGAAGTCACGGCCAAAATCGGTTAAGATCAATGGAAGTGGTAAAATATTTTCTCTCTAATAAATTCCTCCTCCCCCTGCCACCACTTAACACCGTTTGGGGATCGTTCACAAGGAACAGTTGAGAAGAGAACACCGGTTTGGCTTCGTAGTTCTTTCATGTGAAGTTATTTAAAATCACTAAACTAAGCTGCAGTGCTCTGTGGCGTAGTGGTTAGCGTGCTGGACAATTCACATTATATTTTCACGTTCGCGCCGACCTACCATAGTCGTTTTTTTTTTTTTTTTTTTTTCCTAAACAACTGGAATGGACTTTTCTTGGTGGCCGAACTGTTAACGTTGCAGATGTTTTTTTTTTTTTTTCACACTTTATTTTCCTACTTTTACTCATGACTCCGGGTTTGATCCTTCCTACTTACCTACCATAACATTTTTTTAAACCCCCCCCCGTCCCGGAAACAAACACTCGGGCAACGCCGGGTACCCCCGCTAGTATATATATATATATATATATATAATGTATTACTTACCCTTGAGTTATTTTCTTACACCATTCGAGTAACATCCGCTCTAAGTTTGTTTGATGCAAATCTCCCATGATACCTTTCATCACATCTTTCATCTGATAAACACAAAAAGAAGTTAATATTATTCCATGACAGTAAAACATGT
Source organism: Euprymna scolopes (assembly GCF_053919585.1). Lineage (NCBI taxonomy): Eukaryota > Metazoa > Mollusca > Cephalopoda > Sepiida > Sepiolidae > Euprymna > Euprymna scolopes. Next base: position 16,989,591 of record NC_136501.1, read on the forward strand.
TAATATGCAGATTGATAAAACATTGACTTAATTTGGATTTCAAAGCACACAAAGTAAAATAATGTTTAATTATTAAGAAAAACAAGTGAAGCATGCATGGTCCCCCGTGAGTGCACAGTGAATGAGGCATAAAAAAAATTACTAAGTTCAACATACGCTTGAATATGATATTTTAATTCTTGCAGATTTTGTATATATTATTATAGAGTCAATTTTCTATCGATTTTTATGTATTATAAAGTTGCAATTAAAAAAAATAATAATATATCCATATAACTTGGGTGCATCAGCTTGAATTGAAACTGAAACTAAAACTTATGAAGAAATATATATATATATATATATATATATATATATATAACTTGAGTTCCTTTAGCTATAATTGAAACTGAAGCCAAAATTTATGAAGAATTCTGGATGAAATTATTTATAAAAAAATAGATTACTGGAGTGCCATCAGCTATAATCGAAAACGAAATAAAAACTTATGAAGAATTCTTGATAAAATTATTTATTCCAAGAAATGAAAGTCCATAACTATTAAACAACAATCACTAGTATGTAAACATGACAAACAAAATAAATAACACACATGCTATCTTATTAATACAGGGTGACCCCCCCCCAAAAAAAAAACAGAGGAAATTCAATTGTTTTTCTGAGCCTTTTACAGTCAACGGAGAAAAAAAGGCCAAAGACCCTAGTGTTTTGATGTGATGTTTTGAATATAATAAACTAGTTATGACCAAAGTTTCATTTCCTTCAGACAAAACACTAAGAAACGGGGCCTAATTAAAGTTGGGACCCGTTTATTTTGGGTCACCCTGTATATAGATAATCCAAGTAATACAACAAACGTTTTTTTTTGTTGTTTTAATTAAAAATTGCAGTTGGTACATGATATTTTAAATGCAGACCATCTTTCTTGTCTCTGTACAAAACTATGACGTCACAAAATGTCCATTATTTTTTCATGTGATTGTGCTTTACGAACCTTATTTTTAAGGCTTGATGCATTCAAACGTTAAAATAACGATCATTTTTGTGTTACCATAGTCTAATCTAGTTGGTTCCATAGCATCACTTTCACTTATGGATGTTGGCAACCTTCATGTGCTCCCTCCTATAAGTACATTATACGATTCTAAAAAAAACAAAAAAAAACTGAGGAAATCTATGCTAACAAGATGATCAAAACCACTGTACCATGCTGGGTCATATGAATTTATTTATTTATTTTTTTACCCCATTATGTATCCCAGATGGCCACCATGAATTACATAAATTAGACTGGACGGGTTTGCATATTTTGAAAGTATATCGAATTTGCATCAAAAGTATCTTATAATTCAAGTGGTATTATCATCCTTAATATAGCCAATTTGTACCATTAGAATAAGAAAGAGCGAAAGATTCCAGCACTTAAAGTCCATCCATGCTTCTGTTCAGTCTCGAAAGACAAAGGATACTCCCTGTAGGGGCAGTAGCGCGTGTAATTGTGAGGCAAGGGTTGTGCAATCCCAACCACACCTCTCCTGAATCGGCACTGTTTGAGTCCAGTGGCAAGGAGAAGTCCAGGATGCACTGGAAACAATGCTGAGATAAGCGGAGCGCACATACAGCACCTAGAAGTCCCAAAATGGTCACCCATTTAGTACTGACCAGGTTCAACGTTGCTTAACTTCGGTAATCCAGCGGGAACCGGTGTATCAACGTGATTAAAGTACAGATTAACTTAATCATGATTTGAACGAAAACACTAAAAGGAATACTAAATTATATGAAATGTACGAGAGTTTTTTTTTTTGTTTGTTTTTATGAAAATCGCTCCAGACAATGCATGAAGCCATTTGGTGTAAGTAACTAAAAAAAAAAAAAAAATACAACTAAAATTTGCCAATGATAAGTGTTACATGGAATAGATTCTGACCTAGAAGACAACAATTGTTCCTCCTTTGCCAGAAACCTCGTTCATGGAGTGTGAGGACTAAAGGACAAAAAAAAAAAAGGAAAGTAAGAGTTATGCGGTTGCTGAAAATAAACCAAAGATCTACTTTCTATTCTTCTTAAATTAAATCTGTATTTTAGATTGTCGTTTAAGTTCTGGAATCTTTTTTTTTTTTTTTTTTTAATATGCAGCAACAACAAAATATGAAAAACACAAAAAAACAACAAAAAACAAACAAACAAAAAAACAAACAAAAACAAAAAAAAAAAAAACTGTAACAAGATGTTAGATTATATGAAATGTACAAAAGTTGATACTTTTTGTTTTTTGTTTGTTTTAAATGTGATATTTCACCATACCTGCCAATGAAGAATAATGCTCCAGACCAATCCAAGGATCAACTTGCAGTTTCCATCTACGATGTCATTGCTACTGATATTTACAAGTTTTACCTAAAAAGAAAAAAAAAAATGAAAATAAATTTGTACAAAAAAAAAATAGTTTGGGGAATTTTTTTTTTTTTTTAAATTGTTACACATCAACTGGTCACACTCGTGTTGAAATAACATTCTCACTGTCAAACTCATTTGCTCTTACCAAATTCAAGACAAAAAAAAAATCAATTCTGTTCACATTCATCCCTGTGACCTGCTTGCTTACTCTATCATGCAAATGAATACATAGCATTTTGTCACACACGATGGAATCTTAGAAAATGGTAAACTTATAACCAAACGACAATTCATGCGTTTGTAAAGTTAGGTTTTATCTTCATCTTCAATAGTTTAACTCGTGCATTTGCTGCTACTGTTATTACTACTGGTCCTTGGTATGATCATAAAAGACATTGAGTCGTTAGGCCCCATTTGGGGGCTATAGAGAATGTGGAGTTGCCCCTTAGTTACCATTGCTCCCAGGTCCACTTTAACCTGGAGTGGTAACACCTGCTAGAACATCTAGTGCTACCAGATCTTGCTGTCCAGAGATACCAGTTGACCAAAAATGTACCAAAACATTGATGTTACGGATCTTTTTACTTTTTCTTTACAAAACTCAATCATGTTATGCAAAGTCAAAATAAAAAACAATTTTCTTTACAAAACAATTTTCTTTACAAAACAACCAAACCAAACTTCATGAATAAATATTTGGAGACCTAAACAACATGAAGCATAAAAACATTTTTTTTCCAAAAATAACTCGATTTGGCATTAAATTACCTGTAAAAGGTTGATATGCCATAAAACAAAACAACCAAAGCTACTAATACTACTCCATAAAACAAATTTATACTTTCATCAACCTCACGATACCCCACGATCAAGCTAACACCCCCAACAAATAACTGAGATCAGGAGTTTTTTGTTTGTTTGTTTTTTCGTTTCTTCCAATTTTCCAGGCAATACCAGGACATGAGTCTTGTTAGTCTATTTATGCATGTGTGTATATCTTTACATATATATAAATGTGTATATCTTTACATATATATAAATATTTTTTTTATTTTTTACCAACTTTTTGGTACATGTATTTTTATAAAAGAATTAGTTATCTTACCTGTATAACAAATTAATGGTTTTATATTTAAAACATTTTTTTCTTCTGTTTCTGAATTTTTGAGATGAGGATTGATAATTTGTATTATTTAGATTATTCGTACTACTGTTCTCATCTTGAGTGCTATTTTCACAACGTTTTGGTCGGTGTACCTTTTTCAGGTGTATCTTGTTGAATTCCAGAATCTGCACAGAATTTTTAACAGCCTTTTATTTAATCCATAAGGGTAGCATGCTCTCATCCCCTCAGCCATGACGGGAAAGAAATCCTAAGTAATTCGTAATTGTATTTCGAGTAATACTCACACTTAGGATGGAACCTTCAACCTCCAAAAGAGTGTCACTTACAACTGAATTTTACCAAGTGCTTCATCTATTATGCCACAAATCCTTGAAGACAGCGTGAACAACATTCAAAATGCAATTACAAATTACTTTTTTTTTCTTTTTTCTTTTTTACATAGGCATCGCAACTTATCAAGGCCCAGAGACCACTCCAGGATAAGGGTTAAAGAGTGTACAGTAGTCAATTGAACAATATAGTAATTATTAGTAATGGAAATTCAGTTTCGGTAAATTTGTTAACTTAAGTGGAACGACTCATCAAGAAGTTTTTTTTTCATGAAATCTACGTTTAGGTTTAGGCATAGATAAAGAGTGGGGGGAATTATTGATAGTGTTTTCAGCTAGACGAATGTTTCTTGTGAAAGTTTGGCGAGAGGGGACCATAGATTGAAGCTCAGTCGAGCACTTGCCATGAAAATAACGATAAAGCAGAGACAAACTCACAGCATCTCTTCTGTGAGATAGAGGTTGCAGAGAAGAGAAAAGGACATCTCCTACGAGGCTACAAAGTCTATTTTGAATTCTATCAAGGCAGGACAAGTCCTTTCTAGCAACTCCTGCCCAAATGTGGCAACAGTACTCCATTCTTGGACGTACCTGGCTCTTATATAGATAGAGAATTCCATCAGCAGTGAGATATCTACTGGATCGATAGAACTTCTACTCGGCCATGATTGATGGAATGAAGGCATGCTACTCCTGAGGATTAAATAAAGAGTTCTGCTTGTAATTCGATGCAAACTCCCAACTTCGACAAGATACACCTGAAGAAGGTCGGAGGTTATATCAGCTGAAACGTTGCGCTATTTCCCATCATAGCAGTAAAATTAAAATGCCAATTTAAAGTTCACACAACAAAAGAATAGTTATGTATTAGATGAACTAGTTTGCAGAAAGACATCTCATTAATTAACTACTTCCGTTTTCTTTTTAATATATTAAACAGTTTAAATATAATACATAGTTAAAAACAAAAATGAACACATATCCCACGATCAAGCTAACAAGTTAGTACCCCCCCCCCCCCGCAAACGAATGACTGGGATCAGGAGGCTTTTTTTGCTTGGTTTTTCGTTTCTTCCAATTTTCCAGGCAATACCAGGACATGAGTCTTGTTAGTCTATTTATGCAAAATTAAATATGTGTATATCCTTACATATTTGTATGACAGGAGTTACTCCTGAACTCATTGACCAATCATGATGAATTTTAGAACACAGCTGCTAGGTGTAAGGCTGCACAATGTGGGTTATATTTAGTTTAATTTTCTTCAAAAAGTGACGGAAACCCATCATGAAAATCATCTGATTTTTATGAAATTTTAACAATATTCACAATAGATCTTTTAAACGTTTTTAGGGGCCATAATATGGTCAAAACCTTTCATTTGAAAATTGAAATATTTCAGATTAGCATTAAATTTGATCCATAGTCATGTGACACCAATTAAAAAGATTCTCTGAATTTTAATTTAAGAGGATATAAAAGTGGTGCAAAACTGCTCGGGGAGGAGAAGGTAATTTACCCATTCTGGAATGAGTAATCGAGTATTCGAGTATTCTGTATAGTTTATTAGTAAATCAACATATATAAAACATATTTTCATTTGATTTTTTTTTTCTACAAACATTGGAGTGTTCATTGTTCCTTCTGTTTTCTGATCAACACAAATACAGGGTGACCAAAAAAACAAAACAAAAGCTAAATGGAGGCCGTCTACAACATATGCTGTAGAACGGAGAAAAAAAAGGCCAAAGACCTTAGTGTCTTGATGTGATGTTTTGAATATAATAAACTAGTTATAACCAAAGTTTCATTTCATTCGGACAAAACACTAAGAAACGGAGCCTAATTAGAGTTGGGGCCCGTTTTCTTTTTTTTTTTTTTTTGGTCACCCTGTACACCCGAGGATCGGTGCACACGCGCGCGTGTGTGTGTGTGTGTGTGTGTGTGTGTGTGTGTGTGTGTGTGTGTGTGTGTGTGTGTGATGGGTGATATAAACTCATTATCCACCATGACCCAAATATTTGTGATATTCATTTGAGATATATTTTGAGATATATCTATAACAGTTAACCTATGTCCAAATTCATTGATTGCCATAAAATAATTTATGCAGGAATGTTTTAGGAGGACATTATTTAAGAAATAACTTGTCTCTTTTTAGTTATCCCTTCATGTTATCAAAGTTAGACACAAGGTCGTTATTTTTTATTTTATTTATTTTTTTTTTAATGTGAGGAAAATCCAGCTCCCTAAAATGAGTCACTCCAAAAGAATTTCTATCCATAAAATGATCAACGTAAGAATGAAGGATGGTATGCTTAATCACTTTCCCCCCACCCCCGGAAATGAATTTCAACTCATAAATAAATAAAAACTATAAAGTAAACATTATTTTTATTGTTTATGGACGTCTGATAATAATACAGACCACACCATATTTTTTTGTAAACTACTTGCTTCCATCTGGAGTTGTCCGGGATGCAATAAAGTCATTTTAAGCTTTTGTTTTTTAGCTTCACATTTTAAAAGTTATACAGAAAAAGAGATAAAATTTTAGTTGTAAGGGAGACAGCCTTATTTATTTACATTTTTCATTATTTATTTATATTTTTATAAGGGAGACACCACTTATCAAGACCAAAAGGCCACTCGAGGATAAGGTTTAATGAGTGTCAGGTGGGTGGTGAAACACTAATGATCTGTAGTGGTGGAAATTGACAAGAATTTGATAATTTCTGGGGACGGCCCAACAAGAACTTGTTTACATTGGTCTTGAAGACGACCATGTTGTAGTCAGCTTGAAAGCAGCTCCACAGTACAGAGTTCCACAGGCGGGCCATTTTAGGAAAAGAAACTTTATTGATGGAATTTGTGTTTAGTTTTAGGCACAGATAGAACATAGAAGAAATTGTTGACAGTGGTTGCAGGAAGATGAGTGTTTGTTGTGAATGTTTTGCAGAGAAGGACCATACATTTAAGCTCAGTTGAACACGAATATGAAAATAACGATAGGGCAGAGATAGGCTCGTAACGTCTCTTCTGTGAGAATGAAGAGAAAAGGACGTCGCCTACTAGGTTTTGAACCCTGGTAAGAAAGGATGTTCTCAGCAGCTCCCCTCCAGATGTGTCAAAAGTGCTCCATCTTAGGATGTATTTGCCTCTTATTATATTACACTATTTAATTTAAAATATGGGTTATCTCCTCTTGCTGATTCTTATTTTATGCGATTATTTAAAACTAAGCTTGTTTACTTTGTTTCCTTTACTAATAACAAGAAACCTTGTCAACCACCAATAACTATGGCTAAAGATACATTATCTAAAAGTACTTCTTTTAAACTCCTCAGGCTAACGTTCGCAGGGAACATGAATTGGAACAGATACACTGAGAGCATTGCCAAGGCTGCTGCGAAGAAGGTGGGCTCTCTCTATCATGCTAGAAAGTTACTTATGCCTGAAAATATCCCGTACCTCTACAAGGCCACCATTCGTCCATGTATAGAGTATTGTTGTCACATTTGAGCTGATGCATCTGCTACTAGTCTCTCACTCCTGGACTATGTTCAAAAGAAAGTCGTCAACCTGATAAGTTCTGAACTGTCATCAAAGCTTCAACTTCTGTCCCACTGACGAAATGTTGCATCCCTCTACCTGTTTTATAAGTATTTTAATGGTGGATGCTCCGACGAACTACAAACCCTTGTACCTTCTCCGTGTAAATACCATGTCAAACCCAACAAGCAGCAAAGTCTCACCCCTACACAGTAATCCCTAGATGTAAGAAAGCATTCTACTCTAATAGTTTCTTCCCTAGAACTGCTAGACTCTTGAATTCCCTTCCAGGTTCCTGCTTCCCCAACTGTACTGACATGCAGAAGTTCAAGTGTAATGTGAACAGACATCTTGCTGCTCAACTTCCTACATAGTATCCCTGCAATTTATGTCCCTGATAATAGCCTCCTACATCAAAGTGGCACTCTGCCTTGTTTAGGATAATAAAAAAAAAAAAAAAGTTTCATATTACAAGTAATCCTGACTGGACAAAGTAATTTTTAAAATAAATTGTACCAAAGTATATTACTATATTGCCAATAACAGAATATAACAATAACAAATGAATATTGATTACCCAGAAGTAAAGCTTGATTTGTCAGCTTAAATGCTATTTGGGTTCGACTTTAAAAATCTGACAAAATAACTTCACATCAGAAAACGAAAACAATAAAAAAAATTAAAAAAAGATAATGTAAAATTAGTACCACCATTGGTTTCTTTGTGAAATTTTACTTAAGAAAATTAATTTGATCTTGTTATAGGCCTTTTTTTTTTTTAATTAGATCCCCAGGTAGGGAGACATATAGAAAGAGGCAACATATTTTCTTGTATATAAAGAAGAATGTTTTCCAACATCCGGTTTTGATGTTTAAAGTGCTGCGTGTCGAACTCTGAAGGGATAGATAGCATCAGGCAACATTTAACGTCTGCTCTCCATACAATCCGATCCAAAGGATTGATATCAATCATGTTGCAAACAGTTAAGCCACTTGTACATACTCAAGCCAGGTTTTCCTTGGTCTTCCATATATACCAGAGATATTTATATGTGTTATTGAATTGATGTAGGAGATGGCACACTGTACATAGCAAAACCACCCAAGATGCTGAGCTCATATAAGGCATCCCAAATACCTCAATGCCATACAAGATCGCGAACAGGGCAAAAAAAAAAAAAAAAAAAAAAAAAACCCTTACCCCGAGTCCAGTGTCTAGAAGCAAGGATTGACAGCAAATTTTGAAACTTTCCCCAAGCAACACTACAACGACCAGCAGCGATAGTATGTCCACAATCAATCCAAGCATTTAACATGTTGTTCAGACAGCAGAGAGTAGCAGTCATCTACATCTATGAGTACCACTGTTCAACCATAGTGAGTGAACAACAGACAGACATCTGTGACAAACATAATCCGAGTCAACAACCAGCCTCCCTGCAAGACTGCTTGCTATACTTCTTGTGGACCCATAGTTTGCACTGGGAGCATTCAAGGCAGTTTACACTTACACCTTTGTGACAGACAGCACAGGGGAACATGCCAGCATTCTGCAGGAGGTTGAGACCAACACCATAGATAAATAGGATATGTAATTTTGAGTAAAACGTTATATTTTTCATAAAATTCACATTATAAATAATTTAATTTTTTTTATTATCTTTGAAATGTTAAAAAAAAAAACTTACATTCATCTTTTAAGAGAAAAAAATTATAAAATTTGTTTTCTTTTTTAGCTGTTTTTCGGTAAAGTTTAAATTTGATTTAGATGTGAGTATTAGATTTTCATAACTGGTTATGTTCGACATTTTTTGTTGTTATTTTGTTTTTGTTTTTTGTTCTTTTGTAAGTATGACTGAATTTTAAAATGGAAGTTATTCTGTTTTAGTTATTGGAAGAAGTTTTTTTTTTTGCTTTCATCAATTTTATATTTAAAAAAATAATACTTAAAAAATAATAACTACGAAGAAATCAACTTTTCCACCATTAAAAAAAAAATCATTTAAAACAATCATGTAATTAAAATATGTCAATTAATCTAAGAAATTCTTTTCAATATTTTACCGTTTTCATCAAAAAGTTAAAAACATACACTCCATTTCATCGTTTTAATGAATTAAATTAATTTTCTCAATAATGATAAATAATACTAAGTATTAAGGATTCATTTAATATTTTCATTAATTTTTTTGAAAGAGGAAATAGGAAAAAGATGTTAAAAATGAAAGAATAGAAAAACAAAGAATTTAAATTAGGGGAAAATAAAAAAAGAAAGAAAAATTAAAAACGTCTGCGCTCCAATCTATGGCCCTTCCCTTGCCAAACTTTCACACAAAACGCTCAACTACCTACAACTTCTATCAACAATTACCTCCACTCTCATCTAAACGCAGATTGCATGAACAAAGCTTATTTCCTAGAACTGCCAGGAACACTGTTCTACTGGCCTGCTTTCGCTTCCTGGTATACTACAATATGGTAGCCTTCAAGTCCAATGTAAACAAGTTCTTGTTGAGCCATTCCTTTAAATAATCAAATGATACCCAATCCATACCATCAACGATTACTACACTAGCACCTTACATTTATTATCCCTTTTCCTGAAGTGGCCTTGGGGCCCTGAGAAGTGGTGACTCCCTTGTAAAAAAAAGAAAAAAGGAAATGAAAAAAGAAATGGGAAAAAAAAAGAAAAAAGAAACAAAAAACTAATTTCATTTCTTAAACTAATTTGGATAAAAATATAAAAAACTGTATATGATAGATGTTTCTATGCACTTACGTTATAATTGTGTTCCAGAACATATAAGGCACGATTTACATTGTTTATATGATGAACACGTAGTCGTCCTTTTTCTCGTTTCTGTAAAGAGAAAAAGAAATGAAGAAAAAAATTACATTTTTCTGTTAATACATTGCTAAAACAAAACAAAAAAGTAAATTTCAGAATTTATATATCTTTAAAAACAAAAGAAAAACATTCCTTTACACACACAAAAATCCTATTCAGCAAAAATCATTTTTAAGGCAGCTTCATCGCCTCCATTCAGTCTCAAGAAACAATGGATACCCTCTACAAGGGTAGTTGCACATGTAATTGTGAAGCAAGGGTTACACAATCTCCAGCCACACCTCTTCTGAATCGGCACTGCTTGGACAAGGAGAAATCCAGGACGGTTGAAAACAATACTACGATAAACAGAGAACACATATAGGGTGTCCAAAAAGTTACGAAAGAGTTAAAAATCTTTGTCATTTTATCATTAATGATTATTTTTTTCTCTACTCCAGATATTTTACAGATAATATTTTGGAAATTAATTATAGATAAGTATAGTATTGAACAGCGTAGGCAAGTTGTGAAAATGTTTTACCAAAATCAGGGGTCAATTGTTTTGACTCAAATAGCTTATCGACGGCATTTTCATGTAAGAGATAGCCCAAGTCACGACACAATTTGAAACATTATACGCTGAAAAAAAGAGTCTATGTTAACAAACCCCCAAACTCTGCAAGAATTGAAGGAAAACATCAGGGACGAAATAAGAGAGTTGAATCGCAACCCAAAGATTCTTCAATCTGCCATGAATACTGTTTTGGAAAGAGTACACATATGTGAAGCTGAAAATGAGCAACATTTAAAAGACATTATTTTTCATAAATAAAGATTGTTTGAATTTTACTTCTTTTTTTTTTTTTTTCAATGCCTTAGTCAGATTGTGTTCAAATTACAGAAAGAGATCATTAAAAACAACGAAGCTATTTAAGTCAAAAACCCTTCAGTGACTTTTGGGACACACTGTAAAACACCTGATATTCCTAAAATGGTCACTCATTTTAGTACTGACCAGGCTCAACATTGCTTAACTTCGATGATCTAATGGGAACTGGCATGTCAATGAAATTATTATGTATATTAGGTCAGCAGATTTCAGACATTAAATAATCTAACATAATTTTTTTTCACCAATCAGAATAGAGATAGTTTGTGAGTTCACCTTCTCTTTTTTTGTATTAAGGTGGATTTACTGACTTGATTTGAGGCAACATTCATCAACGATAAGTTAATCACTGGCCCAGATGTGGCAATAATACTCCATACATGGGCGAATGGTGGCCTTATAGAGATACAGGATACTCTCAGGTGTGAGTAGTCTTCTAGCTTGATAGAGAGAACCCACCTTCTTTGCAGCAGCCTTCGCAATGTCCTTGGAGTGGTTGCGAAGCTATTGCTTTTGGATGAAGTTTCCTAGGTTGTAGCATACACTGGTTGAACTAGTAAAGTCTTCTCTTTCAAAGAGATTAATTGAGGGGAATAATCCTGCAATTCGTCCAGATTTGATTATTTGAGACAAAATGGTGCCAACAGACACGTAGGTAATATAAGTGAAACACTACCAGCCTTTTGAGATCTGCAGCTCTCATTGGCCGGGTTTTGCAGCCACAGAGAAGGACCATCAGAACAAATGCTTGATAGATCCAGACTTTCGTGCCTATTATGATTTCGGGTGAACACCACGGACGGAAAAGCATACTGGGCATTGTTGATTTAGATGTTGATGTTCTCGTACCTCTGATGCGTGGTGACAAACATTGAGCCCAAATGCAGGACAATAACCAGTCATTCTTTTTATTCTTGAGTTCTGACATACTCATGTTAACACACCAGTTGTCAATAGATCACCAGAGTTAAGCAATGATGAACCTGGCCAGTACCAGATGAGTGACCATTTGAGAATATTAGACACTGTATATATTTACCGGATCGTTTACATGGCTGTGACAAGGCAGTTTAATTATAGTGAATGTCTTTAGTTGATAGTAGCGGACAACTACGATTAAGAACATCATGGGTAGCAATCTCTGAAGATGTGACGTTGTCAGGAGTTCAATCCTTATTAGTAACCTCAGATTTCGACATTTTCCAAACTACCCACAAGATGGACCATTTTATGGCTGAATGTTCGGGATCATCTTTTATTAAAACCATTTTCTTTACATGTCTACCACAACGTGAACGATTTAACAGAATTTGATTTATCTTTTGATACTGTGTAATGTATAACATAGTGCATAGGAAAATATCAGCAGCAGCAAAGGATGGCTGGCTTGCAAAGAGATTAGCAGCAGCAGCCGAAAAACGCGCATATGCAAATAAGGAAGTGTGTGTGAGAAGAGAAAGGAGAAAAAAAGAAAGAAAAATGCATCACATGCTCCGGGCATCGAAGAGAATAGACATGTGAAGTCGAAGACGAGTAAGGGCTGGTTAGGTCCAGCAGGCGGTCAGAAGAAAGAGAAACGCGTTCCAAGCCAAAAAGTTTTGCCAAAAGTAACGGTAATAAAAACTTTAAAAAAAAAAAAAAAATGGCGACCCGGATTTTTATTTATGTTTTTCCTCTTGTTTGTATGTAACAGCAATGTTACATATGTTCTGATAAATTATGTTTTTAAGTTTATTTTTTAACGGATGACGTCAGCAAAAAATGGTTTTAATTCAGAGAAGATAACGAAAAGGGAAGCTGCAAAAAAAAAAAAAAGGCGACCCGGATTTTTATTTATGTTTTTCCTCTTGCTTGTATGTAACAGCAATGTTACATATGTTCTGATAAATGATGTTTTTAAGTTTATTTTTTAACGGATGACGTTAGCAAAAAATGGTTTTAATTCAGAGAAGATAACTAAAAGGGAAGCTGCAAAAAAAAAAAAAAGGCGACCCGGATTTTTATTTATGTTTTTCCTCTTGCTTGTATGTAACAGCAATGTTACATATGTTCTGATAAATTATGTTTTTAAGTTTATTTTTTAACGGATGACGTCAGCAAAAAATGGTTTTAATTCAGAGAAGATAACTAAAAGGGAAGCTGCAAAAAAAAAAAAAAAGGCGACCCGGATTTTTATTTATGTTTTTCCTCTTGCTTGTATGTAACAGCAATGTTACATATGTTCTGAGAAATGATGTTTTTAAGTTTATTTTTTAACGGATGACGTCAGCAAAAAATGGTTTTAATTCAGAGAAGATAACTAAAAGGGAAGCTGCAAAAAAAAAAAAAAAGGCGACCCGGATTTTTATTTATGTTTTTCCTCTTGTTTGTATGTAACAGCAATGTTACATATGTTCTGAGAAATGATGTTTTTAAGTTTATTTTTTAACGGATGACGTCAGCAAAAAATGGTTTTAATTCAGAGAAGATAACTAAAAGGGAAGCTGCAAAAAAAAAAAAAAAGGCGACCCGGATTTTTATTTATGTTTTTCCTCTTGCTTGTATGTAACAGCAATGTTACATATGTTCTGAGAAATTATGTTTTTAAGTTTATTTTTTAACGGATGACGTTAGCAAAAAATGGTTTTAATTCAGAGAAGATAACTAAAAGGGAAGCTGCAAAAAAAAAAATAAAATAAAATAAAGGCGTAAATAAATACTGATAATGATGTAAATATCAAAAGACACATACCAGAGTTTCGCCACTGAGAACTTCCAAGAGGGACAAAAGATTACAGCCATCAGTAAGGTCTGTAAAAAGGTCATTCACCAAAGGTCGATCAGCCTGGAAGCAAATTAAAAAAAAAATGATATTTAACATGTTTAATAATAATAAAAAAATTTTTTTTTTAAATAATAATCCAATAAAAAAATTATATTCTTTCCTGTTGGTATTTACTACGATCCCACCCGGGGTAGGATGAGACAAGGTCAGTTTAATATGAAAGACAGCATTTTTCGGTGGTCACTTTAAAATCTAATCTATCTCATCAGCATCTTTTCTTTTTTAGGAAGTGCTACAAGAAACAGATACTACACCTTCTTCTGAATCATGTTACTGGCATCATATACCTTAATTATACTCACCAGGTCGGTTTTTAAACTTTTTCCCAGCCTCACTTTTATTTGACTGTTTAACAATATTGGCTTTCTATTATATATACCCCTCCACACCTACCCCCTTCTTCTCACCACACGTCAAAAAAAAAAAAAAAAAAAAAAAAACCCCTACTGCTCACATTCACAAAGTATACACCCTAATTTTCTCCGGAATGTAAACCGCACCCAAATATCTTATAAAAATCAAATGTAATCTTAACACCCGTTTCAATATAAATTCTTTTTTGATTTGATGAAGCGTTGTCCCTGAATTGAGACTCCACTGAAATATGTATGCACATATATAACCAATAATATTTGTATAATAAACAGACTATATATATATATATATATATATATATATATATATATATATATATATATATATCCCAAAAACCTGATTCCTTTTTTTTTTTTATATGTTATTCAAATTCTCATTAAATGCAAAAGATTGGCTGAAAAAGATAGGATGCAAAAAAAAAAACAAAAAAAAAAAAAAAAACGATTGGGATTTTTTTGCGTTAAACGTTATTAAAAACGCATTTCGTTCCTATATACATATTTCACAATTTTAAATTACCATGTGACATCAGCATCAGTCGGCCACGTTAGTTATACAACCTACAAAAAGCCCATATAGCCAAACAATAGACAATATTTTTTGTTATTGTCTTTGAAATGAACTTGCCAGAATAAAAAATAAATAAATAAAATGATGAGTGTGAACTAATTTTTCCTCCCCCTTTGATTAATGGAATGCTACAAACCAGTATATAGTAGCTATCCTGACCAGTCGTTGTCCGGGAGTATTTATACTTTAATTTTATGCAGACCACAAGATATTACTGTAAAACACCAACACATGAATAAAAAAATAAAACTAACTTCAACAATATTATTTGGATTCGTCGAGACTACTGTTCTCATCCTGGGTGTCATTTTCACAACGTTTCGATCGATGTAACCTCCGCCTTCTTCAGGTGTATGTTGTCAAACTCGGAAATGTTTCTGTCGGAGTTTCAAATGGAACCTTTTATTTACTTCATGGGGGTAGCATACTCTCGTTTTCGTAACAATAATAATTGGTAATAAATTCGTGATATTTACAACTAGAAATAAAATCGATTTAAGTTCCCAAAATTTGTGCTAACACTGTGCACAGGGATCTGTGGTGCAGTGGTTAGAATACTTGAAAAAAAACAAAAAAACAAAATCAATTGTAAACATGATATTCTCTTGAAGGTTGAAAGCTTGATTCTTAGTGTGGGCGACCGAAAAAATGTAATTGCGAATTACATAGGACCTCTATCCAGCCATGGAAGAATTCAAATAATACAAATTACCAATCCTCACCTAAAAAATTCAGAAACGTAATAACTTTTACAGTATTTTTTTTTTTTTTCTAATATTAAAGTTTCAAACAGAAGACAAACAGGTAATTTGTGATTCTGAAAACATACAAAGAAAATTGATTATTATTTATCTTTGATTTAGGATTGATTATTTTATAAACTTTAATTCTAGATCTTAATAATGTATGGATAATTAAGAAAAAAAACCCCGGAAGTGACATCTTTCTAGTTGACAATGGAGGGGAAAAAAATTAAGAAATTAGAAGTAAATTAATATCGGTTAAATTGCACTGTAAGTCTCCCATATTTAGCACAAATTAGCATGCAGAAAATGACCCCCCCCCCCAAAAAAAAATATTACAGTTCTATGATGGCTTTCGATGAGTCCTGACTTGAATCCTATAAAAATTCTATGACAAGAATTGAAAGTTTAAATAAATCATCACAACCTTGGTCACCCTTCAGGTCCCGTGCCACAGTGGATAGAGGTGTTGAATTTCTACGGTTCTAACTGAACATTGTCTGAAGATAGCAGTTTCAATCCTATCCAAAGCAGGCCAGAGGATTAGTTGATGAAAACGTGATGACACGACAGCAACTATGGAAGGCAGTAATTACTGGAGATACACTTAAGAGATTCAGCATTCCTATCATGTCGCGGTTAATCACCTGAAGAGGGATAGTTGACCGAAATGTGGTGAAACAACAACTATGAAAATGAGATGACAGTCTACAAGTGAATAAATAAATAAATCACGGCGTCATATTCCAAAAATCACATGGGTTTTATGAATAACTTTTCTATTTGGCTAGTAAATGAAAATATATAGTTGGTAACGGTCAACTAAAGATAAATTTGTTTGTGGAGCTCTGAATTTCCTCTACAAAAAACCCCCCAACTATTTTGAGTTGAACTGCTTTGTAGATAAACATTATTCATAAGCAAATACATATAAAGAAAGTTGAACAGACATTGAAAGATGCGCACTTGATAGTATTTGATTGGTTGAGTCTTAACAAGATAATTCATGAAAATATATCAACAAGATAAATCTCACAGATTTATACATTGAAAGGACATTTTTTTCTTAGATTATTTTAATTGCGCTTTATGCTTTGGCACCGATTAGCTCAAAAAATATCAATCGCGTTTTTTTATCTCCTTATGTTTGATATTTGTCGTCGTGTAGTAGAACTTCCGGCAAAAGAATCGACTAAACCAATGCCAAATGAACAAGGAGATCCAATCGAGTTAAATAAGCACTTATTTTTATTTTATTAAACGATTTCTTTACTAGCTGCAGAATATGCACTAAAATGAACGAGTGTCTTTAAAGCCTGTCTAAGGTGTTCGCTTGGTTTATGTTCATGTGTTTATCCATCCACAAACGTTATCTATCCATCTTTTTGTCTACCCCACCTGCATTGATGGCGTCCTTGTAGTATGCTGTCAATGCACATTTTGCATAGCCCTACACTGGAATGTTTAATGTTGTTATAGAATGGATCAAGAGAGAGAGAGAGAGAGAGAGAGAGGGGGGGGGAAGAGTGTGAGTTATAGTGTAGACATGTTGACCGGAAGTCAAGATCAGCTGATCGGATTGTGTGAGAGTCATGTGATCAGGTTAGTTGAATCGGGGAGATTTGGTTGGGACTTGGAAGAGAGCCGACGGCTTCGTTATTGTCTCCTCCCCTTCGCTGGGAGTGGGGGGGGGGTGGAACGAACGCTGACGTGGTAGAAATAAGACCTAGAAGAAGAAACCACACAGGCCAAATTCACTTTCCAATCTTCTGCGATCGATCTGGAAGGTAAATTAAAAAAAACTATAGAACCAATTTCTTGTCTTGGAGTGAAATGAATCTTCGTCCCCCAAAACAGGTACCAGTCTCCCTCCCAGACGAGATGTTCCAGATGGACCAACAAGCCGAAGGTATGTTGAAAATGCATGTCACACACACAACGACATTAACTCTGTTAAGATAATCAAACACTCAATCCTTTATGATACGACAACGTAACAATGTGATCAAAAAATTTCAAGACTTTATATTATAGCCTTGTTAAAGGGTTACAAAGAAAACAGAACACTGGAATAAGGTAACAACATGTATTACAAAAACATACAAAACGGTGGGTAATTCCTCTAACCGACGAAAAATCTAGGTTGGTCCACCAGATATCGACTTCCACCTTACGGCTTGGTCTTCCGGTATTTATATATATAGAATAATCTATGAGCAGGTAACACAGGTTAGTTCCGCCACAGCAATTTAATGACAGAAGATATTGACAGGATGACAGTGAGTTTTCAAAACTCTGCGATACTCATGTGATCAGATAGTTTATGATCCGTAATGAAGCACATGATGTGGGTTTTGAAAGTTTCTACTTCCTGACGTACATTTTACATTACCATTTTGTATGGTAGCGTTTAGAAGTTAGGATAGTTTTATTTCTAGCAAACGCAGCCCAACCTAAGCTAATTCTTTGATTTGCAGCTGTTTGTCCGTCGTCAGACAAAAACAGCTTGTATCCAAGGTAAACAAACGATGTAACTAAGCAGTTATTCAATTTTTAACCATTTTTTTTTTTCATTTTTTTTTTTCAAACATTGCTTCTGAAGAATAATGTTGATGCATGTTTCATTTAAACATTACAGTTAATGTATTACATAATAAAAACGTTGAGATCCATTACATTAAGTTCTGACGAACTCAAAGCACTTGTATGCCTCAACGTAAATACCCTCCAACTAACCCAACAAGCAGCAAAATCTCACCCTACACCTAGATGCTAGAAAGCCTTCTACTGAAATAGTTCCTTCTCTCAAACTGCTAAACTTAAAATTTCCCTCCTGGGTCCCTGCTACCCTGACTGTACTGACATGCAAAAGTTCAAGTGTAATGTGAACAGACATCTCGCTGCTCAACTCCCTACATAGTACCTCTGTAAATTTGGTCCCAAATAGTAGCCCCTTACGTCCAACTGGCATTGCGTCTTGTTTGGGGTGAATTAGCAGCACAATAAAATAAATAATAATAATGTAATAAGATATACTTAAAAATGGATGAGAGTTCTTTGGTTAGTAGATGTAGAACAGTGGAGGTAACAAGTTCAGTTCATAGGGAAAGGACAGTAGAAGGCAAGTGAGTTAGATAAGAACTTATTGTTAATCATTTCTTTGTAGATTTATTCTGAAAAATAAAGTCTCCTGATTTATATGCAGGTTTTATTATATAAGATATCGCTTGCTAATCAATATCAATACCACGCAATTTAAGTGTGTCGCATAGCTTACACATGCAAACTGACTCTATGATGAAACAAACTTTGCGTACTGATCCAGCCTTACCGAGGTAAGCCAAGCATTGCAAAATCATAAACAAACCCTACAATCCATGAATTGACTCCGTAACAACATTAAATTTAAAATTAATATTATGTTAATCTTAGTCTACGCATGATCACAAACATGCACGTACGCAATACACACATGGTTTTATGCATTTTCCACCATTTGTCTGTATAAAGAAATGTGTAAATATTAGCTCCTTATTTTAAAAAAGTCTACAGTTGTACATATATAAATTCAGTATCCATTTTCATTAATTTATGTTGTTGACCACATAATGCTACTGCAACAGATATAACCCCAGCAGATCTGGTGCTACTTACAGGAGTAAAGACATAGGCAAGTTACTGGCACCATTATCAGTTGTTTTGGGTAAGTGGAGCTTATCAGCTCTGAAAGGTAGTCCATCTAGAGGAAGGTAAACCCTGATTCCACACCTCCCCTGCTTTCTGTAATACCAACATATAGAAACGGCTTCAGGAGTAAACCTTGCGGAAAAATCTGAAATGGCGTCCTTAAAGAAGTTTGATGTTATCTATAGTTTTGTTCTAGCAGTTCCTATGATGGCGTTGGTGCCACACTAGCAACCTTGTTGTTCCTTTGGATCTATAAACGACATGAAGAGGGAGAAGATGCTGCATGGGAAGAGGCGCTACATGGCCTTTTCTCCACTGCTCAAGTTAGCATCCAAATGATACATCACCCATGGTCGACCTTGACCAACAGAAGACCACTATACTTTATGTTATCTTGGTGATGGTGCCCTGATTGACAAAGGTCTTCTGCCATTAAAATATTGCCTAATGAATCTCATCTTCTTTGAAATTATGTTATCTATATTATATTTCTCTTTGTCTACCTATCTGTCTGTTCCATGTTTTCTCAAAAACTGCTGGACTGATCTGGAAGAAATTTTGTATTAACCCTTGTTATGATAAGATGTAGCAAACTAAGTATTATGGTATCTGTTCGATTTACAGTAAAGGATTAATAGGGATTAGTATTTAATGCAAAAATGAGCACAAACTTAATCATATTCAACCATCAAATTAGCATAAACACTCATTTTAAGTCAACAGACTATAACTTTTTGCTCATTTCTAATACGCAGAAAGTCTTGTCTATCTTATATTTCTCTTTGCCCATTACACTTTTTCTCGGAAACTACTGATCCGATCGAGCTGAAATTTTGTATAGACCTTTATTATGATATGGTTCAGCAAACTAAGTATCATGGCATCTGTTTGATGCACAGTTAGGGATTAATAGGGATTAATAGGGATTACTATTTTATGAAAAACTGAGCTCAAATTTAATCATATTCAACCATCGATTTGGCATGAAGCACTCATTCTAAATCAATGGGTTATAACTTTTGCCTGTTTATAATTGGCTAAAAAGTCTAGTATTTTACATATGAGGGTCATTCCAAAAGTAATGCCTACTATTTTTTAATGCAAAAGTTAAAGAGCTATGAAGACTGGAGTGGTACCATTAAAATGAGCGACCTTTTGTATAATACAATTTATTTTTCTACATAGTCATCATCATTCTGAATGCACTTTTGCAACGTTAACGTTCAGAGTCGGTTCCAAGAAATCCAGGAGGATGACATCTTTTCTGTCCCAGAAGACAGCACACATCATTTTACCTGCAGATGTCTGCGTCTTGAACATTTTTGCTGGGGAGCGTGAGTGCTGCCATTTCATTGTCTGCCATTTGGACTATGGATTGTAGTGGTGACATCATGTCTTGTCACCAGTGATGATGCGGTCCAAGAATCCATCATCTTCGGCTTTGTCCTGATCCAACAAGTCATGACAGACATCCCGTCAGTGGTCCTTTTGATCCTGTGTGACCAGCATCCATGGAATCGACCTAGTACAGACTTTGCTGTATCCTAGAGATGACAGCATCATTTCCAGTGCACCAACATCCACATTCACCTCTACACTCATTTCACTCACCATTATCTGCCAATCTGTATGGATTCAAGGCGTACAGTGTTTTCTGGGGAGGCGGCTGCACATGAGCGTCCAAAGCTTTGTCATTCACATCTGTTACCACTGTGAAATCGACAAAACCATCTCCTAACTGTGCTGGCATCAACTGCATATCCTTCGTAAGCGCTTAACAGGCACCGGTGAATGTTGATCAGTTCAATTTTTTTTTCTGCATGGAGAAATACAATAATGCGTCTCTGCTTCTGATACACCTCCATGACAGGAGGTTGGTTTCTTAGAGTCTCATGCTGTCAATAGAGACATGAAACTTTCAGGTCATAAATGCATAAGTTCAGTCATCATAACAATGCAATTTGTCAATCCCCTCTGATCCGTTCAGGTGAAATAAAAAATAGGAGGCATTACTCTTGTAATATTAACCAATGTCATACCGGCAAGCAGATGGAGTTGACAGCAAAAGTCTAGATCTAAATAAGAACTGTCATTGTTAACGTTTCATTTCTAAATATTTATTCTTCAGAATAAATAATGTTGATTCGTATTCATATCTTATTATGTTCAGATTTAACAAAATGTAAACATCCTCACATTCCTTAGAAATTGACATCCAGTCTGTAGTTGAATGGCAACAGAAGTGATTAGTAAAATTCAATGCTACAAAGACAAAGACAAAGACAAAGTTCTTTTAACAAATGTAAAAAATTTCTTCAAACAAAGATTACCATTGTAAATAGCATCAAATTAGATTAGCCTGAAAATGAAACGAGTCATCTGGCTATTATTAAGATACTAACAAAAAAACGTTAAGTTGATTTAATTAAATGATTAAACATCTCGATTTCTTTTATATAATAATTCTTCTTCTTCTCCATTAATTGGTTAGTATGACTATAACACTACCAATACGCATTCAACATGTGGCTGAATCTTTAAAAAACTAGCCTGAGTGCCCGGATGTGCCCGGGTGTTTGTAGGTGTGTGTTGAGCAAAAAAAAAAAAGAAGAAAAAATTAAAGTTGTAGTAGGCAGGCAGGCAGGCAGGTTCGAACCCGTGACGCAAAGGAGGAAAATAAAGTGGAGATGCATGTAAGGGTGTTGGTTGAGCAAAAAAAAAGAAGGAAAATTGCGAGCGCAAAAAAAAAAAAAGAAAAAAAAAGTGGTAGTAGGCAAGAAGGCTCGAACTCGTACCGCGAAAGGAGGAAAAGAAACTGAAAAACAAAAACCGGGACGAGTTGTGATGTAGGTTTAAATTAAGGCTAGACAATCAAAAAGAGGCAATGACTTTCGAAAATATCGGCGAAAAAATTGACTCCTCCCTGTAGAAAAGTGCCCAGTCGAGGGTGAAGAAATTAATGTTTTTGATATTTGTATCTGAAGGGTTGACCTTTAAAACGATACTGATCTCATGAAAATCCATCGCCTCTGTCGAAAATTTTTGCAAGACATACACACATACATACATACATTTAAACAGACAGGTGAGATTTATATTATAGACTAGCAGGGGGTACCCGGCGTTGCCTGGGTGTTTGGAGGTGTGTGTGGTTTTGGGTAAATCAAAACTCGGGTTGAATAATAAAAAAAGAGGTTTTGGTAGGTAAGTATGAGGATCGAACCCGAACCCTTGAGGCAAAATTGGAAATTAAAGTGTGAAAATAAACGTGTGACGTTAACCATTGAGCCACCGCGAAATACTAATGGAAACACGTTTGAATTTATTCAACTATTTAGAATTGGCAGGTGCATGTTTAAATGACTTAATGAGGTCAACTTTGACTGCGGGGTAGTATTTCATTTACTACGGGAACGCTTTTGTATTTTTATTTTCCCAAGATGTGGGGGGGGGACCAGATCCCCATAAAAAGGGGATTATTGAAATTGAATAGCAACTGTCTGATATAAGGAAAATATTTCTACATTGATCAAATCTGATTGCTTTCGGAGATTTCCGGCGATCGCGACCGGAAAAATACTGCCAGAATTAGTGTCGCTTTTATTATACGAAAAAGCCTAATCCACATGCGGCAAGCGAAAAATGTTGAATATTTATCTTCCCAAAGTCGAGCAAATTAAATAGACAGGCGACCTCTGTTATTAACTCGTAGATATTATGATTTATATGTGATATAAAAGTTTTTAAAAGTTGTGAACCAACCGACCGCTTCTCGGAAAAAAGCCTTTTACAGACATACACAAAAAGCGAACATACATACATACATACATACATACACACATTTTCACTTTTATATTTATAGATGGCATCCAGACAAAGCTCCTTTCCTTTAACAAATATAAAGAGGTTTTCAACCACCAATTTGTTGTGGGGAAAAACAAATGTGCACATATCCAAGACAATGGCGGAATCCTCAGAAAATGGCCTTGAATCTGTAGTTGAATGGCAACATTAATGGGGAGTAACATTAAATGCTACTAAGACAAAAACAAAGTTCTTTTCTTTTAATAAATATAAGAAATCTATATATTATTTTTCTTTTGAAATCCTTTAAAATGAGTAATTGATTCATTTGTTTACTTATTTGCAGACTGTTATCCTCATCTTTGTAATTGTTGTTTTACCATATTTCGGCCAACTCATCCTCTGGCCTTCTTCAGGTGATTAACTGTAACGGGATACGACTGCTGTGTCTAGTAACTGCATCCCTCAAGTAATTACTGCCTTCCATAGTTGTTGTTGTCTCAATCACGTTTTGGCCAACTAATCCTCTGGCTTGCTTTGGGTAAGAATGAAACCACAATGCTCACCTGGAACCATAGAGACTCAACGCCTCTATCCACTGCACTCAGGGCATTCTTATCCCGTCGGGGTTAATCATTTGAAGAAGTTCAGGGGATGAGTTGGCTGAAACGTGATGAAACAACAACAACAACAACAATAAAGATGAGGATAACAGTCCGCAAATAAATAAATAAATAAACAAATTCCGATGAAAAACAATAAAAAAATATAAAATCAAAACAGTTTAACCATTTTTTTACATTAAACATTAATTATTTAACGCAAGATAATTTCCCTCCCTGTCTATCTCTTCTTAACCCTAAACATAGATTCCATGAACTGCCCGCCGATGGAACTCTGTTTCGCTGGCCTGCTTTCCAGCTGACTACAATATGGTCGTCTTCAAGTCTAATGTAAACAAGTTCTTGCTGAGCTGTCCACTTAAATAATAAAATTATATCAAATTCTCACTACTAACGATTGCTACGCTATTTTTTTTTTTTTTTACATAGGCGTCACCACTTATCAAGGCCGATAGGCCACTCAAGGATAAGGGTTAAAGAGTGTAGAGTAGTCAAAAGGACAATATAGTAATCGATAGTAATGGAAGTTCGGTAAATTTGTTAACTTAAGTGGAACGGCTCATCAGAAACTTGTTCACGTTGGACTTGAAGACAACCATAGAGCATAGGAAAGCAGGAAAACGGAAGACAATTCCACAGGCGTGCAGTTCTAAGAAAGAAGCTTTGATCATGAAATCTATGTTTAGGTTTAGGCACAGATAAAGAGTGGGGAAAATTATTGATAATGTTTTCAGCTAGTCTAGTGTTTCTTGTGAAAGTTTGGCGAGGGGGGACCATAGATTGAAGCTCAGTTGAACACTTTCCATGAAAATAACGATAAAGCAGAGACAAACTCGCAACATCTCTTCTGTGAGATAGAGGTTGCAGCGAAGAGAAAAGGACATCTCCCACCAGGCCATGAAGTCTATTTTGAACCCTATCAAGGCAGGACAAGTCTTTTCTAGCAGCTCCTGCCCATATGTGGCAACAGTATTCCATCCTTGGACGTATCTGGCTCTTATATAGATAGAGAATTGCATCAGCAGTGAGATATCTACTGGATCGATAGAAGGATCCGACCATTTTTCCAGCGGCCTTGGCAACAGATTTGATGTACGTATTCCATTTAAGATCAGGAGTAAAGGTCAAGCCCAGAAGCCTGTCAAAACTTGAGGCCTCCCCAAGACGAGAGCCATTCATTTTAATTGATGCCAGATGGGGATCAGAACGTTGATGATGTAAAGATAGAAGCTTGGTTTTAGATGCATTAAAAGTAACCAGCCACTCCTTTCCCCATTGTACAACATGATCAAGATCAGAGGAGAGAGAATCGGAGATAACTTGGTCGTTTACTGTCTTAGATGTGCTACCATAGATGGTAGCGTCATCAGCAAAAATATCTACGAATGATGTAAGGATGTGATTTTGAAGATCATTAATGTAGATCAGGAAAAGAGTTGGGCCCAGGATGAACCCCTGAGGGACTCCAGCATTTATACTGTGAGCTTCTGATTTTTGCCCATCAACTACTACTCTTATGAACCTATCAGAGAGAAATGATTTAATAATTGAGAAGACGTTTCCAGCTATACCATAGCTGGAGATCTTGTGAAGTAAACCTTTATGCCATACCCTATGATATGTCAAGAGCAATTGCCCTAGAAAGGTTGCCTCTGTTGAGAGATTCGCTAATCCTATGAGATATAACTGTAAGCGCATCTGCTGTAGATCTAGCAGAACGGTAACCATATTGTGTGTCACTAAGAAGGTTATTTTTGCTGAGATGGTTGATTACTTCTGTATTTAACACATATTCCAACAACTTACTCATGACGCACAGGAGACTTATTGGCCTGTACTGAGAGGGGGATGAAC
This sequence comes from Euprymna scolopes, assembly GCF_053919585.1. Taxonomy (NCBI): domain Eukaryota; kingdom Metazoa; phylum Mollusca; class Cephalopoda; order Sepiida; family Sepiolidae; genus Euprymna; species Euprymna scolopes. Next base: position 17,015,196 of record NC_136501.1, read on the forward strand.
GATCACCTGAATTCTTAAATACAGGGCATACTGATGAGATTTTCCAGGGTGATGGGAAGCAATTTTCCTTAAGACAACGTTTAAACAGTTTTGTAAGTATGGGTGCTAGTTCTGGTTGAAGTCTTTTGAGTACTATAATTGGAATACCGTCAGGGCCAGTTGCTGTACTGGAATCAAGGTTCTTGTCCCAATGACTACTGTACACTCATCAACCTTTTATCCTCGAGTGGATTTAGGGCCTTGATAAGTGATGACGTCTTTGGAAAAAAAAAGTAAAAAAAAAAAAAGAAGGAATGTAGAGGTAAAAAAAAAAAAAAAAAAAAAAAAAAAGATAAAACCTCTACAGTCAGCCTGGAGCAAAACTATGGAGTGCAGTTATACTAAAAAGAAGACTGTCATCGTTTGGGTATTTAATGAGACTGTCGTCAGAAACATCAGTACGTCGAACACTTCAAGCCTTTTTTATAAAACCATGAGAATGATCAAAGATGTCGTGCTCAATCAAGTGATAAAGAAAAAACAACATCACATCATTATCACACTTCGATGACATGACCAAAACCATGAATGTCTGTGAAATTAGGTGTCTTGACAGAAGTGATTAGAGAGTTGTCCTTAACAGCGCGGTATGAACCAGGTTAATGTGTATGCATTGGGAGAAGAATAAATCATGAATATTAATCTCTTTGTGGTTAAAATTAATTAATTTTAACTTTTCATTTAATCTTAACCAATTAACCAAAAGTGTTGAAATAGATATCGCATTTGTAACTATCAAAGTTAAATCTCGCCCACATATCGTAACATTACACTGGGTTTTGTGCATCTAAGAAACAATAGTCTATGAACTCATAGCACTTATGCACCTTCAACGTACATATTCCCGACTAACCCAACAAGCAGCAAAATCCCACTCCTTCACTATTGAGGTTCGTAGGAAAAAAACTCATACACACAAAATTCCTTTTATATAATAGTAGAGATAATAAGTACTTTTTTTTTTACTACAAGCTTTGCTTTTTTTCTACTATAGATATACCGTGGTCATTAAGTTTCTTCAGCGGTGTCGTTACATTTTAACACTCAGACCCCACACGTTGTATCCGAGACAGTCGCAGAAGGGGCACAAAAGGTAAGAAATTTGGCTCGGCTTTTTCAGTTGAAATAAAATGCATCTATTCATGGTTCTTCTAAAATAACGGATTATCTCTTGTTTCGAAAGTCTTAGTTTATCTCGTCTGCAAAGGTAAAAATCTTTTGCCGCCACCACTGAGCCACAAGTCCATCTCAACTGGTCCTGTTTTTCTTTCCCCTCTCTCTTCCTCTGGTGTGACGTCACTTTGCGTACTGGCTCGGTCATTTGCATATGTTTAATGCACTTGCTGCTGCTACTGCTGCTGTTACAAGCGCTAGCAGCTCTGTTAAATATCCAGACTACTTTTGTTCCCAGGCAACATCAGTTGCCCTTACTAATACATTATAAAATCTTCCCTTCCAAGTAGATATTTCGAATGTTTATTAGATTTATATATAGATTAGATTTATATAAATGAAAAGATTGAGGAATTTTATCCTTACCTATCAAAAGAATGTGCGTGTGTGTGTATGTGTATGCATGTGTGCATGTATGTGCGTATGCCTCTGTGTGTGCATGTGTGAGTATATGTGCGTATATGTATGCATGCATGTGTGAATGCCTCTGTGTGTGCGTGTGTGTGTGCATGTGTGAGCATATGTGCATATGTATATGCGTGTGTATGCTTGTGTGTATGTGTGTGAGTGCATGTGTGCGTGTGTATTTGTGTGTGTGAGATTAGTAGGGAGTTGAGTAGAATAAGCAGATAAAAAAAGATTTGTGACATAAAATTTGAGGAAAAACAGAAATGAGAGACGGAGAGAGAGAGAGAGAGAGAGAGAGAGAGAGAGAGAGAGAGAGGGGGGTTGACTAAGAGAGTGATGAAATGATGAAATAAAGATAGCGAAGCTTAAGCCGAGATGAAGAGATTGATTAAAAATAGAGAAATGGGTAAAGACAGCTGGAAGAAGACTTGAAGAAAAAGTAAATAAATAAAAAGGAGGTCAACAAGAGATGAAGCTGACAAAAGGAAACTTCAATAAGATGATGAGTAAAGATGAATGGAAGCAGAAAAGTGCATATGATGCTAGAATACAAAGAGCAATTAATCAGGAGTAAATCAGAAGCTCTATTACAAAGCAGAAGGAAACAATACACTTATTTCACAATAGACAATTCTACCTCCTTTACTAAAGAGTAACTAAAAAAAGGTACAATAAATCAACGACCATATTATTACAGCAATGCAAATTTGAAGAAACCATTAAACTAAAAGTGCCATTTATTTTCCACTAGCGAGGGGTACCCGGCGTTGCCCGGGTGTTTGGAGGTGTGTGTGGAAACTCGGGGGGGGGGGTAAAAAAAAAAGTAAGTATGAGGATCGAACCCGAACCGTTGAGGCAAAGTTGTAAATTGAAGTGTGAAAAAAAAAAAAAAAAAAAAAAAAAAAAGTGTGACGTTAACCATTGCGCCACTGTGAAATGCTAACGGAAACATGTTTGAATTTATTTAATTACTTGAATTTAGCAGGTGCCCGTTTTAATGACTTAATGAGGTCAAGTTTGACTGCGGGATTTCATTTACTGCTGAACGCCTTTTTCTTCCCCCCCCCATGATGTTATAGGAAAAAGACTAACCCACAAGCGGCGAGCGACAAATGTTGAATATTTATCTTCCCGAAATCGAGCTAATTAAATAGACAGGCGAGCTTCTTTGTTAACTGTGAGATATTACGATTTATATGTGACATAAAAAGTTTTAAAAAGTTGTTTATTTTTTTTTTTTAAATCTGCGTTGAATTGGCTTACAAAACTTACATTTTGAATTTGCACTTAAACAACGCTTTTATCACGAAGAGAACATATCCTTATAAAACTCTTGCCCCTGATCACACAAATCTCCTAACCTGAACATTTGTAAATCACCATTGATTGCACCGAACGAGTATATATAATATATATGTGTGAGTGCTTTTGCTAACTTATATCCTTTTCTCTCTCTCTCTCTCTCTCTCTCTCTCTCTCTCTCTCTCTCTCTCTCTTCTTCTTCTTCTTCTTCTTCTGTTCTCTTCTCTTTTTCCTCTGTTCCTCAGCTCTTGTTTTTTTTTTTTCATAAGCAACCACATTATTTTTAAACTTCACTGCTTGTATAATTGTTTTTTTCTTTCTTCATTTGAAGAATTGCATCTTTTGAAAGAAGGAACTTTCTATTTGTTGCCTGACGAGGTCATTTAGTTATTTATAGTTAATTGACTGAAACATTGTCATAAAAGTAGTTACCTTTACAGACTCTTTGATTTTTGAAACTTTATATTGAAGTGAAATCTATAAATATAAAAGCGAAAATGTATGTATGTATGTATGTATGTGTGTTCGCTTTTTCTGTATGTCTACAAAAGGCTTTTTTCAGAGAAGCGGTCGCTCGCTTCACAACTTTTTAAAACTTTTTATATCACATACAAATCGTAATATCTCACAGTTAACAAAGAAGCTCGCCTGTCTATTTAATTTGCTCGATTTCGGGAAGATAAATATTCAACATTTGTCGCTCGCCGCATGTGGGTTAGTCTTTTTCCTATAACATCTTCGGGGGGGGGGAAGCGTTCAGCAGTAAATACTATCCTGCAGTCAAACTTGACCTCATTAGCTCATTAAAACGGGCACCTGCCAAATCCAAGTAATTAAATAAATTCAAACATGTTTCCGTTAGCATCTCGCGGTGGGGCAATGGTTAAGGTCGCACTTTTTTTTTTTTTTTTTCACACTTTAATTTACAACTTTGCCTCAACGGTTCGGGTTCGATCCTCATACTTACTTTTTTTTTTAACCCCCCCCCCCCCGGAGTTTCCACACACACACCCAAACACTCGGGCAACGCCGGGTACCCCTCGCTAGTTTGTTTATAAATCAAAGAACTTTTCCACGTAATCTCGTCTTCATCAGGGTAGTGGGAATTAAATTATGCAAATTAACATTTACAAAGTTCATTATTCAAAAACAAGGAACTCAAGATACTAACAAAGAATTATTTCCTTATTCCATAGAGTTTTAACAACTTGGCTTTTTATTCAGAGAAAAATAATTAACAAAAAAAAAAAACAAGAAAACGTTATTATTAGGGCTGTGACAACAGAATATTCTTTTCATTCTTTTGACTCTCGGGTATATATCTGACACAGTTAGACACACTTAATAAACCGAGAACCACATCTGCCTATATAAAAACATATAAGATATTAACGGATATATACTCAAGAGTCAAAACAATGAAAAGAATATGCTGTTGTCACAGCCCTAGTTATTATACGCCTGCTATCACATTGTTGGTTGGAGCAAAAAATTAAACTCATGTTCAAAAGACAGCAATGCTCAAAAAAGTATTAAAAAAATTAGGCTAGTCGGAATCAAAGTTTGATTTGTCAGCTTAAATGCTATTTGAAAATCCTATAAGATGACTTCGTGGTAAGAAGATGAGCGATTAAGAATAGTATAAACGTTACAAACATGATTTGTCTGCCTACACGATTGACATTATAATAAATTAATAGTTATGACTTCAAAGAATGATTTGCAGCTGGTATTTTCACAACTTTTTGTTGTTCAATCATTTTATGTAGGCCAAACTTTTTTTCATAATATGACAAGGCCAAAAGTCACCCGTGAGCTTCAACGACATAATCCACATACAAAATGCCATTTAATGATGTAACTGTTTTCGAAAAGGCTACGGAAACATGACTAAACATTTTCCTAACACATTTGAACAATAACAAGGATTTAGTGAATAAAGAAAATATGCAACGATTGCTACCCAATAACTAAAATTATCAGAACAACTGAAAAATTAAAACAAATCTTAAGAGTTTTTTCTTTAGGATAACCCCAAATAAGATGCAATATTACAAAACTAGACTTTTTAACCCGTTAAAAAGGAACAAAAGTTATGGTCCATTGACTTAGATTTAGTGCTTTATGTCAAAATTGATGGTTGAATATGGTTAAATTTGTGCTAATTTTTTGCTTTAACTTTTCATCCCTATTAATCCTTAAGTGTGCATCGAATGGATACCATAATACTTAGTTTGCGTTTTTTTTTTTTAGTTCACCTCTGGAGTTCCTTGCGATAACAAAAGCCCATACATCAGATCGGCTCAGTAGTTTCCCAGAAAAAATGGAACAGAAAACAGACTAAAAGAAATATAATATAGATGAAAAGTAACAAGATACATACAAACATGTATTATTGCAGGGCTTTACGTTGCGAGTGAAACAGTCATATTTGCCAATGATTTTTCCAAGTGGCGACTAGAAATAATAAAACACCTTTTGTTGTTGTTTTTTTTACTGACACTCTTCCAAAGCTTATTACTGAGTGAAAAATATCTTTTCAACCTTTTTTCTCAATAAAACGAGCAAAGCCAAATTATTTAAACAATAAAAGTTTAATAAAACAATATACTCTTTTTTTTTTTTAATGAAAACAGTTTAAAAATTCAAACGTTTATATCTTCAAATCTCAACATAAAATTCGGTGCATATTTAGAATTACATAAATTTAAAAAATATACAGAAAAATCATTATTATGTACGTATTCGTGACGGAATAACGATGTCATATTCCAAAAATCATGTAGATTTGCCTAGTAATTTTACTATTTGGCTAGTAAACGAAAATATTTGGTTATCAAAGATTAACTAAAGATGAATTTGTCCGTAGAGCCCTAAATTATAATAATAATAATAATAATAATAATAATAATAATAATGACAATAATAATAATAACAACAGCAACAACACCACTATGCAAACGTCTGCACTTTGAATATGCAAACAAATGATATAGATACAAATCAGAGACAGTATTAGAAAATAAAAATCACAAAATCTTTTTGGATACGAAGATACAAACAGACAAATTTCTTTAAGTAGAATCAATGTAATAATCTAATTCATAAAACTCATTATGTCTGTCTGTCTGCCTTCATAAATTCAAACGTCTGAGACGTAAGGCTGCAGAGTGATCCGAGTTGGGTCATGTAATTGCATTTTTTGTGGACCAGTCTTTTATGGGTGTTTAGCCGCTAAAAATAGCTGCTAAGGATCAGAATTTATAAAAATTGGAACTTGGCAAGCCTAAGTCGATTTAAAGTGCTCCCGTACATGTGCTTAAATCTACGCTTATATGTTAAAGTTGGTTCATTTTTAACTATTCCTTATCTGATTAATGATAGCTCAAATGGTTATGGTTGAAGTGCTGTATGTTTTGGTTTCCATTGTAGCTGATGGCACCAAAGTCATATTTTGTCTTTTTTTTCTCTTTGAAATCACGACTATATATGGGGTACAATATAATAAGCAATAGAGTATTAGCTCTATAATAATAATAAATTAAATACAAAATCTGCATAAATTAAAATATCATATTTAAGTATATTTTATGACTGGGTAACGCCAGATGGCTTGTCAAGGAAATTAATTAAGAAAAAAAAAGAAAAAAAAAACCTGTCAAATCACAGATTTCACCATCCCAGCATATCATAATGTGAATATCAAAAAGTAAATGCATCGAACTTACCATAAACCCGAAAGGAATATTATTCCTACTCAAATTCACGAAGACCAATGATCGTTGCTAACAAAATAATTTGCATTGGATATTTAAAGAGGCAGACTATGCTAAAAATTTGGAAAGACTCGTTGTCACTCAGATTCGAGGGCACACCACCGGTTATTGTCAGTGAACAACCACTGATTATTACGGAGTAAATAATAATAACAATGCCCCCCTCTCTAAATTAAGAAAGAAATGGTGCCGTTTATATCGGAGGGTACCATACCAAAGAATCCTGAAGTGTCCAGAAGGATTGAGGAGGGAAAGAGCACTAATCAGACCTCCACTGGAAAAATGCGCAGAGCAATGGACCTTAGGGAAGCTTTTTGCCACCTAGCCTCAAGGTAATACCAATGGCCGTTGCCAGCGAGAGAGAAAAGGTAAGCAGCTGTTGCAATAACATGAAGCCATCTATCTTGGCTATGGAGAGAAGTAGAGAGCATCGGAAATTTGGGGAGACTTATTGTCACTTAGAATCCAGGGAACACCACAGGTTATTGCCAATGAATGATCGCTGGTGATGGCCCGTGTGAGAACTCTAAGCGAGTAAAAAAAAAAAAAAAAATATATATATATATGTGTGTGTGTGTGTGTGTGTGTATATATATATATATATATATATATATATATATATATATATATATAAGTTTAATGGTTAAAGTTAAATTCTGTAAATCAAAATATAAACACATATATTTATTTAAGTTAAGAATTTATTGTTTGAAACAAGGAATATATAGAGAAATTGTGTTCATTTCCTTAATCCATGGATTTTCGATAATGGCTCATATCATCAGAGGAAATGAAATGCAATTAGCTAAATATTCAGCTATAAATAAAAACGTATCTTGCTTTTCAGCACATATATTAAAAATGTTGTTTGAATGATGAATAATAGTTATAGGAAAAGGAATTTCATATAACCTGGGAAGTCCATTATCAGAATGAGTTCAATATTTTCCAGGATATTACTGCCAGGTCAGAGGAGTAGTAATCCAGGGGAAAAATCATTAATCCGATATATCAAGAATGTTTGGTTGTTCCATACTGTTATTCCGAAGGGCATACGAAATGGTTGTCCTCGTCAGCAATATAAAGATGCGTTGGTGGAAGAAATCCAAAATCCTTATGGGTGCGGAGATAGTGCATCAACTACTAAATCAATATATATATATATATATATATATATATATATATATTATTATTATTATTATATTGAAACTATATAATTGTAAGATACCACTCCCTGTTTTTTTTTTTTTTTATATCACCATGAACGGGCACTACATCAAATAATGAGCGTCAAGGAGGATGGAAAGACTGAGGAGAGAAAGCACTAGCTAGACCTCCACTTGTGGGTGCAAAGAGGACTGGGACCTTGGGGAGGCTTATTGCCACCCAAATCCCAGTGAAGACCAATGGTCGCTGCCAACAAGAAATCAATGGTAAGCGGCTGTTGCAATAACAAAGATTCTTTTGCAAAGGTTACCGAAAGAGGTGGAGAGTACTGGAAGTCTGAGGAGACTTGTTGTCACTCAGACTCCAAGGAACACCACAAGTTCTCAGAGCAATCTTTGATGATGGCTTGTGTGACTACTCCAAGTGAAGAAGAAGAAGAAGAAGAAGAAGAAGAAGAAGAAGAAGTTTATGTAGTCAACATTCTTTTACTGTCATCTATTTCCATCTGTCAATAAGCTTTGTAGAATTCTGGACGTGAACTGAAGCAATAAACTTGCCCCACCTGAAAGCCGGGTGGCAAGGACTGGGAGGGTGAACCTCCTGGGTATTACCCAGGCGGTGTACCTCAGTCCGACAGGTGCTGGGCTGGTTCCTGGCCACTCACCTGTCGGGTTGAGTGTCAAAAATGGATCCTTGACGTGTACTACTACCCTGTCTCCCTGCAGCCAAAGCCGCTAGGAGACATATCCCATCATAGTAGCACTATAATGGGGTATGATCCCGCACAGTTGGGAGATTCTATTTATAAACGATACTGCTAGGAACTGACGAATCAAATTAATTCACATTCTGCTACCAACCAATAAGAAATCAGAATTGCTCCATAAATATTAAACCTTTCTGTAGCAATTTCGCATATGTTTTCTTCATGTCAACACGGGAAGAATCTTTTGCTCTGTGGATTCCAACTCGAGAACTGTCTACTGCGAACCAATCACCTCCAGGACTTGCGTAATATAACGAACCATCGGAAACTGTTCTGAAACTAAACATGGCTTACACCTCAAGATGCATAAGTACCACTTTTTTAGTTGTTCTGATAATTTTAGATTTTGTGTGGCAATCGTAGCATTTTCTTTTTTTTAATTATCTAGTAAATCCTTGTTATTATCCGTGAACCGTACCCCTTAAGTAATCGAATCTACCAAATTTACTCTTCGAACAATTACTATGATATTGTCCTTTTGACCACTGTACACTCTTTAACCCTTATCCCCGAGTGGCTTCTGGGTCTTGCTAATTGGTGATTCCCTTGTAAAAAAAACAAAAAAAACTGTTTAGCCATACTCCCATAACCTTTTGAAAACAGTTAGGTCACTAAATGACGTTTTGTATATGGATTAAGCGTTAAAATTCACAGGTGATGGACGTTTCTTATTATCAAATGCTTTTCTTTTCTTTCGATTTTAATAACTGTAGCTACTCGGCATTGCCCAGGATTCCGTAATGCAACATTGGTTTGTTTTCTTTTTGTTTTGTTTGCACATTTTTAAGCTATGCACAAGAATTAAAATTTCATTTTTTACTGTTTATTTAAATAAATATTAGATTAATAATACTAATCTTGAAAAAAAAAAAGTTCAAAATTACACACACACAGAAACATGTGACTTGGTCACATAATTGTACTAATATAGAGATAAGGAAAAAGGTTATCCTGTGATGGAGCTAACTAAACTGATGCATTTAATGCTACTAAGATTAAGCTTCTTTCCTTTAACGCTTTCAAGAAACCTTTTCAACTGACTAATAATATTCTACCTAAGAACTCTTCATTCAAACTTCTCGACTTAACATTCACAGATAACATGAATTGGAACAAATACATTGAAGAAATTGCCAAGATTACTGCAAAGAAGATCCTAGAGAAGTACTCACAGCCGACAATATCCTGTGTTTCAACAAAGCTACCATTTACACACGCATGGAGTATTGTTGCCACATCTGGGTTGGTGCATCTACAATTATTCTCTCTCTTTGCAACAGGGTCCAAAGAAGAGTTTCCAATCTAATAGGTTCTGCACTATCAACCAAGCTCCGACCCCTGCCCCATCCCTGTAATGTTACATCCCTGTGCTTGTTTTACAAATGCGTACCTTCTTGATGTAAATACTCAAGCAACAGCAACCAACAAAATCCCACCCTTTTACCGTAGGGGTGCCTAGATACCGGAAAATCTGCTCTAATAGTTTCTTTCCACAAACTTCTAGACTTTGAAATTTCCTCCCTATCTCCTGCTTCCCTAATATGCAGAAATTTCAATGTAATATGAACAAACATCTCACTGCTTAACTCCTTAGATAGAGCCTTTGCAGACAAATTGTACCAAAATTAGCCCCTTATGTCTAAGTGGCAATGTACCTTGCTTGGTGTGAATAAAAAAAAAACACTCTTTTTAACATTCAAGTTTAAAATTAAGAGTTATGCCCCCTTATATTATTTTAAGTTATTCTTAGAAAAATAAACAGACAAAAAACATGATGCAGCTTTAAGGTTAATATTTAAATTTGTCTTCATTATTCTTCCTTGCGGGAATAAGTATATTTTGAAAAATAAAAAAGTCTATACAAAATACATAATATTCTTAAAAAGAACATGATAAAAAGGAAGATGATGACCAATTGGCTAGTCATAATCAAATATTGATTTAGAGCTGACTTTAAAATCTGACAAGATAATTTTATATATTAGATTGAACCTTAAAAACGGAATAACTTTTGTTATATATATATTTTGTAAAAAAAAATTTTTTTTTTAAATTCACAAATCGGTTTAAAAAAAATCAAAATCGCAGCGACTTTGAAATGGAGAGCCCCATTTTCAATTTGAAGGAGGGGCACCTGAGCATTCTGTGTTAACAATTTAAGAGAGTTCCGTCAGCGTAAGGAATATTTATAGACATATTTTAATGCTTTCTGTTATTTTGTGTTTGAGGAATATTCGATTATGGCATGTGTAGTTTATATAAAAATTCATTTAAGTAGTTATCGCCTCAAATTTCATTTTAATTTCGGTTCGCTGAAATTATTTCAAGTAAAGAGCATTAAAAACTATTTCAAAACAGAAAAAAACATGAACTGAACTTTTATTGACTATGGTAACATTTATTTCTTGTATATTTATTTTTTGGGGTAGTCGTTTGTTGGCTTTTCTGCTAAACACTCTTACTAAATAATATCGACGAAATATTTAAAAACAAAGAAACAACTTGTGTTCCCTCAAAGACAACAACCCCAACTCATCCGAATAGCAGCAAAACCTCGTGTTTTCACTGTAGAGATGACTAGATGTCAGAAAATATTTGCTCACCTTTTCCACCGACCATATCAACATGTAGAAATTTAAATGTAATGCAAACTAACATTTTGCAACCCAACTTCCTACCCAGATTGCTAGTTATAAATCTGGTTCTCATCATAGTCGCCCTTATGCTTAAATGGCAATATGCAATATTTTGGGGTGGAAACAAATTAACATTTGACTGCTTGGTCGTTGCACTCTTTGAAAACCATTTTAAAATTTTTTCTCAATACCTTTTTGATTTCTGGACATTTGATTAAGCAATATATGATGACATTTTTGCATTTATTGCCAAACGTGTTATTCTTCTGCAAATTCTAACCCATCTAATCCTATCTCGATCTCCTTATTTGGGTAAGAGGGAAGATATAGACTCCATGGTCCCCTCTTGCCAAACTTTCACAAAAAAACACTCGTCTAGCTGAAATCACTATCAATAATTTTCCCCACACTTTATCTGTGCCTAAATCTAAACGTAGATTTCATGAACAAAGCTTCTTTCTTAAAACTGCACACCTGTGGAACTCTGTTCTGTTTGCCTGCTTTCCAGCTGACTACAATATGGTTGCCTTCAAATTCAACATAAACGTGTTCTTGATGAGCCGTTCCTCTTAAGTAATTCAATTTACCAACTTTCCACTACTAACGATTACTACAATATTGTCCCATTGACTACTGTACACTCATTAACCCTTATCCTCGAGTAGCCTCCAAGCCTTGATAAGTCGTGACTCCTTTGTAAAAGGAAAAAAACATCCTTTTTACATGCCAGCATGTATTGGATGACTTTTAGAAATTGACTTCCAAACCAACCTATCTCTGGTCAGCTCTTTTTATCTATCCATCTTTGTCTTAAATCAATTTTTATCACTGACTCCTGTTTCTCTTGACGTTCTTCTGACAATTGACCTCCCCTATCCTACATCAACTAACCCAAGAATTCTTCTCTATTCTTTCAATGTGACAAAACCAACAGATTTCTCTGCTCTGCACAGAGGGTTTTCTACTTTAATAGTTTCTTTCCTCAGACTGCTAGACTTTAGAATTTCCTTCCTGTTATCTGCTTCCCTAACTGTATTGAAATGCAGAAGTTTAAATGCAATATAAACCGACATTTCACTCACCTCCCATAAACATGGTCCCAAATTGTAGCCCCTTGTGTCCAAGCGGCGATATGTCGTGTTTAGGGTAAACAACTGTCCAGATTTGACCTTCCTTCGATTTTATCCGATCTAATATTTATCTTTCTAAATTGTCTGATTATATATTTCATAGCAGAGTTTTAAGTATTTCTAGATACAAAAAACATTTTTTTATTAAAATGCTTAAATAAAAAAAGACAAATTAGTTAAAAATATTTTCTAACAGTCAAAACATAGGAAAGAATTTTTTTTTGTTAATTTTATTTAAGTTAAAGCATTTCTATTTCAAACAGCTGACGAAGAGTCGGACATTTTTTGTGCTTATTGAATTGCGTTTTGCTTCTTTTTTTTTAATTAAAAAAACGATATATCTGAATACAGTTAACATTTTAGTTCAACATAAACCATGAATTGATAGTTTTGTAGCTGCATTGGAACATATGCAGCAATTTTATTGATAAACGAGTTCCTTATTATGAAACTCTACGTCTGAGTGAAAGTCTATCAAAATGTAAGAAATCGTTTTCATTCATGCAGTGCCAAATAAATTGCTCTATTCGATGCGGGTTTACCTTTGACGATTCAATTTCAGTCGACAGTCGTTTCCTAACTAAAATATATCGTCACATGACGTGAATCGTTTTGCTTAATAGTTACTGATGATAAAAAAATTCTTCTCATGACTTTTTTCTTCATATAAATCACTGAAATTTGCTGATCGAAAGCAAAAAAAACAAACAAAAAAAAAAAAAAAAAAAAAACAAAAAAAAAAACTATATACTAGTTTCTCTACCTGGTATTGCCGGGGATTATTTGATCGCTAAAATATAAAAGACATTGTGTCCCCCTTTTAAAAATTAAAAGTAAAAAAAATGGAAAAGCAGATCAAAACAAGAAGTAATTCTGTTTTTTTTATGAATACAGAGTTCCTTTTATTTTTAACATAGCGTCATTTTGAAAATTACTCTGATCAGAGAAAATTTCTGAGATACATGAAATTTCTTTTTTTTCTTTTTAAGAACAAGCTGTAACCAAATAAATTGGCTAGGTAGAATCAAATATTGTTTTTTTTTTTTTAGGAAGGAAGCTATCGGTAAAATAAAGAAAAAAAAACTAAGAAACATAGACTAATTTTTCTTTATTATAACCTGATTGAAGGTAAATCGAAAAAAAAACTTGTGATAATCATGTTTACAACAGGATATGGTAAACACTATAATCAAACAAGCTTCTGGGACTGACCTCTACTCCTGACCTCCACTCCTGACCTGAAACGAAAAACTTACATAAAATCTGGTTGGATCATTCTACTGCTCCAGAAGTTATCTGACGTAATTCTTTACCTATACAAGAGTTAAATACGTGCCAAGATGGAGTACTGTTACCACATCTGGATAGAAACTACTCAGAGCAGCATTTCCTGCCTTGGCATTGTTCAAAACCAGTTTCGAAATAGAGTGTGTGATGTCGTTTTCTCCTCCTTATAAACTACTTTTCACAGAAGGGACATTACAAGTCTATATCTGTTCTACTGTTATTTTCATGGAAAGTGATCGACTGAGCTTCAATCTCTGGTTCCCTCCCTGCAAAAATTAACAACAAACACTCTAGCTACAATCACAGTTTACAACATCAATGCTTGGCCTTATGCTGCACTTCTATTTCTTGTTCTCTTTCGGTGGAGGAGAAATCCTTCACGACTGAGACAATTTTTATTTTTGTACCTTTTCTCCACGTTAAAAAACGACCCTGGTGTCTAACTCTGTCCCGTGGGGAGGCATAGTAAATAGGTACAATCACAGTTTACAATTATCCCTATTCTATTTGTGTGTAAAACTAAACAAATTCTATGAACAAAGTTTCTTTCCTCGAACTGCTCGTGCGTGAAACTCTATACAGTGGGCTTACTTTCTAGCTGACTATAATATGGCTGTTTTCAAGTCTAATGTAAACAAGCTGCCCTCTTAAATACTCAATTTCCACCACTAGATATCATTACAGTGTGTGGATTTTTTTTTGTGATGGTAATCCGCTATTCCCTCCTGTACTTCATCATTCTAAGGAGAAACAGTACTTGAAGGGAGCGATCTGTATTTAGATTTAAAATCTATCGTAGTATATAGACAATAGTAAGAAGGAAAATAGGAAATAATGGTGATTTAGCCAAAAATCACTATTAAAAATAATGATTTTTAATTTATTATGTAAAGGAAAAATGTCTATGTTAGAGTGTGTTTGTGTGTGTGTTTGTATTGTGTTTGTATGTCTACTAAAAACTTTCGTCAGCGGCATCGGACCAGGTCGAAACTGGTACCATTTGAAATAGCAATCCTTCAGATGCATAATATCTGAAAATTAGAAAAAAAAGATTAATTCTGTGGTGATTAACTGGACTACTTTTTGGAAGGGGGGGGGACATTTTCGCATTGTTGTTTTCACAAGTCACGCACGTGTAATTCACTAAAACTATGTTTATGAACTTTATTTTCAATGTCATGATATCATAAGCAACTGTGGTCCTGTGGGCAAAAGCGTTTACCAGTAACTTTTTATTTTTTATTTTTGGGGGGTAGGAGGAGGGGGGGTCCAGTGCACGGGCATCAAAAAAGTGCTTGATATCCAGAGAATAGCTTCTTCCCTTCATATCGCTTCTGCCAAAATATCTGGCGAGGAGATTGTCACATACTTTTTGGGGGGGCAGGGAGGGGGCGTTTACATGTTCATATTTTATCCATTCTTTTATTTTTGAAATTGTTGTGGGGGTATCAATGAAAGTGCTCAATATCCTTAGTATAGCAGGTGTGTCCAAACCGAACTTCATGTTAACCCAGACAATGCCGGGTATCCATACTACTCAATTATATAAATCTCACCTGTTTGTGTGTTAGTGTTAGTGTGTGTGTGTGTGTGTGTATATGTATATCCACTAAAAACTTTTGTCATCTGCATTGAAGCGCCACGAACATGGTACCGTTAGAAAGAGTGATCCTTCAGACACATAATATTGAAAAACTGGAAAAAAAATCATCACTTATTTCATGTAAAAATGTTGCTTGAAGGGGGTCGGATAAAAACTTTGCTTTCGATGACGTTTGCAAACAACGCTTGTATGGATGATAATCTGGTTCTTTCATTTCAGAAAGATAAATTTGCAATATCAAAACATCTGTGTCGTCATAGTACCTTCGATAACGTGTTCACTTGCAAACTTAAGTAATGTAAGTTCGCGCCGAGCATGCGGTATTTTTTTTTTTCTTACAAAATTTAGCTTTTAGTTTCGCTTTTAGCTGATGGAACCCAAGTCCGTTTTTTTTTTTTTTTTTTTTTTTAACTATTGGGGAACGCAGAGCGCCACATCTCTCTGCTTCTATTACCTAACTCAGAAGTGATTCAGACAGGGATATGCATGCTAGGACTGCATAGTTCATTTTATGAGTACAAAAAATAATAATGAAACTGATTCTTATAAAATAAGCTGTGCAGAAGACCAATTCCAAATAAATATATCATAGTTATATGTTCGTTTATAAACTATTTTTATTGCAATTTAAAATGTTTTCATCTAGAGCAATTGTCATGGACTATTTTGTGGCATGTTTAAAAATTTGGATCATCTGCAAAATAAACATTAAATT
This sequence comes from Euprymna scolopes, assembly GCF_053919585.1. Taxonomy (NCBI): domain Eukaryota; kingdom Metazoa; phylum Mollusca; class Cephalopoda; order Sepiida; family Sepiolidae; genus Euprymna; species Euprymna scolopes. The sequence continues at coordinate 17,031,198 of NC_136501.1, forward strand.
TTCAATTTTGTTTAAATAATTATACAATAACTATAATTGAATGATTTTCATATTTTATTTGTGTGTGTGTGTGTGTGTGTGTGTGTGTGTGTGTGTGTAAAATGATCAGAAAACTTTTGGCGCTTTTGCAATCTTTATCAGTGTGCTAAGGGAGATAACTCCATTTTACTAAGAGATTAGTCGTTTTTCATATGAGAATTTAGGACGCTAAATTGTTTTTTTCTCTTTTGACTACATGTTTTTTATGACATTGTAATTTTTATTAAACAAAACATTCAATTACTTTATTTAATTTAGTTTTATGACATTAATAACAAAAAAATATAAGCTTTAACATTGCAAAAAAAAATGATATAATTGCAGAGGAATTGTAATTAAAAAAGGGCACAACTTTTTTGGCAATTAGGAATCTTAACTCATTGTTTTAAAGGAGGTTACTATTTTACTAAAGTAGTTAAAAATATCTTTTTCTTACAATTATTCGAATGTTTTGTTTAAGAAAAATTACAATATCGGCGCGTTTTAATATTTTTTTTATTAATGTTATAAGACTATTACATTAAATAAAGTAGTTGAAAAAAACTTTTACAATTTTTTGTAATATATGGTTACCTCCCTTAGAACAATAAATTGAGGTTCCGCATTGTCATTTTTTTTAATGTAACAATTGAAGTTAATTTTTATTCAAAGGAAACTGAGACGACGGTTTCTATTTCACATGAAACAATATTGCTCCCTGATACAATTCAATATTTTTTGTCCAGTTTCACATTCTTTAAACGTTCTTAAATCTTTAAAAAGTCATCGCACTTGTTTAATAAATATTACAATTACCTTTGAAATTATTGTGGCATTTTTAAATAGATGCGTCTATATTTCTTACAAGTTGAGTTTTCTTAAAAAATAAAAAAAAAATAGTATCAAAAGTCGAAAAACAAAAAAACAAAACAAAATAATTCTTATGAGAATAAAGTAGTTGGATGTTCTGTTTAATAAAAATTAGAAATGAGTCATAAAAAAATTTAGCAGATTACTAATATGAATTTAAAAGATTTTATATATACATATATATATATATATATATATATATATATATATATATATATATATATATATGCATACATATACATACATATATATACACACATACATATACATACATATATATACACACATACATATATATACATATACACACATATATATACATATACATATATACACATATATATACACACATACATACATATACACACACATATATATACACACACATATACACACAAACATATATATATACACATACCTACATATACACACACACACATATATATATACACACACATACATATATATACACACACACATATATATATATACACACACACATATATATATACACACACATATATATATATAATATACACACACACATATATATATACATACACACATATATACACACACACACATATACACACACACACATATACACACACACATACACACACACATATATACACACACACACACATATATATACACACACATATACACACACACACACATATATATAATATACACACACATATGGTGTTTTTCACTTCTTGACAGAAGAAAACCATCTTTCCACTTGCTTTATTCTAGATTACACAATCATTTATTATTGATTACTCATTCATTTTCATGTATTTTTGCAAATATATATATATTTTTTTAAATTATATACACATATATACACTTATACACACACACATATATACATGTGGAGATGTGATCAGGATGCATCAATTCCTATTTTCTGTGCGAACGAATGTGGCTCTTCAGACCAGCCCTGCTCTTACAGTCTGTTGCAAATGTCACACTTAAACTGGGATTGAGGGATGCCAACTGGTGTTGCTCTACTGTGGACGCTCATATGAAGCTACAGGCCTCCACTCGATTTACAGACCACAGAGCAAACAGAACATCTGTGCCCTACAAAGTTTTCCCCATCAAAGAAAGATTGAACTCCATGTGAACGCTTGTGGCCAGCCAGGCCAGTTCCAGATAAAGTCATTTTACCACATAAATCACACGTGTGGTTCTGCATGAAATCCTCCGACAGACCTGATAGATCTGACAGATTGTTCTTCCGGATATCACGCTTTATTTTTGCATGCTCATATTTTTTTTTCTCAAAACTATCACAGCCATGATAGACCAAGGAGCGCCACTTTTTATGATCATTGGAAGCACTTTCCCAACTGAACACGTCAATACCAAGAGCTTTAAGATTATCTTTGATGTTATCCTTAAAGCGTTTCCTCGGTTTATGTTGTGGACGCTTTCCTTGTATAATTTCACCATAGAATAGGCATTTTGGCAATTTATCGTCGTCCATCCTTGTCAGATGTCCAGCCCACCTCATCTGGTTGCGTATAATCAACTTCTCGATACAAGGTACATCAGCCCGCATGAGAACATCCATATCAGGTATAAAAGTGCTCCATCTGATGCCCAGAATGTGTTTCAGGAATTTCTGGTGCACTCTCTCCATGACTTTTATGTGTCTACCATAAGTTGTCCAGGCCTCAGAAGCGTAAAGCAGGGATGGTAAAATACAAGATTGATAGACACTGATCTTTGTATGAATAGTTATACCCCTGTCAGACCATACTCGCTTCTCTAAGCCACCAAAAGCCTTAGTGGCACGCTGTATCCTATAGTTGACCTCAGCATCCAGGATTCCATCTCTGGCGAGTACTACCCATATAGACAAATGTGTCAACCACAGCAAGTCTCTGGTTGTTGACAAAAATATTTGGTTCCACATACAAACTACCAGGTGGAGGTGTGAACATGACCTTAGTCTTCTTAAGACTAATAGTAAGCCCAAAAGATGCACAGGCCCCCGAAAACAGATCCATGATACCCTACATATCCCTCTCACCAGGGGCCACGAGATCGGCGTCATCCGCATAAAGCAATTCACGAACCAGGTGCTGAAAGGTCCTTGTAGAAGCATGAAAACGACGAAGATCAAAGACCCAACCTGTGCTTCTGAAACACAAATAAACACCTAGAGAACATTCCCTAAAGGCATACGATAACATAGTTGCAAAATAAATTGAAAAAAGTGTAGGTGCTAGGATATCACCCTGCTTCACACCATTGTCAACCGATATGGGTTCCGACAGGCATCCGTTGAAGTTCAGTCGAGCCTTCATATTAGTGTGGAGCTCCCTGAGTAATCATAGAAATTGAGGTGGGCATCTTAACTTCCCCAGAATTATCCATAGGGCACTTCTGTTCACCGTATCAAAAGCCTTAGTCATAAAATATAATAATAAAGCGGAACGCAGTGTTCAGTACATTTTTCCTGCAACTGCCGAGCAGAGAAGATCATGTCCGTGGTTCCTCTGCCCAGACGAAAGCCACTTTGGCTTTCTGGAATGACGGATGGACAAATATACTTTAACAATCTATTGAGTAGAACTCTGGAAAATACTTTGCCAACTGCTTCCAACAAACTTATCCCACGATAACTTCCACAGTCGGTCCTGGGCCCCTTTCCTTTGTACAGTGATATTAGAATTGCATCAACCCAATCGTGATGGACGGGAACACCCCTCCAGACATCAGTGACAAGATGGAGAATTTCATGAACAAGTTTATCACCCCCGTGTAAGAGGACTTCCACAGGAATACCATCAAGCCCTGGAGCCCTCCCAACGTTCACTTCCTTGATTGCATCTCTAATTTCATTCTCAGATGGGAGCACAGACATTTCATGGATAAGCTTCTGTTGTGATAAAAATTCATTGATGACGTCCTCATTAACATTAAAGGGGTTTTCAAAGAGATCAGAATAATGCTCATCCAATGAAGGAGAATCTTGTTAGGATCCTTTATAAGGGTAATTCCATCACTTGAGAGTAGAGGAGATGTAGATAGTGTTTGAGGACCAAAAGCTTTTTTAAGTAAATGGTACATGCGTTTGAGGTCTTTACAATCAAAAGCCATCTGGATTTGATTGGCGAGGTTAGTCCACCACTGATTCTTCATTTGGCGGAGTCGCGTTTGGAGAAGACCCTTGTTTGCTTTAAGTGACTGTTGGAGGGACTCTCGACCTCCATGAGAGGCAGACAACATCTTATAGTGCAACTCATTTTTAGCACTTAAGAATTGAGTAATTTCAGAATCATTTTTATCAAACCAATCCTGATGTTTAGATTTGCGGAAGCCAAGAACATCTACACTTATTTCATAGATTGTATTTTTAAAATGGGCCCACGACCCATCAAAATCACAGAATTAACTACGGATTGAAGCTTTTCACGTACACTTGGATCATCCAGCCTGGACACATCAACCCGCCTGGGAATCCCAACACCACCCAAGCTACACTTCCTCCTTATACAGATTTTCAACTTCCCGCATATCAAAAAGTGATCTGTGCCGCATTCAGCTCCACGCATAACACACACACTACAGACGTCCCGCAAATCTGCCTTCCTGGAAATAATGTAATCAATCAAGTGACCTTGTTTTGAACTGTTGACCCTACCTACACCAAACCGGCCGAGTGAGTCCCAGGTGTGATGATCCTTGCCAACCCTTGCATTTAGATCACCCATGAGTAAGATCTTCTCAGATAAAGGAATAGAGGAAACGGTAAAACACTGTGATGGTGTCTTCATCATGATCCATGGTAGGGGCATACACAGATAAAATCATCATGTACCTACTGTGTGCAAGAGAGAAGCGCATCATCATAATTCTGTCACTTACACAGATTGGCTGTTCAATCCTCGTCACCAAATCAGAACACACAGCAAAGCCAATTCCATCTTCTCATCTCAGCCCTGATGGTTTTCCTTTCCAAAAAAAGGTGTATCCGGATCCCACTTCCACCAATTGATCCTCACCACTCAATCGTGTTTCAGACAATGCCGCAATATCTATGCTGTACCTAGCGAGCTCTCTTGCAACAATAGCTGTCCTACGCTCAGGTCTTTCACTATCCAGGACATCTAGCAAAGTTCTCACATTCCACGTAACAACAGTTAGGTTATTCCTCTCTTGATAAAATTTTGATTTTCCTTGTTTATTATTTTTCTTTAACTTTATCTTGTTTCTCCTGCAAATATAGAGCGGCCGCCGATCGCAGGAAGCCGACCAGCTAATAAAAGGGTAGACAATTCATAGGCCACCTTTTCTAGACCCTTCTCAAATTCATGGGTGAGAAGTGTATCCCTAGAAAAGGCTGCTCAGCCGCCAGATCATCCACCGAAGTTGCTTCCACCCTGTAAGCGATTTAGTCGACGATGTTAGATAAGTCACTGGCCGACTATGTGCAGATTTGCAGCTATGCACTTCCAGCCCGCTAAGCCTGTACACGTCGCCACTTACCTATCGCCATAGAACTTTTACTTTGTTGTTTTTCTTTCTTCAAAAGATATCTGCACATAACGATCGCGACACAACATGCTTGTGCTACACATATTGTACCCTCTCGCACCCTACAACTGGTTGCACAGTGACAAAATGAAATAGTGAAATGACTGAGCAGTGGCATAGTGTGCATGTTTTATTATCACAGAGTTTTACCTCTCCGGCAGCTGGACATATACACACACATGCACATAAGCAAGCAAACATGCATATGTATATATATATATATATATATATATCCCTAGTTCTCACAATATAGTAACCCTCCAGAACTTGAGTGGGAGGCTAACAGGTACTACACCTTGCCCAAGGGTGACCTGAAACTATGCAAGGCAGAGGCGTTCATCTCCCTGAGGTAGTAGGTATACCCGCGTACCCACATACATTATATATATATATATATATTTATATATATATATATATATATATATATATCTTAAAATCATATTAGTAATCCGCTAAATTTAAAATTATATAAATTTTGAATAAATAGACAAAATATTGTTGAAACCACGTTTAAGATGCAAATATTTCATTGAAAATATTTAATTTCTTTTTTAAATGTGATTTTTTATTATTATTTCGGATAGTAAAACATCCATGAGAGAAAAACTTAATTTTTTTATAACTGGAAACATGTTTGCCTCGTGTTGTTATCGAGGCAATAGTGAGATGCTATTACACAATGTAAGGCGAAGAACATTTCCTTAATTTGAGGGTTTTTTTTTTTTTAAGCATGTGATCCATGTGTTATATATTATAGCCTTGCAAACGAGGGTGGTCATATTTGATAGTCTTTTAGGCCTACAGTTTAGACTTCTAGTGTTTCCATGAAACTGCTGGTATAGATAGATAATCGAACCAATGTACAATTCTATTGAAATATAAAATATTTTGTAAACAGAAAGAATGTTAGAAGCAACTTATGAAAAACAATTACAGAAAAGAGGTTACAATAACAAAGAATTTTTCAATGTAGGTTAAACAAAATAAAATGTTACAAATGATTTAAAACCAGTTAGCATGTGAAATAAAACAACAGGATTGACCGAATTAAGCGGGAGAAAAACAAGGTAATGTTAACGATAACAAAGGACTGGAATTTAGTTTAAAGCCAGTTAAAATAAATATTTACATTTAACAATAAACAATAGGAATGACCCTTTTTAAGTAAAGTGCTTAACTAACAAAGAAACGGTTATGATATATTCACGTAAAACACACCGCAGTCAGTCAGTTAGTCTGAGAGGCATTCAGTTGAGTTTGAGCTATTGAAGATATTAGCCCAGAAGAGATTTGTTTCTTGCGTTCGAGGAACTTGAAGGGACACATTTATAGAGAGATGTAGAAACATTGGGGAACTTTGCAAACTCCAACACCCAGAACATAAAAGTACATAAAGTATAAATATCATGTTGTTCCTTTCAAATGGAAGTAAGTATTTGTTTACAGAACCTCAAATAGGTGCCAACCGCCAGAGAATAGGGAACCAGTGAACACGATGTATGTATCCCTTTGTCTCTGTGCTACACCATCCAGATGTTGGTAGCCTGTTACAGAATCGCTATGGTATATTTATGGTTTGTGAACTGTATTTAAATGTGCTTACAAAAGACAAACAAAACAAGGTTTGAACAGATTTTCAATGTTCATTTTTAAGGACTTTTTAATTTAGGGTTTGTTTTATAATCCACAGTGATTTGCAAAAGTGTTCAAAAATCAAATATACAATAAATAAATGTTACCAACAAAAGTTACTTTGAATCTACCTGCATAATTTTTAGTGTTTTTAAGTAGTTTTAAATGCTTTTCATTTCATCTCAAATATTAACTCTCTTTACAGCTTTTAATTTTTAATCAAGATGGCTACCATCTTGTCCATTATTTTCAACCAAGATGGCTGCCGTCTTGTCCATTATTTTCAGCCTGGCCAGCTGGTTCCAATCATCAGTTTTTTTGGGGTTTTTTGGTAGGGGAAGGGAATTCGCCATTAGAGAGTCCTGGGGATCCTCGCTTGTTTTTAGAAATGGAGGGGGTCATTTTATTTATGGCAACCGCCACTACACTCTCCTCTCTTGTGTCTCCCTCCAAAAAATTAAATTATAAATGAGAAAAAAAAGAGAGGGAGATTTGAACCCCCACCAAAACAAAAGTGAGCAATAAAACTACCCCCCCTTAAAAAAAAACGAGGTAGTTTCATGATAAAGGGAGCTAACTTTTGTATCCACAACAATGCGATGTAATTTCAGAACAATGTACTTCTATTTTATTTTCAATATTTAAAACATGGTATTTTTTTTTAATACTTAAAAGAGAATTTAATAGTATTTTTAAAATTTTATTTTTAATATTTCAACACAAATTTTTACTGGATATAAAGAATATGATTCTTAAGACCTTTTCAAGACATTTTCCATATTTTCAAGGTAATAATAGAAATAAGACCTTTTCAAGACATTTTCCATATTTTCAAGGAAATAATAGAAATAAGGCCTTTTCAAGGTAAAAGTCAAAATTCAAGGTCTTTTCAAGCCTGTGCGAACCCTGCAGAAGTATGTATTTTATACATAGAATGAAGAGGTTAAACAAGATTATACATACATCACAGAGAGACGTATGGATACTGGTATATACAGACACTAGATTATATGGTTCTTATAGGCATTTAAAGAAACTGTGGTATTATATATATATATATTTGTAGTCATCGACATACAGTCCTGTTTCGCTGTATCAGAACTTATCAGTGCCGCTAGACCAGCACCTCTCCCAAGCCAAGGATTGAACCTAGAACCATCGCGTTGACAGTCAGCAGTTCTACCGATCGACCCACAGGAGCGGCGCCTGTAAATTATCTCACCAAATATCTATTTAAACAAACATTTTTACAGTGCTTTAACCGCTTGTTTTTAAACAAACAGTGAGCATCGCATATATATATATATATATATATATATATATATATATATATATATATAAAATGAAAATTACAATTGAATTTACCAAAAGGATCCAAGATGGTAAAATTAAAGTAAATTATAAATATTAAAGAATTAATATTTATAAAATTATCTCAGCCAGATATAAAAGCTCGATAATACCAAATAGGAAATAGAGCTTATAATATGAGCAAACAGTTAATGAAAATGGATTTATCTAGTGTTTCCTTTTCAGATTAAATATGTTTTTAACTCATTTCAAAGTGTTTTTTTAACATATTTCATTAACTGTTTGCTCATATATATATATATATATATATATATATATATATATATATATATATATATATATATATATATATATATATGATTGCTGCATCTTTCCAGATGATCGCCGTCACATTGAGTTCTCCCAATCTTGTCGTCCATGCCATCTCAGATGACTCTGCACTCTTGCCGCAGATTTGCACATCTTGAAGCAGATGTGACATACAAATTGAGCAATTTCCATCGAGTTGACTTACTCTGGAGGTTGAAGGGTATTCCTATGAACAATCACATGTCTTCTCAATTCAGCAGTAGACTTGCAAACTTTGCTGCATGCTAAACAGATCGTTTGGTTCGGACTAATAGGTGCAAAGTTGACCTTAACAGGAGTTTTGTGTGACTTAAAGTGGTTGACATAGCCAGCTTTTGACAAAAGCACTCGTTCACAAGTGTGACATTTCCAGCTCAGTGTGTCATGGTTTAGACCATCAATTAAACCTTTGCAAAGCTCTCACTTCAGATTGCTGTGGGCCTGCTTTCTTTTCTCTAGAGCATCACAACTTTCACGTACAAGCTTTCACCACTTCGGCCTTTGCAGAGTAAGTTCTTCCCATATGTCGATGTCGATTTGTAAGACTTTCAAATTATTCTTTGTAAAGTCCCTGAACCTCTTCCTATGCTTGTGTTGAGGGCGCTTGCCCTTTTCCAGCTCCCCGTAAAAATTTGTTTTGGCAGCCTACAATCTTTCATTCGAACCAAGTGGCCCACCCGACACAATTATATATATATATAAAGACACACACACACCAGTTTTAGATACACGTTATATAGGCATTATATACAACATAGAGCATTTAAAAAGTCATCACACATATATATGATCTATCTAAATTATATTCCAAATAAAGCATATACAATGGTATCTACATTGTTTACAGCTGTTTCCAGATAATGTTTATTGTTAGTTACATAAAATAACACAAACTTTATACTTAGCTCTATTTTTATATTATTTAAGAGAACAAAATATGTCTAGTCAGTTTCTTGACAGTAATCTTTTTTTACTTTAATTCACTGCAAATAAGTCACACTGCCACTAGTTTTATAGGGACATCTATTTATAGATTTATTGAATATTAGATTTATAGGGACATCCTAAGTGGGGTGGTGTACAGTGAGATGCTTGTTCACATTACATTTAAATTTCTGCATGTTGGTATAGTTTTATGAGCAGGGAGGAAATTCTAAAGGAAAACAGTTCAAGAAGCAATTAGAGTAGAAAATCTTTCAGCATCTGAGGACCTTTACAGTGAAGGGGTGTGATCTTGCTGTTTGTCGAGTTGGTTAGAGATATTTATGTTGAGAGAGCACAAGTGTAACAAGTTCGTCAGAACACATTCCGTTATAGTATTTGCAAAACGAGTACAGGAATGCAACATTGCAACAATGGGACAGCGGGTAGAGCTTGGTAGACAGTGTGGGACCTATTTCTAAAATTCTGAGATGAGGATTGATTATTTGGTTTCTTTGGACTGCTGTTCTCATCTTGAGTTTTGGTCAATGTAATCTTCAACCTTATTCATGAGGTTACATCAACCGAAACATGAAAATAGCACAAAAGATGAGCACAGTAGTCTGAACAATCCAAATAATATAAAAGTTATTTATATTATTTACAAGGACCCATGGCATAGTGGATAAAGTACTTGCTAATATTCAGTCATAAAGTTACACTTTCGTGGATGTTGAAGGTTCAATCCTCAGCGTGGAGTGAAACTCAAAAAATGCAGTTGCGAATTACTTGGAACTCCTACCCAGTAATGGCTGATGGAACAAGAGCATGCTACGCCCGTGGATTAAATAAAAAAAATTCTGATTGAAATTCTATGCAAATACACAACTTCTGCAAAATGCGCCTGAAAAAGGTCGGAGGTTATATCGGTCAAAGTGCTGGGGGAATAAGGCTCAAGATGAGAATAGTAGTCTGAAGAATCTAAAAATTAAATAAAGAGTTCTGTTCGAAATTCCGTGCAGATTCCCGAGTTTGACAGAATGATTCCTGAGTTCAACAAGATACACCTGAAGGTGGTTGGAGGTTACATCAACCGAAACGTGAAAATAGCATTAAAGAGGAGCCAGATAATAGGACTAATCAATTCTCATCTCAAAACTTCAGAAACACAGTCGAAAGTTACATTAAATTGAATTTTCTGAAAATAACACCCCTTCATAGATTTTATTAGCAATTTATCATTCACATGAAACGAAAACGGATCCATGAATTGTCAGGTTATTCAAATGGACTTCATCACAAAAGATTATTTGGTTTCTTCGGGCCACTGTTCTCGTTGTGAGTGTTATTTTCACAACATTTCGGTCGATGTAATCTTCGACCTTCTTCAATGTAATCTTTGACCTGTGGCATAGTGGATAAAGTGCTTGGTAAAATCCAGTTGTAAGTTACAATCTTCTCAAGGCTGAAGGCTCAATCCTCATTGTGGCTGACAATCAAAATACAATTGTGAATTACTTATGACTTGTACGCAGTAAGTTCTTCCCATATGTCGATGTTGATTTGTAAGACTTTCAAATTATTCTTTGTAGAGTCCCTGAACCTCTTCCTAGGCTTGTGTTGAGGGTGTTTGCCCTTTTCCAGCTCCCCGTAAAAATTTGTTTTGGCAGCCTACAATCTTTCATTCGAACCAAGTGGCCCACCTGACACAATTATATATATATATATATATATATATATATATATATATATATATATAAAAAGACACACACATCAGTTTTAGATACACGTTATATAGGCATTATATACAACATGGAGCATTTAAAAAGTCATCACACATATATATGATCTAAATTTCAAATTATATTCCAAATAAAGCATATACAATGGTATCTACGTTGTTTACAGCTGTTTCCAGATAATGTTTATTTCTAGTTACATAAAGTAACACAAACTTTATACTTAGCTCTATTTTTATATTATTTAAGAGAACAAAATATGTCTAGTCAGTTTCTTGACAGTAATCTTTTTTTTACTTTAATTCACTGCAAATAAGTCACACTGCCACTAGTTTTATAGGGACATCTATTTATAGATTTATTGAATATTAGATTTATAGGGACATCCTAAGTGGAGTCTTATTTGTGGCTTAGAGAATAAGAGCACGCCTCCTCCGTGCGTGGATTAAATAAAGAGTTCTGTTCAAAATTCTTTACAGATTCCAGAGTTTGCCAAGATACCTCTTAAGGAAGGTCGAAAGTTACATGGACCGAAATGTTGTGAAAATAAGATTCAAGACAAAAACAAGTGTGGGACCTATTAAGCTGGTGATTCTTTTATGGACCTTAATGTCTAAAAGTGAGAGAGTAGCGGTTGCTGCAGATAACATGTAAAGTACTATTTCCTATCTTCAAATATCAAATCAATATTTTTTTCATGTTTTCTAAAAGTAAAACAATATAAATATTTTTATATTTTTGAAAAGTGAAACTATATAAATATTTAAAAAAATATTCAAAATGATTTTACCTTAGAAAGTTGAGAATTAATCCATTTTGTAAATGTTTTCTTTTGAATATCCTCCCTTTCGTCTGAAAAGAAAATGAAAAAAAAAAATGTATCACTTATTTGAAAAACGTGAGAAAAATGAAGAAACAAAAATATACCTCAAAACAATTATAGCAAAAAGATTGCTTATGAAGATGTTACAATTTTCTTTTTAATAAAACAAAATCCTCAAATGTGAACTTTGTTTCTGAATTAGTAAAGAAAAAGAAAAAAGAAGCTAATATGTATAGACATTTCTATGAGAGTCATAGTAAAAGATTTGTTGATTACAAGAAGCAGGGACATCGCGTGCAGCGTTTGTCTCATTTCTTGACTTCTTGAAAATGTCCTTTCTTAAATGTTAAAATAAAAGAATATATTTTATAAAAACAGCTCAGATAATTCTCTGGAGAAAATACTGCCACTAATGACATCAAGAACATAAAAAGAAGACCCGTCAAGCAGACGACATATCAACCCCCTGATCTAAAAAGAATGTGCTTATCATTTTATTATTTACTTATTGAGGAACAGGTGTGCCGCGCTAGTACATAACATCCAGATACGTCCCCATGGTGCGGGCAAACGAAATTACTCTCCTCGGTAAATGATCAGTTTACACTATCAGGTTTGATGATGATGATGATTATGATGATCATCATCATCATCATCATCACATCCAGCTTAACCTTCATTTTACAAGCTAGCACGTGTTACATTTTTTTTTTAGCAATTGACTTCCAAACTAAATTTCTTTCCTAACAAGCACAGACCTTATATAATAGACTAGCAGGGTTACTCGGCGTTGCTTGGGATCATATAAATTTAAATAAAAGTGAATAGTAATGGCCAATGACTCTTTATCTGAAAGTACATCCTTTAAACTCCTCGGCCTAACACTCTCAGGAAACATGAGTTGGAACAATTACATCGAGAGTATCGCCAGGACCGCTGCAAAGAAGGTAGGTTCTCTCTACCGTGCTAGAAAGATACTAACACCCGAAAGTATCCTATACCTCTATAAGGCCACCATTCGCCCATGTATGGAGTATTGTTGTCATATTTGGGCTGGTGCATCTGCCACTAGTCTCTCGCTCCTAGACAAGGTTCAAAAGAGAGTCGCCAATCTGATACATCCTAAACTGTCAGCTAAACTTCAGCCTTTGTCTCATCGACGAAATGTTGCATCCCTCTGCCTGTTCTGCAAGTACTTTAACGGTGAATGCTCTGACGAAATGCAAACACTTGTGCCTCCTCGACGTAAATACCCCCGACACACTCGACAAGCAGCTAAATCCCACCCCTTCACAGTAGAGATCCCTAGATGTAAGAGAGCCTTCTACTCCAGTAGTTTCTTCCCCAGGACAGCTAGACTTTGGAATTCCTTACCGGGTCCCTGCTTCCCCAACTGTACTGACATGCAGAAGTTCAAGTGCAACGTGAACCGACATCTTGCTGGCCAACTCCCTACACAGTATTCCTGATACCTATGTCCCTGATAGTAGCCCCTTACAACCAAGTGGCAATATGCCTTGTTTGGGGTGAAAATGTAATAAAGAAAAATTATGTGTAATATTTTTGTACCAAAATTTCTATCTCTCCCTCTTTCTCAAGCAGTCTCTCTTTTCCTCTACTCTTTTTACCGTCTTTATCCGCAAGCCTTTTAGTACCTTTCACCTAAGTAATTCTTCTCCCTTGTTTTACTGTGCTTAAAACATAGCTACCTTTTTCAAATATAATACTGCATTTTCATATTTATGGCTTCTGACCAACTCCAAATAGCAAAAAACAATGATATTCTTGAAGAAGGGTAATTCCGTTCCTTCCAACTACTTTCACAATAATATGAGGAGAAATTAAAACGAAAAGATCTTAAAATATATATAAAATAGAGTAATTTTCAGATCGTAAACTGCTTCAGCTATTTCCGGGATTGACTCCATATACCCCCTCTTAAAAATATATATGGGTCTTTTTAAGATATAAAGCTATAATTTAATTATGTACGAGGGGCGTCTCAAAAATAATGCCTCCTATTTTTTATTCTGTCTGAATAGTTCGAAGGTGATTGTAAATTGCTTTGTTATGATGACTGAACTTCTGCACTCCTAATCTGAAAGTTTCATCTCTCTGTTGCAGAGATTGACTGTTTGAGACTAAGAAAGTAACCAGTCATGGATATGCATCAAAAGTAGAGATGTGTCATTGAATTCCTCCATGCAGAAAAAAATTGAACCAATCAACATTCACCAGCGCCTCTTAAACGTTTATGAAACCAATAAAGTTGACATCAGCACAATTAGGGGATGGGTTCGTCGATTTCAGAGTGGCAACAGTAATGTTAGTGACAAAGTGTGCTCCGGGTGCCCATGCACGGCCACTACCTCATTGCTGGCAAAAGTGCATTTAGAATGGTATGCAAAAAAATAAATTCTGGAACACAAAAGGTCGCCTATTTTAATAATACCACTTCCATTTTCATAGCTCTTCAACTTTTATTTTAGTTAAAAAAAAATAGGATGCACTTACTTTTGGAATGGTCCCTGCACACATTTCTACTTTTTTATCATTGGCATTACATTACTAGTTACATAAGGAGATAATAATTAATCCATGTGTGAAAGTAATTAAGTAATATTATTTAATTTACCACAAACTTATTTCCTCTTCTCTTAAATGAGCTTTATTCTTATGCTATTAAGTTCAGATATGCGAGCAGACATACGGATTAGTCTATTCCATATTTTTGATCCACTCATCAAAATACAAAACACATTATATTTATTTGTATTGCATATCTATAATATAAAGGGCAATCGTCTGTATGTATGTTTGTATGTCCGACTAAAACTAAAAAACAACAAAATGAATAACAATAAAACTGGTACTTTCTTGATCAGCGTCGCCCCGGATAATATCTAAAATTGTGCAAAACCTATTTGACCTTAAACTGGTGTAGATTTCGACAAAGAGAGAGAGAGAGAGAGAGAGAGAGAGAGGGGGAGAGAGAGAGAGAGAGAGAGAGATACAGTTTTCCACTCAGTTCAAAGGTAGTAACTCTGATTTTTTCATTAAGGAGTTCATTCTCTTACGAGTTGTCAGTGTGTGTGTGTATATCTACAGAGAGGAATAGACTAGATGGAGAAGAAAAGGTGGTGACAGGGGGGGGGGGAATAGAGAGAGTGAAAGAGAAAACTAGAGACAAGCTAGAAGTTTTAATATAAATGTTTCACTTTTGCCCCAGGTAAAGTCGAGTATACTTACTAGTCTATTATATAAACGACAGTTGTTTATGTCCAGTTAAAAGTAAAATGTTACAAAACGAACATCTACAAAGTTGGCATTTTTTATCAGCGCTGCACTGGATGTATAATATCTAAAATTTTGAAATATTTATTCAATCTCTGGGGATCAAGGGGGGGTAGGGTTATTTTTCAGGTTATTATGTACTAATTTGGAAAGAAAATGTCAACTCATTCTTAGAGGAATCTATTATATAAAGTTGGGTTGTATGTCTGTGTATGTCCCGCTAGCAAGGATTGGGCTGGAGGGAGGGAACAAGGGGGAGGGGAAAAAAGGAAAGTGGTATAGAGAGAAAGATTGAGATTGTAAGATAGTAGTTTTAATAGAAATATACTTTTGCCCCAGAAAACGCTGGGTAGGCCTGCTAGTAATATATAAAGTAAAGTCAGTCGCTTTTTCAGATTTTTGTCATCAATAGTTTTCTTTCTACACAATCAATATTTGATTCTGTTTAGTCAGTTCTTTTGATGGATCATTGCAGCATGTTGTTAAGAACAATAAAATGTAATTGATTCAATTCCTTCCAGAAAATACTTGAACTGGGTTGGAATTATTTTTATATGGTCATCATCTTTAGTCTTGCCTTCTCTTTACTACCTTTTTTAATCAGAAGAGATGCTGGGAGTCCATATGTCTGCTCTATTGTTATTTTCATGGCAGGTGCACGACTGAGCTTCAATTTATGTTCTGTAAAACATTTGCAACAAACACTCAGCTAACAACAATCACTATCAACAATTTTTCTTACTCTCTATCTATACCAAAATTTAAACGAAAATTCCACAAACAAAGTTTCTTTCTTAGAACTGCCTAGTTTGTGAAACAATATTGCCGATTGACTACAACATGATCGTTTTCAGGGTCAATGTAAACAAGTTCTTGTTGAAACATCCTCTTAAATAATCAGTGTGACCCCCTATTAAACAAAAAGAAAACAAAAAAAACATACCTTTGTATTTATTAAAAGAAAATTATTTTTCTTCGAAATAAAAAGTATTTTGAAACAAAAAAAAAAAAAAAGGCATAATTTTAAAAGAATAAATTGCAAGTAAAAACCCTACCAGGAAACACCATGTAAATACCGCTAGCAGTTCTGGTGGAATATTGGTGATTGACTTTTCAGAATTTGAGATGGGGGTTCGAAGCCAGAGCAAATGTATTGCTTCAAGATCCAGAACTAAATCTTGTCAAACTTTAGGATTCCAAACCAAAATCAAGTATGTGAACTATACCGAATATTTTAAATTAAATTAATGGAATAATCAATTCATAACCTTTTTTATATACTTAGTAACCCCACAAGCCACGACTTAATTATACACTAACTCCAAACCCTTATCTTTAACATGTATCACAGTTTGTTTTTTTTTAATTTTTTAGATTTCATTAATTAAAAACTAATAAATAGAAAATAGACTTGCCTTTTTTTCTGTTGTTCTTGGCCTTCGGGACAAGATCAAAGTGTAGTATCTGTTCCGGCAGATGCTGCACTTAAGATAATTTGTACCAGTCAATGGAGGGGAAACCCTCTATACTGGGACAATTACTATTTTTGGTAACCAGAGTGACCCCTTTTAGGGGAGCTGGTTTTTACCTCACATTAAAAACGGCCTTGTGCCTAATTTGCTCAGTGGGGGAGCAAATAAATACCATCTGTTCTGCAGATGCTGCACTTAAGATAATTTGTACCAGTCAATGGAGGGGAAACCCTCTATACTGGGACAATTATTATTTTTGGTAGCCAGAGTGCCCCCTTTTTGTCTACTTTTAGGGAACTGGTTTCTACCCCACATTAAAAACGGCCTTGTGCCTAATTTGCTTTGGTGGGGAAGCAAATAAATACATTAAAAACAAACATTCAAAAAGGTTGATTTCACAAAGCCTTGAAAATCACTCATCCTTTTTCAAATGAAAACAGCACAGAAAATACATAATCTATCTATCTATCTACATACTACTGAAACTGGATCTTGTTTGTTTGTCGTCATGCACACTGGATGACACCATCTTTTTCTGACATCTACCTTATTATATGAAAGGAACTTTGTGTGCAAGTCCGTTCCCTATCGACTCTGTAATGGTTGGACTAATTTTTATGAAATTTTGTACAAATGTACTTTACGTATCTGGCAGTGTTCTTAGATAGGTTTGTCTCAGAATGTCTGATAAATATCGAAAATCGATAATCAAAATAATCTGATAAAAGAAGGAACAGGCGATTTTGACCAAAGTTAACATCTTATACAATCTAATATCACAAGTGCATTTTAGAGGTTTTATTACCACACAAGCAGAAAAGCCAAGTATATAAAATCAATAGTAGATTCTTTGATATGACAAGGGTGCATTCGAAATGAATGTTTCTGTTAAGAGCACTATTTAACCAGGATACTTGATTTTTGAACAAGTGTAGATTTCAGCAAAAAATAAATAAGATTAAAAATGATATATCATTAAGCCTTTGCGCACGGCACTATAAGAAAAATCTACAAAAGTTCAGGATGTGAGGATGCAGGTATGGCAAAGTTGGAAATTCCCAGCCTGAATCTACATGTAAAAATATTTTTTTCCTTTAATAGATATATAACTCACAAGATTTTTTATTTGATTTTTTGAAATATTATAAAAGTGAGACTGTGTGTGTGTGTGTGTGTGTGTGTGTGTGCGCAGAACTGTATTTACCAAACTACTCTGTCAATTGTTGGTCAATAGACTTGAAACTTGATATATAGGGGATTCGAACCTGTCGAACAAATTCAATTTGGTCCGCAGCCAGTACAAAGAGCTGGTAAGAGTCACAATTGAAAAACTGGAACTTGGCAGGCATAAGTTGACTTAAAGTGCTCATCTACGCATGTGCAAATATACATTTATGTATTAAATTACGTTAAATTTTTAAGCTTTGATATCCATCTGTCCTTAGCTCAGATGGTAGCAAATACCGCTAGAGCGCTAAATGTTTTGGTTTCAATTCTAGCTGATGGCACCCAAGTCATTTTTTTTTACTTTTGAAATCATTACTATATATTAGATATAATATAATATTCAGTAGAGAAATGACTCTATAATAGATATATAAGAAATCTACATAAATTAAAATATCACATTTAAGCATATCTTACGACCGAGCAATGCTGGGTGGTCTGCTAGTTAAGAATAAATAGAAAATAGCCCTAAAAATTTAATTTAACGTTTCTGAATTTTTGAGATGAGGATTGGTTATTCATATTATTTGGATTCATCGGACTACTCTTATCATCTTGATGTCATTTTCACAATGTTTCAGTCACTGTAACCTCCGACCTTCTTTAGGTGTATCTTGTCAAACTCGGAAATGTTTCTGTCGAACTCAGGAATTTGGAAGGAATTTCGAGCGGAACCCATTATTTACTTTACGAGGGTAGCATGCTCTTGTTCTGTCAGCTAAATAATTCGCAATTGTATTTTTCGGTTGCCCACACTGAGGATTGAACCTTCAACCGGTGGGTGATCGAAAAATACAATTGCAAATTACTTAGGACCTCTATCCAGCCATGGTTGATGGAACAAGAGCATGATAACCCCGTAAAGTAAATAAAGGGTTCCACTTGAAATTCCGTCCAAATTCCGGAAATTAACAAAAACATTCCCCGAGTTCGACAAGATACACCTGAAGAAGGTTAGAGGTTACATCGACCGAAACGTTGTGAAAATCACACTCAAGATGAGAACAGTAGTCTGATGAATCCAAATGATACAAAAATTTAATTCTTTTCTTTATTATTTAATGTTACTTACTATGAAAAGAATCGCCAAAAAATGTTCTGGTAACATTTTCAAACCAAAAATTCCTGCTTGACCCACAGTTTTAGATTAGGCAGAAATATTGATTTCACACAATTTCTGCTTTTAATTATCATTTTCTTTCGAATTTGTGAGCACAAACGGACACTCATTCGGAGCCTAGTTTGTGAAACAATATCGTCGAGCTGTTTCCCAGTTGACTATAACATGATCGTTTTCAGGTTCAATGTAAACAAGTTCTTGTTGAAACATCCTCTTAAATAATCAGTGTGACCCCCTATTAAACAAAACAAAAAAAAACATACCTTCGTATTTATTAAAAGAAAATTATTTCTCTTTGAAATAAAAAATATTTTGAAACAAAAAAAAAAAAAAATGGCATAATTTTAAAAGAATAAATTGCAAGTAAAGCCCCTACCATGAAACACCAGGTAAATACCGCTAGCAGTTCTGGTGGAATATTGGTGATTGACTTTTCAGAATTTGAGATGGGGGTTCGAAGCCAGAGCAAATGTATGATGTTTGTGTAAATGGATGGCAACGAAGCTAACAAAATACAGCAGAATCTCAGTAAAGAGCAACATCTGCATTCCATCGTATTTATGTTCATTTATTTTTTTTTTAATTATTATTTTAAATTCCACATTGTCAGATGATGCATTCATTCTTAAATTTATACATATACTAGCTGTCCCGACCTGGCGTTGTCCAGGATTTGATTACTAAAATATAAAAAAAGTATTTTTATAACCTATTGAAAAATTTCAGTTTCTTTCAAGTATTTTAAAGAGGTTTTAGGGGGGCATAATATGAGCACAACCTCCTACTTAGAAAATTTCAGTATTTAAGATTGGCATTAAATTTAATCCAGTCATTACATAACTTAAGCAAGATTAAGCGAATTTAAATTCCTTATTGATCCATTAAGCTTTAAATTTGAGACATATTCTAGAATCGAACTGATGCAATGAGTTTTTAATCAAAATTGAACTAAGGATTGTAGACATAAGGTTTAGTAGCTTTACATCTTGATTTTAATGATTGTAAGGGATATTAAAGAGGTGCAAAACTGTTCAGTTGGAGAATTTTATTTTACATATTCCCGGAGAAGTATTTTTTCTAGTTTATATATATATATATATATATATATATGACTACTTCGTTTAATCACATAAATTAATATACGAAAGGATAATTTTAGTCTTAAACTTTAAGTATTTACTTCAACAGTGCTCAATACATAGGTAGAGCTAGGTAGTAATTTATAAAAATATATATGGCAATTAAGTTACACAGAATATTCCGCATTTCATTCTCATGACAATTCGTCAGGCTTATGCGGAGAGTTGTGGTTATCTCCTATCATAACTCTCCGCATAAGCCTGATGAATTCTGACGAGAATGAAACGCGGAATATTCTGTGTAGCTTAATTGCCATATATATTTTTATAAATTACTATATATATATATATATATATATATATATAATAGAGAGAGGGGGGGAAATAGTGACATAAAAGCAAACTTTATATCGTTCTGATAGATTCGAAATGCAAAAACCTCCATATTTAAAATAATAAATACAGCTTAAAAATAAATACAGTATTACCATTGTATAACATTAATGTCTTGAAACAAAGACTTTTACAGTTTTCTAGAAGAATTGAAATTAACTGAAGGTCATCTAGTTTCCTCTAGACAACAGTTGACATTACCAGAAAACCAAACCCAAACCTTATATAAATTCAAAATGGCGTAATGTAAATATATTATAAGGTATTTACAGCTTCTCTTCCAATTTTCGGATTTTAATCATGTTAAAATGCACTTTATTTCTTTTTCTTCTGATGAGCTAAGGGCGAAATAGATTCACTGATTGATAAAATAAATAAGTGATTGTTTTGTGCTATGAAACAGATACTGTCAAGAATTGTAAATGTCAACTGAATAAAAGGAATAAATTGTAAGATGGTCAACATCATGAACTTTGGAATATAGACTTTTGTCATTCATTCATTCATTACACACACACACACACACATATTTACATATCCATATAAATTTTATAATATTTTATGTATCGATTTTCAGTATTTACTTCAACAGTCCTCAATTTATGACTAGAGCGATAGTAAGTTATGAAAATGTATATGGCAATTAAGCTACACAGAATTTTCCACGTTTCATTCATGTGAGGACTCATTAAGCTATTGCATGTTACTGCATGTTTTTAAATATTCACGTGGTGCTGAGTTCGCTGGTTAACCAATCGGATTCTTTTCTATTCACGCACCCATTTATCGCAGCAAATGGTCACACGTTTATCAGGTATAAGTTCACTTGACTTGTAATTATATATACACGTGGTGTTAAGTTTGTCCGCTGATCAATCAGATTCTATTTTGAACAGCCAATCGTCAGGCTCTTATCAGACAAAGATCAGTTGACTTCTGTTTCATCTTTTCTTTGTTTACTTTTTGGAGAAGTTTGAAGTCAGTTTAACCGAAGATGAAGACAATCCTTAATGTGCCATATTGTTTCAGCCATATGTCAATGGCGTATTTTGAAGGTCACAAAGACCTGTCATAAAGCCGACCTAAATTTTGGCTATGGAGCTAATTTTGAGCAAGTCAAGAAAATGAAATTATCTAAGAAACTTTACATTATTATTTTCCCATTGAAAATACACAGGATGTTTTTTTATGGCAACATTGAAGACTGATTTCTAAAGTAGCAATTGAAGAGAATAGCATAATCAATAGGTTTCAGCTTTATGTTTTTCTCTTCAGTTTTATGTTTTCTTGTCTTTGTGTTTTCATGCATTCATCAATACAAACTGAATGACAGGTCGACTGATGCAATTAAACACGGATAATACATTCTTATCGATCAACAATATCAGTAATGATCAGATAATGCCGTGTCAGATTGCATAAATTGATAATTGTTTTCACGCACTTAGATTTCCCTCAGCGGCATCGAAGCCAACATTGTCTAGACCATTATTCAACTTATATGTTCCCTGTTGACCGAAGTATGTCTCGTGTGTTACGAAGTTCTAAGAGATCCATCCACTTTCCAGGCATAGCTTACTCTCTAAGAGAAGACGTTAGTTTATTGCTAATCATCTAAGGAGCCGTTACTAGGCATTTTTTTTTGTCAGCTAGAATGCTCTTCCTCTATGGCTCTGGCTTTTTAAATCCCACTTTCTAATCCTTGCGCCACATCATTTAAAGAATAGAGGAAGATAAATGACGTCAAAATAGCAGTAAATCAAATTGTACCGATCTAAAATGGCTGCCATTTTAAGATGAATTTTTTGGTAAGTGCATCCGTAAATTGTAGTAAGTCTTCAAGCAGAATTCTAAGACCGTTTTAAATTGACTTATAGCGGAACTAACACATTATATAAATTTGTAGTTCCTGTGTTAATGTACTTTTGCCAACAATGAATAATGGCTGTGCATGGGCATCTGGAGCCCACTTTGTCGGACAAAAGTCATTCCAAAAGTAAAGCCTCCTATTTTTTTTTAACTTAAATCGTTGAAGAGCTACAAAGACAGGTATGATACCATTAAAACAAGCGTTTTGTGTTCCAGAATTTATTTTTCTACATAGTCACCACTATTCGCGATACACTTGTGTCAGGAATTTAATGATGCATCTCTCCTTTTGATATACGTCAATGACGGGGGTTGCTTTCTTGAGTCTCACACCATAAATATCTGCAACAGAGAGATGAAACCCTTAGACCATGAATGCATATGTTCAGTCATCATAAGAATTCAATTTGCAATCTCTCTGATCCATTTGGGCAGAATAAAAAATAGGAGGTATTACTTTTGGAACGCCCTTCGATAAAATAAACTTATAATGCTAGCAAATTCCAAAAAGTATTTTATAACTTTTGTTTGTCTGCTTTATATCAACATAAGTAAAAAAAAAAATTTTTAAATAAAAAAAAAAAAAAAACTCAAAAAAAAAAAAAAAAAAAAAAATAAGTTTTATTAACTGATTAGACAGGAGCCAGTATTTTGCTTTTTTATTATTTCGGCTTCAATATCAGGTCGTTTATGAGAACAATAGGCTTTGATTTCATACGAACGCATTCAGACATTAATTAAACTTAATTATTCATCATTTTCAATCCTCTCATAATATTCTTCACCATTCAACTGAAAATTTATCTAATTAACCTTTATCCTCAAAAGGCTTTTGACCTTGACAAGTTACTCATGAGTAAATATGAAATAAAACTTCAGAAACAATTGAAAATTAATTCATAGGATAATGGATAAGCAAGTCAACATACCAGTAGTAATAAGGGCACAAACGCATCATCAAGTTGAACCAAGATATTTCATACATAAATCATTGCGTACATTATCTATTTCCTCCTCTCATTTCTTATATACTGATTCCTCTTGTTTTTTCTTCCAAACTTCAATGCATAAAATGTCAAGTTCGGTTTAATAAAGCTTATTTTACTAAAATGAATATAGTTGAACGAACTGATTAAAATATCTTGATCCAACATTAATTATGTATTTGATACTAGCATGATGTTTGCTTATCCAATATTCCATGAATATATATATATATATATATATATATATATATATATATATATATGTATATATATATATATATATAGTCATCCACATGCAATAGTGCTTCGCTGTATCACAGCTCATCCATGCAGTTAGACAAGCAGACAAGCTCAAACCAGGATCGAATCTCGACCGTCTGAACGTCAGTCAATGCTTCTCACCATTACGCTATACGTCTGCTGCTATGCGGGTAATGAATTAACGATGTTTTGACATCGTCCAAATGCCTCCCCTCGATTTGTTTACATAAAGAGCATCGCTTAATACGCTAGTGGCAGTTTGTATATCACTTCCCAATATGCTCAACCAAAGATGTGCGTTTCCTTGATTTGTTTTAAATCAATAAGGCTATCTTTAAATTGCAATGTAATTTAAACAATATGAATGTAAATGTTGTGAAGGAACATAACTGGCTATACACCGGTTACAAACTGTATATATATATTGGACTGTTTGGCAGACAGCGGCAGACAGCGGCAGACAAGCAGTCGCAGTAAGACGGATAGTCTTACGTGTTGATTATCAGACTTTCTTCCCCATACTTGTTACTATGTACTTCTATTTACCTTAGGCGAGCAGCCTTACGTTTCTGTATTATAAATAAACCCCATTACACATACCACTCGGTGTAACTCACGTTTGTCTTTATTTCCTAAGTATTTAGGAATATAACAATGGCGACGAAAGGATGTTCTTTCTCTTAACAGAGATAAATTACCGTACCAAGGACTGTGTACAATGCAAGGATTTTTTGTTTTACGAAAAAAACAAACTACACAAGGATTTTTGACCACGTGCGTCAATAAATTTAAAAATTTTTCCTACCTAAAGTAGCGAAAAGTACGGATTTTTCTTCGTAAAGAACTCACAAGAAATTATAGAAACATGTTCAAGGTAAAGTGGAATTTATATTTATTTTGACAAGTAAAAAAAAAAAAAAAAAAAATGGTCGCAAGTTGAATTCGAAACTACACTAAAGGATTACGAGTTTCGAAAGAAAAAATATAAATACAACGACTATTGTACCATTTTATGCCACGTGGGAACGGCAGCCATATATTTTTTTTTTTTTTGGAAAATTAATTGTTTGTTATTGCCTTTATATAAATAATTGGAACTATTTGTCGTGGGAAGTAAGAAATATTTTGTGTATGAACTTACGTTGTTGAAAAAAAAAAAAAAAAAAAAAAAAAGAATTATTTTACAAAGCCTGTTAAATTACTATGGATGAACTTTGTTGAAACGTGTTGTGTCTGCATATTGCTACTAATTTACGATATACGTAAATTTACGATTTTTCTTTGGAATTATTGTGTAGAATTCGAAAAGACATTTTTGTACTAGAAGCTAACATGGAACAATTAGCAGAGTTAACTAAGGCTCTAGCCCTTAGCATCCAGGAACAGACAAAAATGACTCAACAATTTTTAGCGCAACAACAACAACAACAACAAATTCAACAACAACAGCTACAGCAACAGCTGCAACAACAACAAGAAAGAACACAAAAAACTTTAGAGGCACAACAAGAACAAACAAACATACTATAACGACAAATGTCGACACAGCAAAAGAATTTAGAAAAGCTAATTCTAACGTCGACCGGGAAGAAGACTAATTTTTCTGCCGAGGGTATTTCAAATTCACTAACGGAATTTCGTTACTCCCCGGATACTGGTGTTACTTTCCCTGCATACTACAGAAGATACGAAACAATTTTTACGAAAAGATGTTTAGACTGGACCGATGAGGAAAAAGTTACCCTGCTACTACAAAAACTGGGTACTGATGAAAACACCAAGTATGCAAATCTAATTCTACCAAAAAAAACGGAGGAGGTTTCGTTCGAGGAAACAATTAGTACCTTGTCGAAAATATTTGATAAAAGGGATAGCCTATTTCACTCTAGATACAAATGTTTGAACATTCAGAAGGCAGAAGCTGAAGACTATCTAGAATATGCTTGCACTGTGAACTGTTTATGCGAATCATTTAAATTGAATGAAATTTCCGCAGACCAATTTAAATGTTTAATCTTTGTACAAGGTCTCACAGCACCAAGGGACAAAGATATACGTTCACGGATCCTAACAATTATGGAGGCGGATCCTAACATAACATTGCAAAAAGTCACTGAAGAGTGTCAACGTCTGATTAACATAAAGAAAGACAACACTCGCATTGAAGAGAAAAATATTTTTAAGGTGCAGCAAGTAAAAAGGCAAGGGACCACAAGAAAGTCCAGGTTCCAAGAACACAGGATCCTTAAAGGATACAAAGACCCAAAGCTAAAGTGTAAATGTTGTGGTAGTTTAAGACACAACAATAAGACCTGCTGGTTTAGGAACAAAATATGTTATGAATGTGGTCTCAGAGGTCACAAGGGAACATACTGTGCCCAGAAGAAAAGACAAGGGACCGATAATGTAAATACGCTTCGCATGAATAAAGAAAAAAGCTGCGAAAGACGGAAATATGTTGATGTTCGGATAAATGGACATCTGGTTACATTGCTTCTGGATAGCGGTGCAGATATTAGTATTATAAATGAAGATATATGGAAAAGGATAGGTCGACCTGAATTAACGAAAACCAGAAAGACGGCGAGAAGTGTGTGCGGCAAAAGATTAGAGTTCAAGGGAGAATTAAAATGCAAAGTGACATTCGCTAACCAGACTCATAAATCCAAAGTGTACGTCGTACCAGGAAAGAATACATGCCTGTTTGGGGTAGATTGGATTGTCCTGTTTAATTTATGGGAGAAACCCATAAATTCGTTTTGTAACGTTTTAACTGCAGAAAAAGCAAACCAAAGGGAAGACTTCCTGAAGGATTTGAAAACTGAATTTCCCAATGTTTTTGCCGAAGGACTAGGACTCTGTATTAAGACAGAGGCAAAATTTGAATTAAAGAAAAATGCCACTCCAGTATTCAAACCTAAAAGGAATGTGCCTTTTTCAGCGATGGACGCAATCGAAAAAGAGTTGGATAGACTTCAACAACTGGAAGTCATTGAAAAAGTTAACCACACAGATTGGGCAAGTCCAACCGTGTATGTAAAGAAAAAAAATAACAGAATAAGGGTCTGTGGAGATTTTTCAACGGGTTTAAATGACTGTCTATTGGACCATAATTATCCCCTTCTGTCCGCAGAAGATCTGTTCTCTAAGCTTAACGGAGGAAAAATTTTTTCTAAGATAGACCTCTCAGATGCTTACTTGCAAATTAAGATCAGCGATGAATGCTCCAAATACTTAGGCATAAATACTCATAAGGGCATTTTTAAGCTAAAGAGGCTTCCTTTTGGATTAAAGGTTGCTCCTGCTATTTTCCAGCAAATTATGGACACGATGCTGGCAGGGTTGGAATTTTCAATGGCCTACCTTGACGATATCCTAATTAAAAGTGAAAATTTGCAAGATCATAAGAAGCATGTAAAAGAAGTATTCAAAAGAATACAGGAATTTGGTTTTAAATTGAGCCCAGAAAAATGCGATTTTTTTTATGAAAAAAATTAAATATCTAGGTCAAATAATCGACAAAGAGGGTCGAAAACCGGATCCACAAAGGACTGAAGCAATTGAAAAGATGCCTGCTCCAGATTCAGTGACAAAATTAAAATCGTTTTTGGGATTAGTTCAATACTATGCAATTTACATCCCTAACATACATAATTTAAGAGCTCCTCTTAACGAGTTACTGAAAAAGGGTGTTAAATGGAACTGGAATAAGGAATGTGAATCTGCTTTCCAAAATATCAAAAGATGTCTACTGTCAGACTTAGCATTGGCACATTTCAATCCAGAAAAGGAACTAATACTAGCAACGGACGCCAGTGATTACGGTGTTGGCGCTGTATTACTTCACAAGTATGAGGATGGTAGGACAAAAGCTATCGCCCATGCTTCAAGAACGTTGGTTGCAGCGGAGAAAAATTACAGCCAAATTGAAAAAGAGGCGCTGTCGATAATATTTGGAATTACAAAGTACAATCGATTTCTCCATGGACGATCTTTTATTTTGCAAACCGACCATAAACCCCTACTTACCATATTTGGATCAAAGAAAGGCATTCCCACACATACTGCGAATCGATTACAGCGATGGGCTGTAACCCTCTTAAACTATCAGTTTAAGATGGAACATGTATCCTCAAAAAAGTTAGGACACGCAGATGCATTATCACGGTTGATCCCTAAAAGAAGCGAAAGTTTCGAAGAAACGGTAATTGCTGCGCTTAAAGACGAAAGTGAATGTACAAGTTCAATGTGTAATATGATACGTGAACTTCCGGTAACTTTCGAAAAAATAAAAAAAGAGGCAGTAAATGACATTTTCATTAAGAAAATGAAAAATCAATTGGGATGGATAAAAAAAAATAAAAAGGTAGATCAAACAACGCCTTTTTCCATCTGTGAAGATGTGCTCATGTATGGTGAGAGGATCGTAATTCCACTAACGTTACAGAGGAAAATTCTGAAGGAATTTCATACAGGTCATCCGGGCATTTCGAGAATGAAATCCCTTATGAGAGGATATGTGTACTGGCCTGGTATGGACAAGGAAGTTGAAAAATGTGTCAAGACATGCAGAGGATGTCAATTAGCAGCTCGAGATCCTCCAGTAAAAACGACGCCATGGCCAAAGACGGACCTACCCTGGTCACGTCTGCATATTGATTATGCGGGACCTATAAATGGTTATTTTTACTTGATTATTGTAGATTCTTTTTCAAAATGGCCAGAAATATTTAAGTTTAGACATCCAACAGCAAAAAACACTGTGAGTGCGCTTAATGAAATTTTTAGCCGTTTTGGAGTGCCAAAAACCTTAGTGAGCAATAATGGAACAGCATTTACTGCTCATGAATTCAAAGAATTCTGTGACTCACTAAATATTCTACATATGACAACACCTGTGTACCATCCACGATCGAATGGGTTGGCCGAAAAATTTGTAGATACGTTTAAAAGGGCACTTAAGAAAAATCTTACTACGGACACAGACGAACAATGTATTCAAACATTTTTAGCAATTTACAGGGTGACACCAAATCCTAATAATAATGTCAATTCTTCCCCGGCTGAGCTAATGTTTGCAAGAAAGATAAGATCTGTCTTCGATAGGCTGCTACCAGAGAAAAAGAAAGTTTTCAAAAAAAGAAAACCTTAATATCAAGTGCTTCTCCCCAGGTGAAAATGTATATTTCAAAAATTTTCAAAATGGACGAAATCAGTGGGTTGAAGGTATTATCAAAAAAAGGATTGGGAGCATGGTCTATACCATCCAAGGATTAAGTTTTGTCTGCAAAAGACACAGAAATCAAATACGTCCCAGACTGTCTCCAAATGTGGAAGAGACACCAATGGAAACATTGTGCGATATTTTTGATATACCAAAACCAGCGTGTGTACCGCAAACAATGAATATTTCGCCTGAACCGACCATACGGGCTGGACAGAAACCTTTACCCCGGGTAACGCTGACCAGAAGGAAAAGCGCAAGAAAGAGAAAAGTTACCAGGAGATTAAGCCCTGACCCTAAAAGGAAGAGGTATTTAAGCTAAAATCAGGAAGATTTCAGCTTCAGGGGGAGGTGTTGTGAAGGAACATAACTGGCTATACACCGGTTACAAACTGTATATATATATTGGACTGTTTGGCAGACAGCGGCAGACAGCGGCAGACAAGCAGTCGCAGTAAGACGGATAGTCTTACGTGTTGATTATCAGACTTTCTTCCCCATACTTGTTACTATGTACTTCTATTTACCTTAGGCGAGC
This sequence comes from Euprymna scolopes, assembly GCF_053919585.1. NCBI lineage: Eukaryota > Metazoa > Mollusca > Cephalopoda > Sepiida > Sepiolidae > Euprymna > Euprymna scolopes. Next base: position 17,060,877 of record NC_136501.1, read on the forward strand.
AGCCTTACGTTTCTGTATTATAAATAAACCCCATTACACATACCACTCGGTGTAACTCACGTTTGTCTTTATTTCCTAAGTATTTAGGAATATAACAGTAAATTAAGTGTATATTCCTGTGGTTTTGAAATGTTTAATAAAGTTGTGTGTGTGTGATAGTTGTAAGAAAACTATGATACTATCAAATTCTAACGAGTATTATTTATTGCGTCCGTGTTTTGTATTTGACTTCCGGTTACCCATTCAACCTCTCTTCTCTCTTTCTCCCATGAACCAGCAGTATTAATTTTATTCATCCTCCTTCTTCTCCTCTCTATTGTTTTCCTTTATCCTTGTGAGTTAAATTTGATATGATGAAACTGTTTCAAAGCCAATAGATGGCAGGCAACCTATGAGGTAATTTCCCAGCTGCGTTATTTTAGGACGTTGTATAACGATATCAAGTAATATACAGTATCTCTCTTTTTTTTTTCTTTTCTTTTTTTTATAATAGTATCACTTTGTTTTTACTTAATCTGGGCCTTTTGGTCAAGATCAAAGTGTAGTATCTGTTCTTCAGATGCTGCACTTCCATTTCTTGTTCTCTTTCGGTGGAGGAGAAATCCTTCACGACTGAGACAATTTTTATTTTTGTACCTTTTCTCCACGTTAAAAAACGACCCTGGTGTCTAACTCTGTCCCGTGGGGAGGCATAGTAAATAGGTACAATGATATGTTTTCTGCGGTTGCCTATTTATGTCAGTATATATAGCGAGCGAACATATACCACACCACTAAGGAAGTGGTAACCCCAGGGAGAATAGTATTATGACCACAGAACATATACTAAACTACCACCCCTCAAAAAGAAGGAGGTATTGCCTGGGAGAATTGTATCATGACCACAGATACTAAACTACCCCCCACCAAAAAAAAAAATATTGCCCGGAAGGAATGTTTCATGAGCACAGAACAGATATTAAACTAACCTCCCAAAAGGAGGAAGTAATGCCTGGGAGGATGGTATTCTGACAAAAGAACAGATACTACACAATCACCACCCCCGAATTGAGTACTGAAGTAGTATTCATCATTCAACTCAAAGAGGCTTTTGACCTGACAAACATATACTACACTGCCAGCACCAAAAGGAGGAGATAATTTATGGGAGGGAATAGATACTAAACTACCTTGCAAAAAGAAAGAGATATTGTCTGAAACGATGATATAACTAAAGAACAGACACTACACTATCCTCCTTTGAATAGAGTACCAAAAGAAAGTACAGTCATCTGAAATAGTATAGTAAACAATACTGAGCTTGAAAGATGGTAATAGTATAACTTCGGCTTCAGACACCAAATCTTCATTAGTGATCTATATATAAAAGGCTGTGTCTGTCTGTCTGTCCGTCGCTCCATATTTTCAAACTTTATCTCTTCCGAAACTAAAAGTCGCAGGGTCTCAAATGATTGGGTTTTTTATGAATTGTTCTTTTATGTTTTTTTTTAGGCGGTTTAAATAGTTTTTAAAGGGGGTCAAAAATGGGTCAAAATTGAAAAAAATCGTTATACATTTTGGACATTCATCTTAGTTTATTTTTAATCAATTCATATGCGTGTCACGTCGATACAGTGGTAACGTTACGAGTTTGGAATGCTACAGTTTTGCTTTCGGTTTCGAATCTAGCTAATGGCACCCAAATACTTTTTTTTTTTTTACTTTTGAAATCACGACTCTATATAATAATATATATGAAATCTGGACAAATTAAAATATCATATTTAAGCGTATTTTACGACCAGGTAAAGCCCCCCTCCCCCGCACCCAGCTAGTTGATACTATGCAGTATCATTTTGAAGTTGAAATTCTGGTTTCATGGCAATTCTAATTTAAATTAACAGTTTGCGGATGTGAGCTTTCTTTGTAAAAAAAGAAAAATAAAACTCAATAGGTCTTTCAGATGATAATGATCTCATACTATTGGAAAAACTCAAAGATGAACATAGAAAGCTTTTTGTGATTTTTTTTATATATAAGTTTTTAACATTGTTCAGCGTTGCTCTCTCGTTGCGAAATTCCTCTTCAAACAATTTATTGGCAAGAAAAATTTCAAAAACGAAATCTATTACACTATTTGATATTTTTTTTTCTCTGTATAAAGTTAAGTATGTGTATATGTTTGCATATTTGAATGTACGGAATGCATTTCTAAACTAATTAACCAATCATTATGAATTTTTGAAAACAACTGCTCAGCAAAAGGGTCCCAATGTTAACTATATTTAGTTAAAAATAAAAAAAACAAAAGAAAAGAGGTGGAAACCTATATGTATAACATAGTGCATATGAGTGTGTGGGAAAATATCAGCAGCAGCGAAGGATGGCTGGCTTGCGAAGAGATTAGCAGCTGCAGCCGAAATAGTGCATATGCAAATTAGGAAGTGTGCGCTGGAAGAAAAGAGAAAAAAGGAGAAAAAAAATGCACCACGTGGTTGGAAAGGGAAAGTGTGATGTCAAAGAAAATGGACGTGTAAAGTCAAGGACGAGAATGGGCCAGCTGTAGCCATGGGAAGGCTCCATGTTTTGACAAACTTCTGGGCTTGACCTTTACTCCTCATCTGAAATGGAACATGTACATCAAGTCTGTGGCCAAGGTCGCTGGGAAAATGGTAGGATCCTTCTACCACTCCAGAAGATATATCACTACTGATGCAATTCTCTATCTGTATAAAAGCCAAGTACGTCCAAGGATGGAGTACTGCTGCCACATCATGGCAGGAACTGCTAAAAACAGCCTGTCCTGCCTTGACAGAGTACAAAATAGACTTCGTGGCTTTGTGGGGGATGCCCTTTTTTCTTCCCTGCAACCTCTCTCCCACAAAAGAGACGTTACGAGCTTTGTTTTATCGTTATTTCCATGGCAAGTGCTCGTTTGAGCTCCAATCTCTGGTCCCCCCTCGCTAATCTTTCACGATAAACACCCATCTAGCTGAAACCACTGTCATTAATTTTCCCCACTCTTTATCTGTGCCTAAATCAAAACGTAGATTCCATGAGCAAAGCTTCTTTCTTAAAAGTGCATGACTTCCGTCTGCCTGTTTCCCACCTAACTACAACTTGGATGTCTTCAAGTCCAACATAAACAAATTCCTGATGAACCGCCCCCTTAAGTAAGACACTTTATCAAATCTCCAATACTAACGATTACTACGATACTATCCCATTGATTACTGTACACGCAATAACCCTTATCCCCAAGTGGCTTCCGGGTCTTGATAAGTGGTGACCTCCACTTTTTAAGTGGCTTCAAAAATGGGAGAGTAACATGCAATAAAAGCGTTGGTAAAAAAAAAAAAAAAAAAAAAAAAATGCCGACCCTGAGTTTTATTTATTTCTTTCCTTTGTTTGTAGCACTTGGATACTTCCGATCTTTTGTGAAATTTTAACAACAGATATTAGACATTAATCAATAAATATTCCCAAAATTACAATTTCTTTGGTGTATTTTGAAGGAGGTTTAGGCGGAATAGTATGGATACAATCCTCTATTTGATATTCAAATATTTCAGATTTGCATTGAATTTGATCCATTGTTATTAGACCTCCATTAAACAAGATTCCCTAAATTTAAATTTTTCTGCTAAAGATGCTCAAAGCTTTTAACCTTAAATTTCAGACATTTTCTAGAATCAAAATCTTGCCATGGATTTTGATCAAAATTCGAATAAAGAATTCCAGACGTAAGGTTTAGTAGCATTATATCTTGATTTTAATCCTCATAACGGGACATGTATTCTTCTAGTCATTATACTAAATGTGAGTTAATCAACATTTGTTTCCCGAAAACCTTTTTTCCATGTATTTTAATAACACAAAATATATGCTAACATATACTTTTGTTCTGGGATTGAATTATCTTTGAGAAAATCCCGTTTTAATTATTCCACTTAGCCGTAATTTATAATAAACGTACCCATTTCTCCTTTCCCCTGCTCCCTCCCACTGTGTTCATTTAACTAGACTCTGATATTTCTTAATACCTATGTGAGCAATTAGAGGATGAGTGGTTTCTATTCAGCTAATTTACATAGAGTGTCCTAACAAACCGTAAACATGTATGTAAAATAAGTCTTTTTAGTATCATACTAGCGAGGGGTGGGGAAGATTTGCCCACTCGTAAAATACGCTTAAACATGATATTTTAATTTGTTCAGATTTCGGATATATTATTATAGAGTCGTATTTAAAAAAAAATATTTGGGTGCCATCAGCTAGAATTGAAACCGAAAGCAAAACTGTAGCATTCAAAGCTGGTGACGTTACCACTGTACCAACATGACACGCATATGAACTGATTAAAATAAACTAAGATGAATGTCCAAAATGTATAACAATTTTTTTTCAATTTTGACCCCTTTTTGATGCCTTAAAAAACTAACCGGCTAAACACCCATAAAAAATCCAATCATTTGAGGCCTCTAGCGCCGCTCTGTGACTTTTAGTTTCGGAGGAGATAGAGTTTGAAAATATGGAGACAGACAGACAGACATAGTGAGTTTTATAAATTAGATCTATAATTAACATAAGAACAGTAGTCCGTAATAATTCAAACGATATGAATTATTAATCCTCATTTCAAAATTTCAGAGACAGATATCATCATCATCTATATATTAATATGATAGCGTGTGTGTTCTTTTGTGTGTCATGCTTACATCCGGGTTGTTTAATTATGTTCTTCTAGTTCTTGTCATAAATAATTTTACCAAGAATTTTTCATAAGTTTTGGTTTCGGTTTCGACTATAGCTGATGGCACTTAAATCATTTTTTTTTTTTTATAAATAATTTTATCAAGAATTCTTCACAAGTTTTGGTTTCAGGTTTGATTATGGCTGAAAGAACTCAAGTTATATATATACAAATATTTTTTCATAAGTTTTAATTTCGGTTTCGATTCAAGCTAATGCACCCAAGTCATATGGAATATTTTTTTATTTTTGAAATCGCAACTTTATAACATATAAAAATCGATAGAACATTAACTCTATAATAATATATACAAAATCTGCAAGAATTAAAATATGATATTTAAGCGGACTTCACGACCGGGCTTTACCGAGCGTTCGTACTAGCTCAGATAAATTTTAACAAAAAAGCTACGATAATATCAGAGCGTCTCCATTTACACTGAGCACATACAGAATATCAACATCAATATATTACACATGAATGAGTCCCCTGTGGAATTTCCACAGGTCCGGCTAGTCTATATATTAATACGATAGTGTGTGTGTTATTTTGTGTGTCACGCTTACAGCTTTTTTCTTCCGAGTAACTTTAATTATCATGACGTTTCATTTCTTGTGATAAATAGCTTTACAATAGCTTTAAATTCTTCATAAGTTTTGGTTTCGGTTTTGATTATAGCTGAAGGAACTCAAGTTATATATATATATATATATATATATATATATATATGTCATCTACATACAGTACTGTTTCGCTGTTTTACAGCTCATCAGTTTGGCTAGACAAGCACCTACCTCAAGCCACGTTCGAAACCCGATCGCCCAAACGACAGTCGGAGCTTCTAACTATTGCGCTATACAGCTGCTGCTATGCGGGCAGTGAATTAACAATGTTTTGACATTGTCC